>NC_051409.1:37452049-37452164 GCF_015228065.2 Penaeus monodon | reverse complement strand
AGCCTCAGTGAAAAAGAACTCAAAAAAAAAGGAGAAAGAAAAAAAGGGAAAAAGAAAAAGTGAATGTTGTGACCTTGACTACCTTCTGCTGGCCGGGTTTTTGAGAGGTAGTTTG
>NC_051409.1:37451639-37451716 GCF_015228065.2 Penaeus monodon | reverse complement strand
ATTTTTTATGTTGTTTGCATTTTCGTTTTGGACGCAACAAGTCAACATTACATGATATTAATGTCTCTACTACAAGA
>NC_051409.1:37451439-37451535 GCF_015228065.2 Penaeus monodon | reverse complement strand
ATTTGGTTTTTTGGGGCGGGGGGGTTGGGTTTAGGAAAGCGTTGGGGTTGGAGGGAGTTCGGTGGACAGAAGGGCGAGGGAGGTGGGAATGCGGAG
>NC_051409.1:37451137-37451294 GCF_015228065.2 Penaeus monodon | reverse complement strand
TTGGTTGGGAGGGTTTCGCCCCGTTTTTTTGGTTTCTAATCCGTCGGAAAGGCCATAAACATTTACGCATACCGGCCCGCTTTACCCGTTTTTTTACGAGCGAAACCTTGTAATTCTTTCCCCCTTTATCCGATTTACATTTATGCCAGTCAGATAT
>NC_051409.1:37450299-37450581 GCF_015228065.2 Penaeus monodon | reverse complement strand
GGCTAACTGGTTATAGGATGAAAGTGACGGGCCACGGGGGAAGGGAGGGGAGGGAGGGTGAGGGAGGGAGGGTGAGCAGGGGATGGAGGGAGGGAGGGTGAGGTGAGGGAGGGTGAGGGGAAGGAAGGTGAGGGGAGGGAGGGTGAGGGGAAGGAGGGCGAGCAAGGGAGGGAGGGTGAGGGTGAGGAGAAGGAGGGTGAGCAGGGGATGGAGGGAGAGAGGGTGAGGGGAAGGAGGGAAGGAGTGGGGAGAGCTAGAAGATGCAGAACGAGAAGGCGGAGG
>NC_051409.1:37450172-37450270 GCF_015228065.2 Penaeus monodon | reverse complement strand
AGGGAGAATAGCGAGAGGCGAGGCGAAAGGATAGAGAGAGGGAGAGACATAGACAGCAAATCACGAGAAAAAGAGGTAGAAAAGAGAGGGTGAAAGAA
>NC_051409.1:37449147-37450097 GCF_015228065.2 Penaeus monodon | reverse complement strand
AGGAAATAAGCAAGAGAGAGAAGAGAAGAGAAGAGAAGAAGGAAGCAACGAGGAGGAGGAGGAGGAGGAGACGGGGGGGGGGGGTTAATTACCTCTAATGATCCCTCATTACTCCATTTTGTCTGGATTTCGGGGACGAGACACCAGTTACGGGATTAGGTTCTCATCTGTTGCATTTTTTTCCCTTCCTCTTTTATTAAAGTCCGACACGTAGCTTGTGACGGTGATGGAGCGGCCGGTAATCACTCGAGATGGAGACAAACGCCCGCCGCTTCGATGCTAATTGCTCCCCCGTCCCCCTCCCCCCCCTTCCCTCCTTCCCCCCTTCCCTCCGTCCCTCCTTCCCTCCGTCCCTCCTTCTCTCCGTCTCCTCTCCTTCTCTCCTCTCTCCTTCTCTCTTTCTCTCCTCCTATCCTACCCTCCTTATCTCCTTCTCTCCTTCTCTCCTTCCCCCGTCCCTCCTTTTCTTCTCTCCTTCTCTCCGTCCCTCCTTTTCTCCTCTTCGTCCCTCCTATCCATATATTCTCTTCTCTCCTTCCCACATTTCTTCTCTCCGTCCCTCTTCTTCTCTTCTCTCCCTCCTTCCCCCTCCATCTCTCCATCGCTCTCGCCTTCTCTCGTTCTCTTCTCCTCCTCTCTCTCCCTCTCTCCCCTTCTCTCTCTCCTCTCTCTCTCTCTCTCTCTCTCTCTCCTCTCCCTCTCTCCTCTCCCTTCTCCTCTCCCTTCTCCTCTCTCTTCTCCTCTCTCCCCCCTCTCCTCTCCCTTCTCCTCTCCCTTCTCCTCTCTCCCCCTTCTCCTCTCCCTTCTCCTCTCCCTTCTACTGTCTCTTCTCCTGTCTCTTCTCCTCTCCCCCCTCCTCCCTCCTTCGCCCTCGCTCCCCCACCGTTTATCTGACCGAGGCTTGAGGTCCGACCGTGATTGCTGGCAGGATAATGTAATGAGACTCGCTC
>NC_051409.1:37448665-37448962 GCF_015228065.2 Penaeus monodon | reverse complement strand
ATTATATATATCACGAATTTACATACTGAATGACATTGCACGTATGCGTTTTTTTTCCCCCTGATGAAGCACAACTCTGTGCATGCTTGTCGACTGATCCATTCGCCGCATGCAAGCACAGCGCAGCGCACGCCCGCAGCCAAAGCCGCCCGCGCCCGTCCCGAAGCAAGCATCGTGCAATCCCTGTGTTGCGGAAGCTTAAGGTGGCTGGTTGCAAGTCCTGGTTGCAAGGTCCCCCCCCCTTACGAAGGTCTTCCAACTGTCCCGTCAATCTTGGCTCTTTCTTTGCCCACTGTT
>NC_051409.1:37447909-37448122 GCF_015228065.2 Penaeus monodon | reverse complement strand
TATTGTCCACATTTTTTAAATATAATTTTTATTTGTACTAGTTACAGTTTTGCTCACTCCGACGTCATCCATTGGTCACCGCGATGACCTTAGTCTCCTGTTACGTTACGTGTTTAGTGTTTTTGTGTGTTTTTGGATTTTCTATTTTGAGGCCTATTTGACATGGCTGAAAGTGCTTATTTCATTCTTTGGAATTATAAACGTTGTGTGTAA
>NC_051409.1:37447800-37447867 GCF_015228065.2 Penaeus monodon | reverse complement strand
AGAAAAATTGTAATCTCATTGATGAATCGTAGAAAGTAAAGCGTTTTCGTATTCGTTGACGTAATGC
>NC_051409.1:37447015-37447514 GCF_015228065.2 Penaeus monodon | reverse complement strand
CCGAACCGCGCTCGCCCTGCCGCCTGCTGTGCGTGCAAAGCCGTCTCATTAGGAACTCCACTCCTGGCACTCCGCTGACTTTAAAACCTGCTATTCCGTTACACAAATTTACTCCCCTTCCATCCTACGCCCACTCCCGCCCGTTCTCGCCCTCTCCCGTTTATTCTGCCTGCCTCTACGCCGCCCACTCCCGCCCACTCCCGCCCTCTCCCGTCCATTCTGCCTGCCTCCAAGCCGCCCACACTCGCCCGTTCTCGCCTCATATATGCCTACCTCCTTCGGGCCGCCCGCCGTTTTGCACAACATCCGCCCGCGCCCACTCCCGTCTACTTTGCTTAACTCCTCACGCCGCCCACTGTCCTCCTCCTCCCTCACAACCCCCCTCCCGCCCCTCCCGCCCACCCTCACCCCTCCCGCCCATTCTGCTTCCTGCTTTCACGCCGCCCACTCCCGCCCGTTGATCACCATATTCATTCCCGCCCATTCTGTGTCCTTTACG
>NC_051409.1:37446883-37446976 GCF_015228065.2 Penaeus monodon | reverse complement strand
TCGAGTGCTTTCCTGCTTTCCCCTCGCTGACCCGCCCGCCCACTTCGCGCATTCCGCCCACCTCTTTGGTACCGACCCGCCCTCGCCTGAGAT
>NC_051409.1:37446403-37446553 GCF_015228065.2 Penaeus monodon | reverse complement strand
TGAGAGACTAAGGAAGTAGAAGAAGGGAAAGAAAATAAAAACTGAGGAGCAAAGCAAAGTGAAACCCCCGTATAGATAAAAACGAATCCAAAAGAAAGGAAGCCAGAACTCCTACCTAAGCATAGACCCAATCATCCCTCCCTGACCAGA
>NC_051409.1:37446164-37446293 GCF_015228065.2 Penaeus monodon | reverse complement strand
CCCCTCTCGGCCGCCCCCCTCGCCGCGCGCACGGGGCGCGTCTTGCGATCGGCGCCCATTCCCCATATTATCCTCCTCCTCGGCTCGCCCCCTCAGGGCGCCGTCGCCCAGGGCGTCGCGCGCATTCTC
>NC_051409.1:37445335-37445622 GCF_015228065.2 Penaeus monodon | reverse complement strand
GGAGGACGTGGGAAGGGAAGCCTGGCGAGGGCGTAGGAGAAGGGACGAAGGAAGAGGCACTGTCCTCCGGCGGTGCAGGAGGGACCAAGTCAGTTCACTTAAGGGTCGCGTTAGGCTGGTAACCTTGAGGAACTCTTCTTGAGCATGAGGAACTATGAACTTCGTGGAGGGGGTGGGGGCGGGGGGAGGGGGAGGGGAGGGAGGGAGGAGGGGTGGGGGACGGGGGGAGGGGAAGGGAGGGAGGAGGGGTGGGGCCTGGGAGAGGGGGAGAGGAGGGGGTTCCCAAG
>NC_051409.1:37443713-37444092 GCF_015228065.2 Penaeus monodon | reverse complement strand
TTTGTTTGTGTGCATAAATACTACGTAGGGGGCACAATTTTTTTTTCCTTTGGAAAAATTGCCTTCATACTT
Organism: Penaeus monodon; assembly: GCF_015228065.2. Taxonomy (NCBI): domain Eukaryota; kingdom Metazoa; phylum Arthropoda; class Malacostraca; order Decapoda; family Penaeidae; genus Penaeus; species Penaeus monodon. The sequence continues at coordinate 37,444,020 of NC_051409.1, read as the reverse complement.
ATGCGCTCTCTGTATTTTAAAATGGGAGATAAAGCAAAGAAAGAAATTCCCCCAAATTCCTGGGGGCCCCCATTCTTTGGGCCCCCCGATCCGCAGGGAGCGAGAGAAAACAAATATTATCTGAAATTTTATCTCCCCCGGGGCCAGGGAAAAGGGAATTTTTCAGGAAGGAAAGGGTTTTATAGGTTTTTTGTATTCTGTGTTTTAAAAATTTAGGGCCATTTTCTGAACCCCTCTTAATAAAAACATTATTATATATAAAGATAGCATAGCCCCGGGGGGCTTAAGAAATTATTAGTTTATCGAT
>NC_051409.1:37441661-37442555 GCF_015228065.2 Penaeus monodon | reverse complement strand
CGGTTCCCTTTTCCTCCTACCCTTCTCTTCCTGCTCCTCTCTACCTCACACTTCCCTCCCCTCCACCTTCCCCCCCTCCAATCTCTTCACTCTACCCTCCCTCCCCTCCACCTTCCTCCCCTCCACCTTCCCTCCCCTCCATCTCCCGCCTCCTCCCCTCCTCCACACCTCCACCTCCATCCCCCCACCCTTTCCCCCAGCCACTCCTCCCCCGCGCCGCCCTCCCGCCACCCCCCCCGGCCCGTCCCCTCCACCGTCCCGCCCCTGCCACGGCTCCCCGCTCCTGCCCGGGCCGCGCCACCGCCACCGGCCAGCCCTACGCCACTTCCCGCCCCGCCACCGGCCCCCCCGCCACGCTCTGCACGCGACCCGCCCCCACCTCCACCTTCACCTCCCCGGCCACCCGTGCCCTCCCCTGCCATTCTACCCGCTACTGCACCCGCCCCACACCGCCACCCTTCACGCCCCTCTCCACCTGGCCGCCCCTCCACTCTCCCCTGCTCCTCCCTCCCCCCACCTCCACCTGCCCTCCCCGCACCTTTCCCCCCATTCCCACTCTCCCCGCCTCCTCCCCCCTCCACCGCCACCTTCCCTCCACTCCACATTCCTCCCCCCCCACTCTCCCCGCTCCTCCCTCACTCACCTCCACCTTCAATCACATCCCACTTCCCCCCCTCCACTCTCTTCACTCTACCCTCCCTCCACCTCCACCTTCCCTCCCCTCCACCTTCCCTCCCCTCCACTCTCCCGCTACTCCCTCCTCAACCTCCCACCTTCCCCCACTCCACCTTCCTTCCCCTCCACTATCCCCCTCCTCCCTCCCTCCACCTCCACCTTCACTCCCGCCACTCTCCCGATCCTCCCTCCTCCACCTACACCTTCCCTCCCCTCCAC
>NC_051409.1:37441117-37441304 GCF_015228065.2 Penaeus monodon | reverse complement strand
ACTCCTCTTGATCTCTTCCGTTCTAATTTTTGCGCGGCGTCTCAGATTCCCTCTTTCTTCCTTCCTCCTTCTTCTCTTCTCTTCTTCCATCTCTCCTTTCTTTCTCTCCTTTCTTTCTGTCGTTCTTTTTCTCTCAGTCTTACTCTGATTCTTACTCTGTTTCTCTTTCTCTTTCTCTTACTCCTAT
>NC_051409.1:37440789-37441076 GCF_015228065.2 Penaeus monodon | reverse complement strand
GGTTTTCTTTTCCTTCAATATCCTTTCTTCTTTTGTTGGACTTTTTATTCCCTTTTTTTCTTTAGAAAGTTTTTTATTTGATTTTTTCCCCTTTCTCTTTACTAGATTTCTTCCATTCTCTATCTTTCTTTCCCGTCTCACCTTTTTCTTCGTCCTTCGATCTCTACACCTCATTTTTTTCCCCTTTTTTTCCCCCATCTACCCCGCTATCTTCCCCCCCCCTTCTCATTCACCTCCCTTCTCCTCCCATAATCGCTGCCTCTCCCACGCCCACTCCTACCTCCGCG
>NC_051409.1:37439766-37439901 GCF_015228065.2 Penaeus monodon | reverse complement strand
GGAGGGCGTGGGCTTGTGCGTCGGTGGAGGGCGTGAACGGGGAGAGAAGGGCGTGAGCGGCGCCCAGGCGTTGGGCGTGGGTGGGGGCATAGGTTGGCATCGGGCGGACCGGGGAATGTGGGCGTTGGTGACGAA
>NC_051409.1:37439117-37439616 GCF_015228065.2 Penaeus monodon | reverse complement strand
TTGGGGGATTGTAGAGGATTGTAGAAAGGGATGAGGTTTAGGCTGGGGTGGGCGGCGCTTCAGGGTTGGCACGTTGACAAGGTTTTAAGTCAGCGCGCGGAGGGCGGCCCCGGGTTGGGAGAACTTGCCGGAAACCCCGAGAAATGCTTCTTTTCCCCCCGGAGCGCCGTCCCTCGCGCGGGCAAGGGCTCGGGGCTGACGGAGGGGATCGGGACAGACCGAAGGGACGGCGGCGCGCACGCACTCGCCGCTCGCGAACAAATTAACACAATAATTTTAATTAGATTTAGCGTTAATTGCCAAAGGAGCCGAAAATGCAGCGTGGGACTCGCTCCTTTTAACGGCTAACTCACTTAGTCGTGAAGGAGACGACGACCACGACGACTGGCGGAGAACCCTCGCCTCTCGCGCGACGACCAGAGCCGCCTCTCGACGGGGTGCCGACGGACTCCGGACGCGGCGCGGTTGGGGTGGTCGTCCGCTGGTCGTTCGGTTGATC
>NC_051409.1:37438839-37438967 GCF_015228065.2 Penaeus monodon | reverse complement strand
AGCCCAATGGAGTGGAACCCCTCCGCGAACTACCGAACTACCAAGCTCAGCAGCGCGGAACGAGGTCGTGGCATCATCAGCTGGAAGGGGGTAATTAGCGTGTCGAGAACGGGAGGTCCGAGGGATGA
>NC_051409.1:37437416-37438514 GCF_015228065.2 Penaeus monodon | reverse complement strand
CCTGTTAATCCACGCCATCGCCCCGCTCGGCGTTGCTTGCACATATGGCGCAAACTCGCCCGCTCGGAACGTACCCTGGGTCACTGCTCAGGGGATTATGCTCGGAGGGGGGGAAGGGTGGATAAAGAGGAGGAGGGGGGAAGGGTGGATAAAGAGGAGGAGGGGGGAAGGGTGGTAAAGAGGAGGAGGGGGGAAGGGTGGCTAAAGAGGCGGAGGGGGATCGGGTGGATAAAGAGGAGGAGGGGGGAAGGGTGGATAAGAGGAGGAGGGGGGAAGGGTGGATAAGAGGAGGAGGGGGAAGGGTGGGTAAAGAGGAGGAGCAGGGAAGGGTGGGTAAAGAGGAGGAGCAGGGGAAGGGGTGGATAAAGAGGAGGAGGGGAGAAGGGTGGGTAAAGAGGAGGAGGGGGGAAGGGTGGGTAAAGAGGAGGAGGGGGGAAGGGTGGGTAAAGAGGAGGAGAGGGGAAGGGTGGGCAAAGAGGAGGAGGGGGGAAGGGTGGGTAAAGAGGAGGAGGGGGGAAGGGTGGGCAAAGAGGAGGAGGGGGGAAGGGGGGTGGGTAAAGAGGAGAGAGGGGGAAGGGGGTAAAGAGGAGGAGGGGGGAAGGTGGGTAAAGAGGAGGGGGAAGAGGCAAGAGGGCAATGAGGAGGGAGGAGGATAAAGTGCAGGGGATGGGGGGAAAAGGGGGGAGGTGCATAAAGAAGGGGGAAGGAGGATGAAGAGGGGGAGAGGCAAGGGGGAAGGAGGATGAAGAGGGGGAGAGGCAAGGGGGAAGGAGGATGAAGAGGGGGAGAGGCAAGGGGGAAAGGTGGATAATGAAGGGGGAAGGAGCGAGTAGGGGAGATGGCAAGGAGGGCGAGGGAGGAGAAGGAACAAAGTGGGGGGAGGGGGAGAAGGGAGGAGTGGAAGGGACAAAGAGAGGGAGGGAGGGGGAAGGGACAAAGAGGGGAAGGGAGGGAGGAGGGGAAGGGACAAAGAGGGGAGAAGGGAGAAAGGAGAGGGTGTTGAGCTGAACTTAGGGTACAGGGCTGCGAGGCAATGGCAGATAGGCTTCGAGGTATGGCAAAGGCGCGGGGAAAGAACGAGGGACGAGGAAGAAGGAG
>NC_051409.1:37436973-37437297 GCF_015228065.2 Penaeus monodon | reverse complement strand
AAAAAGGGAAGAGAAAGAGAAGGAGATAGAAAGAAAGAGAGTTAGAAAGAGAGAGGAGAAAGAGAAAGACAAAGGAGATAGAAAGAAAGAAGGAAAACGAGAGAAAAGGAGAATTAGAAAGAAGATGAGAACGAGAGAGAGAAGAAAAATGAGTGAAAATGAGAATGAGAATGAGAATGCGAGGCAGAACGGGCGAAAGAATGAGGATGAGAAGGAGAAGGAGAGATAAGGAAAGAGAATAAAGCAAGAAAGAAAACGTGTGAGGGAGAGAGATAAAGGAGTGAGAGATACCGAACAAATTGCTGGAAGGAAAAGGATTGGAGC
>NC_051409.1:37436624-37436689 GCF_015228065.2 Penaeus monodon | reverse complement strand
AAGGGGGGAAGTGGGGAGGGCCGGCTGTTAGGAGAAGAGTGGGAGATACAGTAGGAGGAAGATGG
>NC_051409.1:37436066-37436400 GCF_015228065.2 Penaeus monodon | reverse complement strand
AGGTGATAAAGAATAGGAGAGAGGAATATGAGGACGGCGACGATCACTCTGACGACGAATAGACCAGAACCTTATGGCTTGGAAAGCAAGGAGGGCGAAGGGCGGCGGAGGGGAGGAGATGGGCGCCGTCGGGAGGCAGAGCGAAGGGCGGCGGAGGGGAGGAGGTGGGCGCCGTCGGGAGGCAGAGCGAAGGGCGGCGGAGGGGAGGAGGTGGGCGCCGTCGGGAGGCAGAGCGAAGGGCACGAGGAGGAGGAAGCAGCATGGAGATAGGGAGATCGTGGGATGGATGGCCCGGCATCTAGAAGGGGCTAGAAGGGACGGCGGGCTGGATGGG
>NC_051409.1:37434865-37435516 GCF_015228065.2 Penaeus monodon | reverse complement strand
AAGGAGGGAAGAGGGGAAGGAAGGGGGAAAGAAAGGGGAATGGGGAGAAGGGAGAAAGGGGACGGAAAGGGGAAAGAAGAGGGAAGGGGAATGGGGAGAAGGGAGAAAGGGGAAGGAAGGGGAGGAAAAAGGGGAGAAAGGGAGGAAATAAGGGAGAAAGAAAGGGGAGAGGGAAAGAGGGAGAAAGAGAGGCAGAGGGGAAGAGAGGAGAAGAGGAAAAGGAGAGAGAAAAGAAAGAAGAGAAGGCGGCACAAAGGAAGGAAGAGGGACGAGGAAGGGAAGAAAGAAGGGAGACAGGAAAGGTGGATAATGGCAGAGGGCGAGGTACAGGGAAGAGGAAAGGAGGAAAGAAGGAAGAGGGGAGAAAGGAAAGGCGGAGGAGATAGGAAAGAAAGATGGAAAAAGGAGAGAGAGAGAGAGAGGAGGATGGCAGTGGAGGATGGCAAGGGAGAGGAAAGGAAGAAGAGGAATAGAAAGAGACGAAAGAGAGGGAGAGGAAAATAAGATGTTCAGCGCGAGAATAGCAAAGAAAGGGGAATAGCATAAACAGAGAGGAGGAGTTAGAGAAGGGGAAGAAAGGAGGAGGAAGGCGGCGGAGAGGAAAGAAAGGAGAAATAGGAACAGGAGGAGAGGACAGAACAAAGGCTACGA
>NC_051409.1:37434522-37434793 GCF_015228065.2 Penaeus monodon | reverse complement strand
GACAGAGACAAACAAAAACCGCAACAAACACAAAGAAACCAAAACAATGAGAGAAGAAAAAAGAAAGCAAGAGAGAGAGAGAGAGAGAAAAAAAAAGAGAAATACGGAGAGAAAATAGAAAAACGGAAGACAGGACAGTCGTCGGCCCGGCAGTGAAGGAGTGGCCGGGGTTAACGAGTGAATGAATGGGCGAGTTAGCGAGTGGCTGAATGAACGAATGGAAACGCACACTACGAGACACGGGACTATCTGTCTGTTTCGCTTATCTAAT
>NC_051409.1:37434146-37434211 GCF_015228065.2 Penaeus monodon | reverse complement strand
GTCGGTCGTTGTGTGCCATTCTTGATCGTTTTGTAGTGAATGGAGTAAAAAAATTATGATATTTT
>NC_051409.1:37433790-37433967 GCF_015228065.2 Penaeus monodon | reverse complement strand
TCTTTGGTGGTAAACCGATAAGAATATGAGAATAGTGCCAGAAAGTAAGAAAATGCAGAAGAAAAGGAGCAAAAGAAAGAAAAAACGACAAGGGAAAAAAATCTAAGAAAAGTGGAGAGACAGCGAAGCGAGAACAGGGGGAAGAAGCAGAAGAAGATAAAGAATGGAATGGCCACA
>NC_051409.1:37433137-37433411 GCF_015228065.2 Penaeus monodon | reverse complement strand
AGATTACGACGGATGTCAATCAAGTCGCCCTCTCATCCATGGGCGTGCGGCGCGGGCGTGCGATGATGGACGCCCACCTCCTCGCCCCGCCCACTGCGCCCACAGAAATGCCACTCGCAAGTCCCTCTCCCTTCGAGTCTCGGGACCACGTGCGGCGAGGCTGGGGCTCCCTCCGCACCCGCATCCACACTGATCTGCAAGTGCACGGAATGGCGTTTTCTCCGTGTGGCTCTTGTGTGGGTTGATTGTGGCTGGGTATCCACATCTACGGCCT
>NC_051409.1:37432281-37433115 GCF_015228065.2 Penaeus monodon | reverse complement strand
ATGGTCACATACCCGCACGCATCCACATCGGTTTACTTTTTCTTACGGAGTTTCCTCGGTCCTTACCCGCGTGCATCCTCACACAGACATCTGTACGCATCCACACGCTCTCCGTCCGTTTCTATGTCCCGTCATCCGTAATATATCCACAGGCATCCACACTGTCCACTCTTCTTAGACTTCCTCTTTGTTCCTTATCCGCATGCATCCGCACTAACATTTGTCTTTTATCCGACCTAATCACGTTCCTTCCAATCACATCCGCAAATATCCGCATTTGTATCAACTTTTTCCAACTGAGATTTTATTTCTAGATATTCCTCCCGCATGCATCCACACTATCCAACTCTTCCTTCGCCTGTTGCTTGTTCCTTGTACCCGCACGCATCCACGCTATGCGCCTCCCGTATATTTCTTCCTATACCACTTAACACATCCACACCACCCACTTCTGTACGCACACCCGCATCCACAAGCTCCCATCTCTTCCTTGTCTCTCACACCAGCGCATCCACACCGCCCGCCTCTGTACTCACCCGCACCCACACCGCCCGCTTCCACACCCACACCCGCTCGCACCCACACCCGCCCGCCTCTTCCTTGTCCCTCACACCAGCGCATCCACACTCACCACACTCACGCCCACACCAGCTTTGGTCCTCCCCCGCCCACAGCGCATCCTGGTACTCGCAAAACAACAGTTACGACTTTTTTCTTTTTTTTGTGCGTGTTTATTTTTGGGCAAGGTATGTGTGGATGGGGGGGGGGGACGCGGTGTACCCGGGGCGGATGGGCATGTGGGTGGAGAGAAGGTTGTGGATACGGCGGAGGGGT
>NC_051409.1:37431829-37431991 GCF_015228065.2 Penaeus monodon | reverse complement strand
TGAAGTGAGAATTTAATTGAATAAAGACAACTATATGTGTGGATGAAGAGAAATATATGTGGATACGCGTACCTAGGTGGACACGGCTCTCTATGTGGATACGTATAACATATGTGGATACGGACGACGCATGTGGATCATTAGGGAATTATAAGGATAAGT
>NC_051409.1:37431485-37431623 GCF_015228065.2 Penaeus monodon | reverse complement strand
CAACCAGCACCGCGACATGGGCGGGCCCTCTTAATGAGTCACCTGCGCTAATTAATCGACCAGCGAGCCTCGCCGAAACGCCCTCCTCTACGCCTTTGACCGGGAGGGCAGGGCACAGGGGCCGCAGGGGGGGGGGGG
>NC_051409.1:37431005-37431452 GCF_015228065.2 Penaeus monodon | reverse complement strand
TAGAGGGATTGACGTGTCATCGGGAAGGATGGCTAGAGTTTGGGTTTGTTGTCGGAAGAAATGGCAGAGCGCATGTCAGCGGTAGATATGACAGAGATTGATATGTCTTAGGAGAGGGCATGGTAGAGCGTGGGTGTGTCATCGACAGACATGATAAAGGATGGTCATGTTATCGAAAGACATGATAAAGGAAGGTCATGTTATCCGAAGACATGATAGAGGCGAACCTGTCAACGGAAGACATGACAGAGCATGGTCACGTTATCGAAAGACATATCAGAAGTGGACATGTTACCCGAAGACATGATAGAGGCGAACCTGTCAACGGAAGACATGACAGAGCATGGGCATGTCATTCGCAAGACTTTATCAGAGGTAGACATGTGATCGGAAGACATGGCGGCGTAGACATGTTCTCAGGCCTGAAGCCTAGACACTTGGGACTCC
>NC_051409.1:37430466-37430573 GCF_015228065.2 Penaeus monodon | reverse complement strand
TGAAAATTGATTTAGCCCGGCACATCCATGCGTAAAACCTGTTAACATTCTCGCCGAGCCTCCACCTGCCAACTTAAGAGTCTGATTAAAATGATTCTTCGCTTTGC
>NC_051409.1:37428376-37428780 GCF_015228065.2 Penaeus monodon | reverse complement strand
TATTCTTACTTTTTCATGTTCTTCTGGTGTCATTTTTCTTTCGCTCCTTCTCTCTCCTCTTTCGTTCGTCTGGTTTTTGTATTCTTTCCGTGTCTTCTTTCTTTCATTTCCTTTCTATTTTTTATTGTTCTCATGTCCCTTCCCTTTCGTTCCTCGCTCTTTTGATATTTTGTTCTTCTCTGTTTCCCCTTTTCTACTTTTTGTGTTTTTCTTTTGTCTCTGTTTCTTCTCTCATTTTCTCCCTCCGCTTCTTCTTCTTTTTATTTTTTTCTTGTTTTTTTTTCTTCCATTCTTTCCTATTGATTCTATCCTTCTCTTTCTATCTTTCTTTGCCTCCTGCTTTTATTATTCTTATCTCTCTCCATCTTATTCCTTCCACTGGTCTCACTCCATCTAGGTTTATT
>NC_051409.1:37427091-37428109 GCF_015228065.2 Penaeus monodon | reverse complement strand
TTAGCAATCTATTTTTTAGAGTTTTTTTTATTTGCTTTCTTCGTATTTGGCTATTTTTAATTTGGCAGATATCATTTATTTATTTATTCTTCTCCTGTCCTTCTCTTCGTCTGTTCCTTGTCCGCTTTTTCTTCCTTATTTCGTCTCGTCTTTACTCCTCTTCTTTTTCATTTTCTTCTTTCCTTCCTTCGCCTTTTCTGTTTTTTTTCACTTCTCTTCGTATGTTCCGTCGCGTATCGTCAGTTTTTTTTTCTTGTTCCCTCTCTGCCATTATTTATTTTAGTTTATTATTCTGTCTTCTCTTGTCTTTCTCTTTTCGTTTCGCTCTTTTCTTCTCCGCTTGCTTTCTCCCTTTTTATCCTGCAGTTCCCCGTCTCGTCCCTTCCTTCTCTCTCCTTTATTCTCCCTATGTTTTCTGTTCCTTCGTCTCTTCCTCCCTTCATGCTTTTTTTCTTTCTCCCTTCTCTTACTTCTGTCTCTTTTTCTCCTTCCCTTCCAATTCTCCTTTCTTTCACCCCTATTCCTCCCTCCTACGTTCTCCTTCTCCACTTTCTTCCTTCCTATCCTTATTCCTCCCTTCCCCTCCCTTTGTAAATCCCTCCCCCCTTCCTCGTCTCTCCCTGTCCTCTTCTCCCTCTTCTCCCGCTTCCCCCTCTTCTCCTTGCCCCTCTCACCTCCCTTCTTCGCCCACCCCTCCTTTCCTTGTTCTCCCTGTCCTCTCTCCCCTCTCTCTCCCCCTCTTTACCCAGCCCTCCTCTTCCTCCCCTCCCCTCCCTCCCTCCCTTCCTCGCCCTCCCCTCCCTCCCTTCCCCGCCCTCCCCTCCCTCCCTCCCCTCCCCCTCCCCCCTCGCACCAGAATATCTACTTGCGCCCCGACACCCGCGCCTCCGCCCTGTACCGTTGCTTGCAAGCATAGAGGGTTGAATGACTCGTCAGCTGTTACCCTCTTGCTCCTCCCCCCTCTCCTCCTACTCCTCCTCCTCCTCCTCCTCCTCGTTCTCCTCCTCCTCCCTCCTCG
>NC_051409.1:37426503-37427029 GCF_015228065.2 Penaeus monodon | reverse complement strand
TTTCCTCTCGTTCTCTTTCTTTTTGGCTTCTTTTTTTCGTATTTTTTTTTCTTCGTCTTGTACTTGTTCTCCTTGTTCTTGTTCGTCTTGTTCTGCTTTGTGTCTTGGTCTTGTTCTATATATTTTTTTCTTTTTCTCTCTTTTCTTTCTTTTTCTTCTTTATTTTTTCCCCTAGTCTCTTAATTCTGATTTTCATCATCCCTGCCACTTCTTCCTTTTCTATTATTTTCTTTCGCCTTCTCCGCCCTTCCTATTTCTTCCTCATTTTTCGCCTCTTCCTTTCTCTCCGACGATTCATCTTATTTTCCTTTCCCTCCTCTATTTTTTTCTTTCTTCATTCAGTTTTTTTCTTTCATTTTCTTCTTCGCCTTCCTTCTAGTCTTCCTCAGTCTCTCTCTCTCCTCCTTATTTTCTTTTCGATTTCATTCCTTCTCTTTTGCTCATTCTCTTTCGCTTTTTTTCTCTTCTTCCAATTTTCCGGATTCTCTGTTCTTCTTATATTCTTTTCCTAATTTTCTTCCTCCTC
>NC_051409.1:37425642-37425744 GCF_015228065.2 Penaeus monodon | reverse complement strand
AAAAGTGGGAGGAAAAGTAGGCGAAATAGGAGGACAAGGAAATAAAGAATTAGAAATGAAAGAGGGAGAAGGAGGAGGAAAAGCAGTAGAAGTAATAATAAC
>NC_051409.1:37425186-37425406 GCF_015228065.2 Penaeus monodon | reverse complement strand
CAGCAGCTTCTCCACGTGGCTTCTCTCGTCCTCCTTTTTTCGTCTTCTTTAATGTCGGCTTCGTCTTTCTCTCCTTTTTTCCCCTTGTTCTTCGTCTTTTTTTTGATTGGTCTTCGTCGTCGTTTTCTTTCTCGACGTTCTTATCCTTTTTTATTATTCTTGTTTATAGTTTCTTCCACTCCTGCTCTTCCTCCTCATTTTCCTCCTTCTTCTTCTTATT
>NC_051409.1:37425029-37425095 GCF_015228065.2 Penaeus monodon | reverse complement strand
ACTTCTTGCCCCATTCTTTTCGTCATCTGCAGTTACCATATTTCTTCTTCCATCATTTATCTTCAT
>NC_051409.1:37424601-37424997 GCF_015228065.2 Penaeus monodon | reverse complement strand
TATTATCCTCCTCACCTCACCCTTAACCACCCCCCCTGCTGCTCCCCTCCCCAAACCCTTCCGGCCTCCCCCTCTCGCCGTCTCCCTCCCTCCTCCTCCCCCGCTCTCACCCTCTCACTCGCCCCCTCTCCCTTCCTCCTCCCCCTCCCTCACTCTCGCCCTTACCCTCTCTCTCCCTCTCCCTCACTCTCGCCCTTACCCTCTCTCTCCCTCCTTCTTCCGCCACTCTCACTCCCTCCCTCACTCCTCCCCCACTCTCACTCCCTCCCTCCCTCACTCCTCCCCCTTTCTCATTATCTCCCACACTCCCTCCTCCCCACTCGCGCCCCCTCCCCCCTCCCCTCCCCCCTCCCCTATCCCCCTGAGGCACGTGACTATATTTTAATGTCGGTTATG
>NC_051409.1:37424298-37424576 GCF_015228065.2 Penaeus monodon | reverse complement strand
CGAAATCCATCATGTGGTTTGAATAATTTTATTTTTTATTTCCTTTCTCTTTTTGTTTTGTTTTTCTTCTGTGTTGTTTTTCTTTCTTTCTTTCTTTTAGCGTTTGCATTGGTAGTTATGACATCAGTTTTTTTTATTTTTTATTTTTTTTTTGTTGTAGTGTTTTTTTTTATTATTATTAAAGCTTATTTACATTTCATATTATTATCTTATCTTATTTTCTTATTTTTTTACATTAATTTTCTTTCTTCTGATTTATGATCTTCATCAATTTACAA
>NC_051409.1:37422945-37423304 GCF_015228065.2 Penaeus monodon | reverse complement strand
GAGTATGGGTAAACATAGGTGAGGGGAAAGGCTTTATAGGGGAAGAAGGGGTGGGGGGGATGGCAGAAGTAAGGAAGAAAAGGGTGAGGGGGGGGCGTCGAGGTGAGTGTGAGAGGGGGAAGGGAAAGAGGCGGGGGGGGGGGGTAGAGGGCCGGGGTTAAGGGGCAAGGGGAATGGATAAGGGGAATAGGTAAGGATTGCGAAAGCTGGGGGTGAAGGGGTGAGAGAATGGGCGTAGTGTTGGGGAGGGAGAGAAAGAGGTTAGAAAGAGGGGAGAGGATGGAAGGCAGAAGAAGGGAAAAGAATAGATGATGAAGAAGATGTGGAAAAAGGAAGCAAGAAAGTTTACAGAGAAGAAG
>NC_051409.1:37422452-37422868 GCF_015228065.2 Penaeus monodon | reverse complement strand
GAGGGAGGAAGAGCAAAGAAAAATGGAGCTCGGGAAAGGGAGAGGGGAAGAAGGGGAAGAGGAAGGGAGGAAGGGGGAGAGGGGAAAAAATGCAGAAGGGAATGCGGAACTATAAAGTGTGCGAGAAAATGAGCGAAATTTCCGAAATGAAATGAGAATTCGAAATAGGAGGGAGTGGGAGTGGGAAGGAGAGAAACTGGAGTGAGAGAGGGAGAGAGAGTGAGAGTAGGAGAGGGAGTGAGTGAGAGTGAGAGTGAAAGTGAGAATGAGAATGAGGGTAGGAGTGAGAGTGAGAGTAAGAGAGGGAGTGAGAGTGAGAGTGAGAGTGAAAGTGAGAATGAGAATGATGTAGGAGTGAGAGTGAGAGTAGGAGAAGGAGTGAGAGAGGGAGTGAGAGGGAATAGGATTGGGAGTGG
>NC_051409.1:37421937-37422332 GCF_015228065.2 Penaeus monodon | reverse complement strand
GAAACGGAGAATGCAGATGAACACGAGAGAGGCGGATAGAACGAGAATTACATTCGTAGAGAAAGGGAGATGGAGAGAAAATGAACAGAATGAAGATGCGTCGCAGAAAATCGCCGAACGTGTCCCGGAGAAGAGAAAGGAGAGAGAAAAGGAAACAGAAGAAATGACGAAAGAAAAGGGGGCGTGGAAAAATTCGTGAAAGTTGGCCGAAAGATAAGACGAGGGAGAAAGAGCGGAGGAAGCGACGAATGAGGAAGAGGGAGAAAGAGCGGAGGAAGCGACGAATGAGGAAGAGGGAGAAATGTGCGAGGGAAGACACGTATGAGGTGGCATGGAGGAATGAATGAGGAAGAGGGAGGGATGTATGAGGAGGCATAGGAAAAGTGAGGAGAAAT
>NC_051409.1:37421602-37421860 GCF_015228065.2 Penaeus monodon | reverse complement strand
GCATGAGGTGGTCTAGGAAAATATATGAGGAAGAATGAGAAATTGGGGAAATATATGAGGAAGAGAGAGAAATGCGTGGGTGAGGTAAAGTATGAGGAAGGGTGACGAATGTATGAGTGAAGAAATTTATGAGGAGAAAATGGTAAATGTTTCAAGAAGAATGGCAGATAAAGAAAAGGGCTGATAATGACGATACTGATAAAAGATAAGGTGTTGTGTTGTTGGTCACACTGATTGTAAGGTATATTATGGTATACA
>NC_051409.1:37421244-37421337 GCF_015228065.2 Penaeus monodon | reverse complement strand
TTTAATACACGTAAAGAAAATGAAGCTATGTTGTTTGTCAATGTTTGTGTGTTCGTGTGTTTGTTTCCATGTGTATTAATGTTAATTAATTGC
>NC_051409.1:37420652-37420819 GCF_015228065.2 Penaeus monodon | reverse complement strand
GTACCTTTCTTTGTTTATCTACATAGGACCTTGATTCATGGAATTGCAAATCTATAATTTCCTTATTTTTTTCTTTTTTTCCAGAGAGGAGGTTTGGGAGGAAGAAACCCTGAACAAGAATTCCGATGGTAAGCGAATTGTGCAATTTTTTTCTTATTCCAAATTCC
>NC_051409.1:37420326-37420462 GCF_015228065.2 Penaeus monodon | reverse complement strand
AATTTGCATAGGTAGCTCATTACTCGGTTCTTTGTCATTTATCTTTTATGGTGCATTTTTTTTTTTGTGGGGGGGAGGGGGGATTTGGGATTTTTTTTTTCTTTTTTAACAATATCTTATTCGGGATAAATTCGTG
>NC_051409.1:37419940-37420115 GCF_015228065.2 Penaeus monodon | reverse complement strand
CTCTGTTGTCAATCTTCTTTCCTCGCGTCTATTTTCTCTCATTAATTTTAATCGGAATAAAAATCGATTTGATTCTTTTATCATTCAATTTATTTTCGTTTTTTTCACTTTTTTTTAAAAATTTCGCAAAGGCCTTTGAGCTATTACTATATTACGTCATTAATTTCTCACTCCG
>NC_051409.1:37419024-37419782 GCF_015228065.2 Penaeus monodon | reverse complement strand
ACTCAATCACGTCTTTTCATTTTTCACTCTCGTTCTCTTAATCCGGATAGAGTTGTTATTACGTAAAAAAAAATATATATATATGAATTGGCATGAACATTTACCCTGAGGGCTTTGCTGTACCCAGAGGTCGGCGTGCATTGGGTGTGGGTATGGTGCGGGTATAGTGCGGGTATAGTGCGGGTATGGGGTGGGTGGAGGGTATGGGATGGATATGGTGCGGGTATAGTGCGGGTATGGGGTGGGTGGAGGGTATGGTGCGGGTGCGGGTATGGTGCGGGTGAAGGGATAGGGTAGCTGTAGAGTAATTAGTATGGTGTAGATGGGAATATGAAGATATAGTGTAAAAGAGACGGTGAAGGGGTTGTTTATGTAGAAGATATGGTGTAGGTCGTTATGGTGGTTAAGAATACGGATTACAGTGCACTCGCAGCGGATAGGGGTACAGTGAGTCGGATATGGTGCAGATGAGAGGCGCTGCGATGGATTATGGTGCAGATGAGAGGCGCTGTAATGGATTATGGTGCGGGTATGGTGTTAGGAGGACTTACAGTGTACCCGAGGCAGGCGGCAGTGCCCGCGAAGGCACCGATTAGCTTCGACACAACGCGGAGTGTAATTAAAGAATGATTTGCAACCTTAACAGCTCCGGCGTTGCAGACGATGCAGCCTACACCCCCCTCCCTCACCTACCCCTATCCCCTAACGCAAACCCCCCCCTCAAGAAAAAAAAAACTCGGGTTCAGCTCTGCGCTATG
>NC_051409.1:37418634-37418806 GCF_015228065.2 Penaeus monodon | reverse complement strand
CGAGCCAAATTACGGATGCATCGCCAAATGACGGTAATCAGGGGAAAAATATGACAAAAATTAGTACGTTGTTGGTGGATTTACGGAGTCTGGGGCGGCCGGGAACACCTCTCGGGGTGGCGGAGGATTCCCGACCTTCGGCCAGGGGGGCGTAAGGGCGACCGCGGGCCCT
>NC_051409.1:37418381-37418513 GCF_015228065.2 Penaeus monodon | reverse complement strand
CCCCAGATTAAAACCGCATCTAAGCTTTATAATGGTCCATCTCGTCACACATGATTTGGGACAGGGCTGAGGGACCGCCGCGCCGGCCACGAACGTACCAATTTATATGTTTATACCTCCACCTGCCTCGGA
>NC_051409.1:37418226-37418295 GCF_015228065.2 Penaeus monodon | reverse complement strand
CTGCGTCCTCCTTGCTTCCCTCCCACCCCCCTTTTCCCCTCCCCTCCTTCGCCCTATCTATGTGTGCCC
>NC_051409.1:37417835-37417910 GCF_015228065.2 Penaeus monodon | reverse complement strand
CATCTCCCCATCAATCCTTTGTCTTCTGACCCACTCATCATCTTCATTATCGCCCCTCCAATGAGTCTACCTACC
>NC_051409.1:37416764-37416877 GCF_015228065.2 Penaeus monodon | reverse complement strand
TTTTACGCTTTTTACTGATTGGCCCTCTTGCTTTCCCCCCCTCCCCCCGGTATCACACCCCCCCTCCCCTCCGCCAATTCTTCCTCACGATCTCCCCTTCTTGTACCCGACTT
>NC_051409.1:37416420-37416676 GCF_015228065.2 Penaeus monodon | reverse complement strand
CATCCGAAAGCGAATACGGGTTATATATATATATTTAATATAGTCTCATTCAACCTTGTCGCATTAGGCACACCTGCTTTCATAATTTCCATATATCCGCTTAACCGACGGCAAAAAAAGGCCATGGTTAATGCATCTCCTGAATAATTGATATTTATCCCAGCTCCGGCTCATCGGTGTCAAAGTAAAGAGATTTTTTCATGATTTCGCCTTGTCCGGTGTACAAATTAACGAGAGGCCTTGCACGAGGCGGGGA
>NC_051409.1:37415792-37415898 GCF_015228065.2 Penaeus monodon | reverse complement strand
TCTCGAAAGAAATATGGTGACAGTAGAAGAAACGGGCGTCTTTCTAGGAGATAAAACAAGGGAACAGGGACGGAGGAAGGAGAGGGAAGCAAGAAATATGGCGATA
>NC_051409.1:37415386-37415534 GCF_015228065.2 Penaeus monodon | reverse complement strand
GCCAGGAGATAAACGAGAGGAGGGAGGACACAGTAGGGAATTATTCACCTGGGGATCTATGGCGTCGGAAGAGACGGGGAAATGGACTTTAAATGCTCCTGTCATAGAGGCGATGTTCCCTTGGCACGAGGGGGAAGAAATATGTTGG
>NC_051409.1:37414992-37415252 GCF_015228065.2 Penaeus monodon | reverse complement strand
AATAAATAGACAGGAAAACACACACAAAAAAGATAACAAACAACCATAAAGATTGGGGACTGCGAGATGCTTGTCATTAATAAAAAGGCAAACAGGCAAACTCCAGAAGAAGACAAACAAACAACGAAAGAAAGACAAGAAAGAAAGAAAGAAGAGAAGAAAAACAAAGAATAGCAAATGAGACAAAACAAGACGCGCACGGATAAAGTACACACAGAAGAGAGGTGTGATGAATAGGATGAATTGAGTAATGGATGGCT
>NC_051409.1:37414237-37414421 GCF_015228065.2 Penaeus monodon | reverse complement strand
GGGGAAATGTGAAGGAATTATGAGCGAGGGATTAATGGAATTATGGAAAACGTTCTTAGGAATTTATGTGGCGAGGTGGTGGGAATTGGGAATTATTGAGAGGGATTCCGGGATTTGGAGCGCGGAAAGGTGTAAGTTATTGGTGCGTTGGGATCCGGGGACGCTTAGGGGACGTCGGGGAATT
>NC_051409.1:37413820-37414060 GCF_015228065.2 Penaeus monodon | reverse complement strand
TGCTTAGGGGATATCTGATAATAGGAGGAGGATGAGAAGGAGAAGGAGGGGAAGAAGAGAGATAGAGGATAGGGTAGGGACGTCGAAGGATAGGAGGAGAGGGGAGAAAAGGGAACAGAAGGGGGGGAGGGGGTTGCTAGAGGATAAGGACGAAGGGGGGGGGGGGGGGTTGCATCGAAGGATAGAAAGGGAAGAGAAGGGGAATGTCGAGGGACAGGCGGGGAAGGGAGGGAGACGCGT
>NC_051409.1:37412980-37413306 GCF_015228065.2 Penaeus monodon | reverse complement strand
TCGAAGGTGGAGTTGGAAGTGGAAGTGAACGCGGAGGTAGGAGTGGGCGTGGGAGAGGCAGCGATTATGGAGATGGAGAAGGGAGGTGAATGAGAAGGGGGGGGGAGGGAGATAGCGGGATAGATGGAGGAAAAAGGAGAAAAAATGATGGCTGTAGAGATACGAAGGACGAAGAAAAGGTAGACGGAAAGAAAGATAGAGAATGGAAGAACATGCGAAATCTAGTAAAGAGAAAGGGAAAAAAATCAAATAAAAAACTTTCTAAAGAAAAAAAGGGAATAAAAAGTCCAACAAAAGAAGAAAGGATATTGAAGGAAAAGAAAACC
>NC_051409.1:37412070-37412175 GCF_015228065.2 Penaeus monodon | reverse complement strand
TGCGTTGACGAGTTCATAGAATGAAGAATGCGTGACCAGGTGACACGGAAACGACACCTTATTATTTATAATTTTTTTGTATTTAGGAAATCGAAATTCGAGTTT
>NC_051409.1:37411806-37411929 GCF_015228065.2 Penaeus monodon | reverse complement strand
CATACATAACTCAAAAACCCGTACGTTCCAACTGAACTTTTAATTCAACAAAAGAAGCAGCAATTGACATGAACATACATATTTATACTTAATTTTTTTCCCCCTCTTCGTACCTGAGAATCT
>NC_051409.1:37411506-37411772 GCF_015228065.2 Penaeus monodon | reverse complement strand
TCACTTCAAAAATATAAGTCATTTATTGCCACGATTATTGCATGATAAAATATTTCCCTGCAGCGAATACTCATCGGTTAAAAGGAAAACAATTATTCCCGATCTTCCCGTTGATTAGCTGTTAATCAAATCAACTATCACAATTAATTTGTAACTCGATCAGGGTTGAAATTCGTTTGATTATACATATCATTCTTTTAGTGAGCAGGTTATGTTTATTTATTCCAGTAGGTGTTTCTCTGTGTTTTTATGAGGGGTGTCAGTGA
>NC_051409.1:37411304-37411372 GCF_015228065.2 Penaeus monodon | reverse complement strand
TTGGTATGTGGGGGGGGGGAGATTCTTGTTTTGTTTTATTTGTATGTTTATATATTGAGAAAGGTAGA
>NC_051409.1:37411003-37411166 GCF_015228065.2 Penaeus monodon | reverse complement strand
GTTGTTTTAGTGATTTTATCTGATTGGTTGTTTCTGCAATGAACGAGGTCGAAGCGGATTTGCAATATCGGGAGAGATTGCAATGATGGGTGTAATGCTCCCCGGAGGTAAGATGGCCGACTTGAGTGAGCATCTTGTGTGAGATTAATTATTGTCCTTTCAC
>NC_051409.1:37410258-37410956 GCF_015228065.2 Penaeus monodon | reverse complement strand
AGGGTTTAACAGACAGACGGGCTGATTGAGATATGACGAGCGGATGGCACTTTTACGAAGGGTAAAGTCAACGGAATAAGTCATTGTGCTTCGGTGGTGGCACTTGCTATGCCGGGGACTTCGACTGCATAGCCAGGGGTGAGACAGTACATGGTATCGCGAGTACCTCGACCGCATGAGCGACGGGGAGTACCACGTTAGCGTAACCAACATCGCACGTACCACAGTACTTGGTATGGTGAGTCCCCCGCACCACATATGCAGTACCGCACAAGGCCCGGAACTTAGTAGGGTGGTGCCTCCTCAACGGAAGAACCAGATCACACATACCAGCACCTGGTATGACGAACGCCGCGACTACATGGCCGACGTCGCGCGTACCAATACCTGCCTGGTATGTGACCCTCCCACGGGATGAAGACCGCAACATACCAGGACGTCATATGAGGAGTACATACCATTACCGCATAACCACCGGATTCGAGAAGGAGGTCACATCTGTCCCAGATAATGAGGGAAGGCACAGGTGTATTATGCGGGGCAGGGAAGGGAGACGCGATCGCACACACCTGTCGAGGGCGGCGGGGAAGGGGCGATGAAGGGGCGTCGGAAGAGCTGCGGAGGGCGGCGGGCGGGCGTACGCTCTCGCACAGGATCAAGGCCCGAACAGGTGTAGGTTGTGAGGAAACATTCACACG
>NC_051409.1:37409755-37409912 GCF_015228065.2 Penaeus monodon | reverse complement strand
ATTGGGCTGATGGCTCCGGCGATGACTGTCAGCTCGCGAGAATGACGGCGGCGATGACAGCAGCCAACGGTAATGACGGAAGGCACGTGTCATGCCAGACAGAGGGTAAGGTGACACTGACAGCCAGATGGTGTCATGATAAGTATGTGTCCTTGTC
>NC_051409.1:37409327-37409467 GCF_015228065.2 Penaeus monodon | reverse complement strand
GCGACAATTCTACAGCGGTCACGAGGAAGGTGTGAGGAGCATTATTTATGAGGCGGAAAGTGTGAGGAAGAGGGGAAGGCCTAGGCGAGGAGGCCTAAGTGCCAGAGAATTCCGAGGAGGCCTAAGCGAGAGAGTGGCAG
>NC_051409.1:37408866-37409113 GCF_015228065.2 Penaeus monodon | reverse complement strand
CGTGGTGGGGGGGGGGGTGCGTAGGGAACGGCGGTGGACAGCGCTGAAATATTCATCTCCTCGTACATTAAGAATAGCATGCGATTAAGAACAAAGAGCAAATCATATTCTTCGGTTTTGTGTTCAATTCGTTTTTTTTTTTGTTGGGGGGGAGGGGGGGAAGAGGGAGAGACTGTGAAATAGAGGGAGGTGGATGGATAGATAGGGAGATTAGAATTAAAAGAGATAGAGATAGAAATAGAACTGG
>NC_051409.1:37408471-37408568 GCF_015228065.2 Penaeus monodon | reverse complement strand
CAAAAAACCACACGACGACTTTTTGTCCAATGGTCATCAACCACACGCTATCGAGATTGCACATCGCAAGCATGAGCTTTACTATACAATAAGCTTA
>NC_051409.1:37407751-37407824 GCF_015228065.2 Penaeus monodon | reverse complement strand
CCGTTGAGCGCAAATCGCCCCAGAAACGTATTTTTAGACAAGCAGTTACCGCGCGTTCCCTCCGCCGTTCTCC
>NC_051409.1:37406707-37407712 GCF_015228065.2 Penaeus monodon | reverse complement strand
ACACCGCTGGCTAGCCTCGCTGGGCCGCCGCCGCCGCACCGCTAGCTCGCAGGTCCGGTCTGGACTAGTGGCTAGCTCGCCGATTCGGACTAGCCGCTTGCTCGCCGATCTGACTAGCCGCTTGTTCGCCGAACTGACTAGCCGCTAGTTTGCCGAACTGACTAGCCGCTAGTTTGCCGGTCCGGACTAGCCGCTTGTTCGCCGAACTGACTAGCCGCTAGCTCGCCGAACTGACTAGCCGCTAGTTTGCCGGTCCGGACTAGCCGCTAGCTCGCCGAACTGACTAGCCGCTTGCTCGCCGATCTGACTAGCCGCTTGTTCGCCGGTCTGACTAGCCGCTTGTTCGCCGATCTGACTAGCCGCTTGTTCGCCGATCTGACTAGCGCTGTCGCGATCTGACTAGCCGCTTGTTCGCCGATCTGACTAGCCGCTTGTTCGCCGAACTGACTAGCCGCTTGCTCGCCGATCTGACTAGCCGCTAGCTCGCCGGTCTGACTAGCCGCTAGCTCGCCGATCTGACTAGCCGCTTGTTCGCCGAACTGACTAGCCGCTAGTTTGCCAGTCCGGACTAGCCGCTAGCTCGCCGGTCTGACTAGCCGCTTTTCCTCCGATCCGGACTAGCCGCTGACGCTGACTATTAGCTAGCGCAGGGGATGTGTATTCTGCGAGCGGATTGGGCCGTGGTGTAAGAGCGTAATTGCAACTTGCAGGCAATCATTGCACGCTATGCACAAAGTTGCAACATTTTGGGGGATACATCACCTGTTATCTCCGGATCTGGGTTTCCGTATGGGGAGGGGGGGGGGGGTAGTGAGGGGTATGGTTGGTATGGGGGAAGGGGGGGTAGGTGGGAGGGGGGGGTGTTGCATGACTTGATAGGTTGCATGATGTTGATTAGGTTTGACGATTTTCCTCTGTTTTGCGTTTTATTGTTGTTATTATTTTTTGTATTTAATTTATTTATTTTGTGTTCTTCTTCCCCCTTTTCTCTTGTTTTATTTTAGA
>NC_051409.1:37405618-37406158 GCF_015228065.2 Penaeus monodon | reverse complement strand
TTGCCGTGAAGGGAGAGCTGCATGGCATATTTGGGTAAGGGGGGGGAGGGTTTAAGGTAAGGGGGGGAGGGTTTAAGGTAAGGGGGGGAGGGAGAGGGATGGTTAAGTCGGGGGGGGGGGGTAAGGGAGTATGTGTGTCGGGGGAGAGGGAGAGTGGAAAAGGTGGGGGGGGGGAGGTTAGTAGTATGTGTGTGTGGGGGGGGAGGGAGGGTTGAAGGTAAGGGGGGGTACGTGTGGGGGGGGAGGGAGGGAGGGAGAAGGAGGGCAAAATGTTGGGGGGGAGGGGGGGTAAGGGAGTAGGGCAGGTGCATCGTGGAAAACGGAAAGTTGCATAACCGAGGAGGAAAGTTGCATGATGAAGTTGCGGCGAAGTTGCATGACAGGGGAAGGACACGTACGTGATCGGGCGAGCGAAAGAGCTGCATGACGCGTTGAAAGAAGGGAGCGTGCATGCCGTCTTCAGGAGGAGGCCGGATAGATAGGTCGACTGAGGGCATGGGGGGGGGGTGCATGGCAGAGGGGAAGGAGGTTGCATGGCAG
>NC_051409.1:37405334-37405497 GCF_015228065.2 Penaeus monodon | reverse complement strand
TTGCATGGCAGAAGGGAAGCGGTATGCATGGCAGAGGGGAAGATACGCATGGCAGAAAGAAATGGAGGCAAAGGAAAGGAGGAAAGAAAAGGAAATAGTGAAGAGTTGCCAGGCTGAGCGAAAAGATACGGCCGATAAAGCGTTCTTTATATTAAACACACGG
>NC_051409.1:37405048-37405216 GCF_015228065.2 Penaeus monodon | reverse complement strand
TGGAAATCGAACAAGAGCACAACAAAGAAACTTCAGACTGCGTACAAGGAGGCGCCAGGCGATGGGGAAGATCGTGCATGGCGACAAGGAGTCCTACTTAACAAAGAAACTTGCATGGCTGAGTAAGATATGTGGGAGAAGAGTCAGATAGACGTGCATGGCAGAAAG
>NC_051409.1:37404317-37404435 GCF_015228065.2 Penaeus monodon | reverse complement strand
AAGGCCGGCAGGTGTGCCTGACGGATATAAAGCGCTCCTGGAACCCGCGACCTTAGTGAGGGCATATGACCTTTCTCGTCATTAGTGGAGATTCCCGCCTGCTCTACCTTAATTGTGA
>NC_051409.1:37403813-37404045 GCF_015228065.2 Penaeus monodon | reverse complement strand
GCAGTCGGCATATCATCACAATTACTAGCTAGGTTTAATCGTCCGCGCCGCCTTCCTCTCCCCCCCCCCCTCCATCTTCCTCCACCTCCTTTCCTCCCCCCTCCCTCATCTCCCCTCACCCCCCCTTCCCCCCTCCCTCCCTCCCCAGCCTGCCTTTTCCCCTTGCCGACGCACTTGATTGGTCGCCTGTTGGTCCATCATTTATTCACAGATCGCGCTTTTATCACATGCA
>NC_051409.1:37403188-37403328 GCF_015228065.2 Penaeus monodon | reverse complement strand
AAGAATTTATGCATATATATATATACCTGTATGCCTATACTTTTGGCATTTGTTTACACGGATCTCAAACCTTTATGCTAAAGATTTTAAACCCTCGAAAATTATTGTTTTTTTTTTTTAACCCTCCCCCTCCCATTCCA
>NC_051409.1:37402987-37403091 GCF_015228065.2 Penaeus monodon | reverse complement strand
CCCTTCGCCGCCCTTCCTCCGGAATGTCGCGTTGTCGTGGGTTTGGCAAATCCTGCGAAGCATTTATTATCGATTGGCACTTTATTGGCTCGCTTAGTGGCACT
>NC_051409.1:37402539-37402885 GCF_015228065.2 Penaeus monodon | reverse complement strand
CCCGCACGCACATACACAAGGCACCGGGGGGGGGAAGCCAGGGGAGTGCAGGGGACGGGGACGGGGGGGGGGTGAGGAGGAAAGGGAGGGGGTGGAAGGTAATTTAGTGCCATAGTCGCATAAAAAATTCCGGCGCCCGTGAATGCTTTTTATTATTTAAGTTTAATCCTGATACATTTATAGGTCCATATCTCATGCATAATGCAGCATAATTCTTGCATGTTGCATTCGGGATACGTTCATTAACACATCATGAATAATATAAAGGGATTATTCAAGAGTGAGGGATTTATCCAGGGCCAGGGGCAAGGGCGCCGAAATTTACCCCCCCCCCCAATAAAAAGTA
>NC_051409.1:37402211-37402335 GCF_015228065.2 Penaeus monodon | reverse complement strand
CAGAATTACGTTATTCAATCCGTGAAACGTTTAAGAACAGACAAAAGGTGTCGGTTTTAAACGAAAGGGGTATTTTGCCCGTTTTCACTTGACTTTAATATTATTGTGCACTTTTAGGGCATCA
>NC_051409.1:37401515-37401688 GCF_015228065.2 Penaeus monodon | reverse complement strand
AAAATGCCCCCTTCCCTGCGCCTGCGTGGTTGGGGGTGAAGCTTATGAAGATATGAGGGGAAAGATGGTAATATATGGGAAAAATGAAAAATTGTTGTTTCCCTTTTAAAATCTGAGGGGAGAGAACCCCCGGGGGGGAAAAGGCGCGAGTTCAGTAGTTTTTTAGAATTTAT
>NC_051409.1:37401031-37401272 GCF_015228065.2 Penaeus monodon | reverse complement strand
CACACACACATCGCATTAATCACGGTGTATATACTATGATTTCCTTGGAATTAAAATGAAAGAGATAGAGGCGGAGGCTACTTAGTTCAGACAATATCGGCGACCACACGTTATCGCAGCGTTAATAGGATTTATTACATTAGTCCCGTTTTATCCCCAATTTTCCCGGGCAAAAAGTTTGGGGTCAAATTTTGAAGAGGTGTGTGTAATAAGGGGTGTACATGGTTTGTTATGTTTGGAA
>NC_051409.1:37400675-37400794 GCF_015228065.2 Penaeus monodon | reverse complement strand
TGGGTGGTTTGTGCGCGCGTGGCGTCCCTTTGTCTTCTGTCTGCCCTTTTTATGATTTTTGTTATTTGTATGTATTACATATATATCTGTAAGAGTGTGTTCGTGCGCCCCATTCTCCG
>NC_051409.1:37400473-37400546 GCF_015228065.2 Penaeus monodon | reverse complement strand
TCTCTCTCGCATCAGCCGCACTTGTAAACAGCAGAGAAATCGCACCGCCTCCCAATCAATCACGGAATCCCGA
>NC_051409.1:37399955-37400377 GCF_015228065.2 Penaeus monodon | reverse complement strand
ATGATCGCGAGATTTATGTGCGAAATTTAAGAAGTTCACGGTGAGGGTAACACTTCCCGCCATTTTTTTTTTTTAAGCTTATTTAGCTTTTTGTTCTTATTAAAAAGTGTTATTTTTGTTTATTTGTTGTATGCTATTATTTGTAATTTTTTGTGCGTTTGTAATAAAGTGCTTTGTTAAGGTACTAATGGTTTGCCATGTGAATAATTTCCTGTCTGTTTAGTTTCACCGTGGCGATGGTGGATTTTCAAAAGAACATTTAACTAACACGGCGCATATATTTCTATATTTTTTTATTTTCATTTATTCGTTTTAAATTATGCTTATCAATGTGCGTTTTGAATTATTGTTTAATTTTGTAATAAGTTTGCTTGTTATTATTATGATGAAAATAAATCGCTTTTATTTCCGGGGAAGTTAAG
>NC_051409.1:37399636-37399859 GCF_015228065.2 Penaeus monodon | reverse complement strand
CGAGTGTCGTGAGCGGTTGTCTGGCAGAGGACGCGCCGTGACAGACAAACAAACACGTATGAGTTCTCTAAAGGCCGACTGCGTGTGTTCAAGTGCGGGATTATGAGGCTTAAGGTCATTGAGTCGCCGGATAGAGCCGGGATTTGTGTTCGCAGTTACCATTATATGTAATGTATTTATTGAGAGAGAGGGACGCTGATGTTGCTTCGTTTGCCTGTGAAAT
>NC_051409.1:37398750-37398903 GCF_015228065.2 Penaeus monodon | reverse complement strand
TAAACGACAGGCAGTTGATTGATCTCCTTTTCGTCAGCAGTTTCACGATCCGCCTCGCAGTTAATGATTCACGCCATTTGTGTCTCAGTACTGATGGCTGATGTAGTGCACCGGCCACTCTGTTATTTAGGGGGCAGTGGAGGGGGGGTGCAT
>NC_051409.1:37398155-37398226 GCF_015228065.2 Penaeus monodon | reverse complement strand
GCTGACACTGCCCTCCCATTAACCTTTTCTCTCCTTCCTTTCGACCTCCATCGCGACCTCCTTCCGCTGTC
>NC_051409.1:37397717-37397796 GCF_015228065.2 Penaeus monodon | reverse complement strand
TTTTTTTTCTCTCTCTCCTCTCTTTCCTTGCCTTGAGTTTTGCCAATAAGTTTTACCCTTACTCTTTCCCCAATTAATA
>NC_051409.1:37397234-37397381 GCF_015228065.2 Penaeus monodon | reverse complement strand
ACTCTCTTGACCCCTCCCCGGTCCCTCCCCCCTGCTCCTCCCTTTACCCTCCCCCCCTCCTCACACGTGCCCCTCGTTACCGACGGTCCGATGCGTCCCTTCCCTCCCTCCCTTATCCCCCCTCTCCTTTCCCCTCTCTCCTTTCCC
>NC_051409.1:37395979-37396157 GCF_015228065.2 Penaeus monodon | reverse complement strand
GGGAGGGTTGGAGGAAAGGAGGGAGAGGAAGGGAGGAGGGTTGGGGTTGAGGGAGGGGAGGAGGGGAGGAAAGGGAGGAGGAGGGGAAGGTCGAGGGTTAGAGGAGGGGGGAGGGGGGGTGATCCCTCACCCACGGGTCCGGTCGTGTCAAATCCGCACTCTCGCCCCGCCCCGATGA
>NC_051409.1:37395243-37395767 GCF_015228065.2 Penaeus monodon | reverse complement strand
CATTCCTTTACCTTCCTTTTTCCCCATTGCTTCCCTTCCTTTCTTTTGGCCTTTTTTCTTCCTTTCCTCCTCCTTCTCTTCTTTTCCTTCCTACCCTTTCTTTCCCCTCCTTTTCCTCTCTTTTCCTCCCCTTACTTACTCTCTCCCTCCCCTCCTTTTCTTTCCCCTTCTGATTTTCCTTCATTTTCCTTCCTTTCTCCCCTTCCCTCCTCCTCTCCCCCTTACATTCCCTTCCCTCCCCTTCTCTCCCCCTTGCACCCACTCTTCCCCTCCCCTTCTCTTCCCTCCCCTTCCCCTTCCCTCCCTCTCTCACCCGTTTCTTCCCTTCCCTCCCCATCTCACCCTCCCCTCCCCTTCCCTTCCCCCTCCCCTTCCCCCTCCCTTTTCCCCCCTCCCCTTCCCCTTCCCTTCCCTCCTCACTGGGTAATGACAGTCTCTCGCGGGCTTCTTTAATCGTTTCCCTCACCGCGACTCCTGCCACGCACGCTGTTAATTAATGGTGGTCGCCAGCGGCACAGGACGGC
>NC_051409.1:37393633-37393863 GCF_015228065.2 Penaeus monodon | reverse complement strand
CTATCCCTCCTGTTCACTCTTCCCTCTCTTTCTCATTTCCCTTTCCCTACCCCGTTTTCCTTCCTCTCCCCATCATCCTCCCTTCCCCTCTCCCCCTTCCCCTCTCCCCCTTCCCCTCTCCCCCTTCCCCTCTCCCCCTTCCCCTCTCCCCCTTCCCCTCTCCCCCTTCCCCTCTCCCCCTTCCCCTCTCCCTCATTTCCAATTGGTCGTTGGCCAAACGGAATTTTGCT
>NC_051409.1:37392541-37393349 GCF_015228065.2 Penaeus monodon | reverse complement strand
GCAAGTTGAAGAAAATGGGTCATGATGACTCATCTATTTTCTTTTTCTCTTTTTCTCACCCACGTTTTCCTTATAAGGCAAGAGCGTGGATGGATGATACATAAGGAGGAAAAGGAAGAGAGAGAGAAGGAAGAGAGGAATTTGGTATTAAAGAAAGGGAGAGAGAGGAAATAAAGTAAGGTTAGGAGATGAAAGTAAAAAAAATATTAATGAGGAGGAGAAGAGAGAAAAAAAGAGGAAATTACAATAAAAAGCGAAGGGAAGGAATAGAAAAAAAACGAAGGGGATAGAGAAAAAAAGAGAGATGAAGAAAAAAATGGTGGTGAAAAATGAGAAAACCAAAGAGAGAAAAGGAAGCGAGAGAGAGAAAAAAAAGGAAAAGGGAATGAAATGAAATGGAGAAAGAAAAATAAGAAAGAAGGAAATAGAGAGAGAGAGGGGAATGAAATGAAATGGAGAAAGAAAGATAAGAAAGAAGGAAATAGAGAGAGAGAGAAAAAAAAGAGACGGAGGAGAAACTCATGGAGAGTGCAATACGGTCAAGGGAAGAACGTGAAAGTAGGAGTAAACGGAGAATAAGAGAATAAGAACTAGGTAAGATAAGAGTGAGGAAAGGAAGGCGAGGAAAGTAAAACCAAATAGAGTAGGAGATGAAAGGGAAGATAAAGACGAATAAGATAAAATAAGAAAAATAAATACAAAAAAAAACCTAAAAACTAAAAGCCAGAAGGAAGGAAGAATGAGAGAATTAAAAAGAAAATATCGAAAGAAAATGAAGAAAGGCAGAAAGAAATACGGAGAACGGAAA
>NC_051409.1:37392196-37392279 GCF_015228065.2 Penaeus monodon | reverse complement strand
TATTGACGTGTGAAGATTCATTATATCATGTTTTGAAGGTTTCGACTTCGCTAGCGTCGTCGCGGCGTGGGGGTTCATCACCA
>NC_051409.1:37391851-37392063 GCF_015228065.2 Penaeus monodon | reverse complement strand
AGTAGTTTGATTGGGGTGATGAAAGGGGGGGGGGTATCAGGGGGGGAGGGGGGGTCGTTATGAGGAGAAAAAGATTGGACTGGGGGTACGATGAAGGTGCAAGGGGGTGGGGGGGCGAGGGGTTGATAAGGAAGTGGGGGATCGGTCCATAGGGGGAGGGGGAGGGTAAGGGTGCTGGTTGCTAGTACCACTTGGTGACACTACGAGATCTA
>NC_051409.1:37390652-37391439 GCF_015228065.2 Penaeus monodon | reverse complement strand
GAATTCTGTTTCAGTATACTTGTGTTTGTGGAATGGTTACAACTGATGATGTTGATAAGGTATGTATAATGACTCATTGTTTAGAGTTGGTTGCACTAATTAATGACTTAAACTCTGTTGCTTAATGCTGTCCAATAAACATGTTGTGTCGAATGAAGTTGTATTGCCTACTTTGAATTCTGTTGTTTCTGAATTCTGTTGTGCACTGAATCTGTTGGGGTCTGAATTCTGTTGCTGAATTCTTTTTGCATGAAATGTGTTGTTTCTGAATTCTGTTGTTTCAGAATTCTGTTGTCACTGAATTCTGTTGCCACTGAATTCTGTTGTGTCTGAATTCTGTTGTTTCAGAACTCTGTTGCCACTGAATTCTGTTGCCACTGAACTCTGTTGTGTCTGAATTCTGTTGCCACTGAACTCTGTTGTCTGAATTCTGTTGCCACTGAACTCTGTTGTGTCTGAATTCTGTTGCCACTGAACTCTGTTGTGTCTGAATTCTGTTGCCACTGAACTCTGTTGTGTCTGAATTCTGTTGCCACTGAACTCTGTTGGTCTGAATTCTGTTGCCACTGAACTCTGTTGCCACTGAATTCTGTTGCCACTGAACTCTGTTGTGTCTGAATTCTGTTGCCACTGAATTCTGTTGCCACTGAACTCTGTTGGTCTGAATTCTGTTGTTAATAACCTTTTCCTTCGAAATGTCGTCTGGTGATTCTGGACGAGCGAGGAACATTGCCCACCAGCGGTCTTTATTTATTTGTTTCGGATATGTTATCTCCAGTCTTACGCC
>NC_051409.1:37389689-37389893 GCF_015228065.2 Penaeus monodon | reverse complement strand
CGAGCGACGGGATCACCGCCCATTCATAAGTGAAGAGGCTGCCAAGTGGACTATATCATTACAAAACATTCTCAAAACTTGAGTCGCCGACATTTCAAACTGTTCGTCGGGAGCCAGAAGAGTTTCTGTAGGTCGGCCGTGTTTTATTTAAAGTCCACGCGCATCCGAAACGCGAGGGGCTTTCGAGTCGCCGCTTCCGAGTCG
>NC_051409.1:37389216-37389289 GCF_015228065.2 Penaeus monodon | reverse complement strand
CATCACCTGGGAAATTGAGTAAAATTATATTAATTAGTCAAAGAAGAAAAAAAAAACGAAACAAACAAACCAG
>NC_051409.1:37388948-37389135 GCF_015228065.2 Penaeus monodon | reverse complement strand
TAATGATGAAAATAACGCGGAGGCAAAATAGCAACAACGCATCTGTCGTTTCGTGTGTTCCCGATGCATGTATGTGCGATTTTACATGCATAAAGATACCGTGTCAATTGTTCTGTGTTTATAATAAAATGCATGACAGTTCGACGGTGAAGAAGAGTTTCAATAAAGGAGAGGGAAATGGAGAAAA
>NC_051409.1:37388021-37388235 GCF_015228065.2 Penaeus monodon | reverse complement strand
CGAGAATGGGGGGAGTAGGAGAATAGGAGAATAGATTAAGAGAAGGGAGGGGAGTGAAAAGGAGAGGTGAGTAGGGGGGTAGGTGAATGGATGAAGGGGTGAGAGAGGGGAGGGGGAGTGAGAGTGAGAGAGAGAGGAGAGTGAGAGTGAGAGTGAGAATGAGAGGGGAGAGGTGGGAATGAGAGTGAGAGTGAGAGTGAGAGTGTGTGTGTGT
>NC_051409.1:37387201-37387944 GCF_015228065.2 Penaeus monodon | reverse complement strand
ATTTTCATTAGGGATAAGAATTGAGAGATGTCCGCGTTGAGTGAGAGGGGAGTGAGGAAGGAGAGGCGGGGAAACAGGAGAGGGAAAGGGGCAGAGAGAGAGGGGCAGCGAGGGGAGATGTCAGGAAGGAGACGAAATGAGGCGCGGTGAGGGGAGGAAGGGATAAGAGGGGAACGCGAAAGGAGGGAAGGGAGGGGAAAGGAAGAGAGGAGGAGGGACCCGGCTGAGGGACAAGAACAGGGGAGGAAAGGAGGGACAGGGGGGAAAAAAAACAGGGGTTAGTGGAAGGGAGAAAGGGATCGGGGAAGGGACAGTGAAGAAAGGCAGGGGACACGGGAAGAAATTCAGGCCATAGAGATAGGTTGATCAGGGAACAAGGGAAGAAATCGAGGCAGGGAAGAAAGGCAGGGTGATCTGGTAGGGGACAGGGCAGAGGGCAGGGAATTGGGTAAGGAGGGGTAGGGGTAGGGGGTAGGGGAACAGGGAAGAGGGAGAAGGGTGTAGTATTGATATTGTGTGTGTGCCAGGCCAGGATGGGTCGTGGTCAGGGAGGGAAGCACTCGCCGACCTGCGGGACACTTGTGG
The DNA here is from genome assembly GCF_015228065.2 of Penaeus monodon. Lineage (NCBI taxonomy): Eukaryota > Metazoa > Arthropoda > Malacostraca > Decapoda > Penaeidae > Penaeus > Penaeus monodon. The sequence continues at coordinate 37,387,359 of NC_051409.1, read as the reverse complement.
GTCACGCAAGCACACACGCAAGCACACTCTTGGACGTCGATGTCGATGCGTGTAGACATAAACACGCACACACGGAAATCCCACGCAAATATCCGTGAGCCAGAGGGCGCGTGTCCACATGCACACATACATATGCATGCTCACATCCGCATCCACGC
>NC_051409.1:37386691-37386800 GCF_015228065.2 Penaeus monodon | reverse complement strand
ACATAAACAGAACGCGGGAGGAACAGAGAGCCTCGTAAGAATAAAGGGCCTAAGTCCCATTGTTCTTTTTATTTGTCTGTTGTATGTAGGTGTTTACCTTTTCATTTTT
>NC_051409.1:37385604-37385945 GCF_015228065.2 Penaeus monodon | reverse complement strand
GAAAAAAAAGGGTCAGCGTAAAGAGGGGGATATAGTGAGGGGGGAAACGAGTGAAGCAGGCTGAGGGGGGGCTGGGGGGGGTGGGTCTCCCTGGGGGTTTCCTGGCTGTTTGTTTGTCCGGGGGGACAAGTGGGGTCGCCCTGGGGAGGGTCAGGGGGCCATGGCGGAGGGTCAGGGGGCCATGGGGGAGGGTCAGGGGGCCATGGGGGAGTAAAAGACCATGGGTGGAGGGGGCATGGAGCTAGGGGGACAGGAGACCACAGGGGTCATGGGGCCATGGTGGACAGAGGGACAGGGGGACCGGGGGGGGGGGGGAGGAGGGCTAGACGGAGGGTTATGAG
>NC_051409.1:37384986-37385156 GCF_015228065.2 Penaeus monodon | reverse complement strand
ACGCGGACCCATACACTAACGGCCACTTTATGAATGAACGAACACAATGGAAGGTAAAATGATTATGCCCAAATAAGGGTAGGAAGGTGCCCATCCGGAGCTGTAAGTGGCTACATTACGGAAAGTTTTTACCTACTTCCTGCTTTCTACCTCTAATCTACGTCTACCGC
>NC_051409.1:37384671-37384943 GCF_015228065.2 Penaeus monodon | reverse complement strand
CGGAAAGTTTAGGAGAGAATCGTAATTTTTTTCTTCTTCTTTTTTTTCTAGATCTTGGTGGGTAAGAGGAGACAGATGAATAATTTATTTATCGGCGAATTATAGTGATTTACGCGCCCTCACGCCCACGCGGCCGGGAGAATTGTAAATTGTTATTGTGGTTTTGTATCGGGTGATTTATGCCTCCCCGGACACTGACGCTTCGCTTGATAATGGTTAAACGTACAAGGTGTTCAGTAAACTTGCTTATATGCATCCCCCTCGCTGTTCAA
>NC_051409.1:37383797-37384249 GCF_015228065.2 Penaeus monodon | reverse complement strand
AACGGGTTGTGGGGAAGCAAGAACGAGCCGATGATAGTGAACTAATGGTGGTGAAGCAGGGATGGTGACAGCGAACTAGAGCATAAACAAAGTGTCATTGGATGGTGAAGAAACTAGGATAGTGAAGAAAAAACATGCTAATGATGTCGAGGTCGGTGAGCCAAGAATGAGGATAGTGAGCCAAGAACGGCGAGGATAGTGAGCCAAGAACGGCGAGGATAGGTGAGCCAAGAACGGAGGATAGTGAGCCAAGAACGGCGAGGATAGTGAGCCAAGAACGGCGAGGATAGTGAGCCAAGAACGGCGAGGATAGTGAGCCAAGAATGGTGAAGCCAAGGTTGGTGGCCCAGTACTGCGTCGCGGGCAACAAGTCTGTGCTCTAGTTCGTCATGCATATTTAAGCAGCTTCTACCAAGGCCCGTCTCTGTCTGTCTTTATTTATATTTTTGAGT
>NC_051409.1:37383135-37383426 GCF_015228065.2 Penaeus monodon | reverse complement strand
GATAATTTTAGAACAGGTAGGGATTTTAGAAAGATTTGTTGGAAAGGTTTCAGTTTGTAAGGGTATGATTATATTTATTTATTATTAAAATTAAATTTACGGAGGGGGGGAAATGATGTAAGATGTACGTTTAGACAAGGTATAGATTGGAAGATAGGGAGATCGTCTAATGATCGTTTCTACTGATCGATTTTACGGGGGGGGGGGGATTATAATTTTGTAAATCTTAGTCGTATTTTCCCTTTTATTTTTGAATCTTTCTTCTCGTGAATTCTGTTTTTTGATATATGA
>NC_051409.1:37382983-37383098 GCF_015228065.2 Penaeus monodon | reverse complement strand
AAGAAGCAGGTAAGGAGATTGAGAAATGGAGATAGGGAGAAATTGGTAAAGATGGATAAAAGGTAATGATAAAGATAATTATAAAAAAAAAAAACGTGAAGAGAGATTGTGGGAA
>NC_051409.1:37382821-37382940 GCF_015228065.2 Penaeus monodon | reverse complement strand
GATAGGGAGACTCGCTAATGATCGTTTCTCAAGCGGAAAAAAAAGATTTACGATAAATATACTAATAATAGAATCCCACCTCCTGCCCCCCTCCCCCCCCCCTAAGCGCATTTCCCTTC
>NC_051409.1:37382273-37382682 GCF_015228065.2 Penaeus monodon | reverse complement strand
TATCTTCCACCATCGCCCCCATGCCTTGCCCCCCCCTCCCTCCTTTTCCCCATACCCTCCCCTCCTTCCTTATCCCATACCCTCCCCTCCTTCCTTATCCCATACCCTCCCCTCTCCCTCCTTTTCCCCATGCCCTCCCCTCTCCCTCCTTTTCCCCATGCCCTCCCCTCTCCCTCCTCCCCATGCCCTCCCCTCCCTCCTTTTCCCCATGCTCTCCCCCTCCCCCCTCCTTCCTTTTCCCCATGCCCTCCCCCCCCCCCTCCCCATTTGGCATTTTATTGACATCACGTGACAAGCACTCAAGTACACGAATCTGGAAGAGCCGATTTGTAGGACGGCGAGGCACGTCCGCCCTCGCTCTGTTGCTTGTGTCCGACGCGAGTGTTTTTTCCTGCGAGAGAAAGCAGCA
>NC_051409.1:37382090-37382187 GCF_015228065.2 Penaeus monodon | reverse complement strand
TATATCTCGCTGCTTCTGTTTATCGGATGATTTGTCTGTATTTGTATCTATTATTATTATTATTTTTTTGGCTGTCTGTTTGTAAGTAGGATTAGTT
>NC_051409.1:37381987-37382062 GCF_015228065.2 Penaeus monodon | reverse complement strand
ATGATTTTTTTTATTATTATTTTTCTCCTTTGATATGGTACTTTGTCTGTCCGCTAATCGATCAGTCCGCCTGTT
>NC_051409.1:37381138-37381843 GCF_015228065.2 Penaeus monodon | reverse complement strand
GAGCTGTTTTCGAAAAGGAAAGTGGCAGCAAAGTCCTTCTTTTCTCTGCGTCGCCAATTTTCCAAGTAAGTGTGCAGAAATGGGGTGTTTAAAGGGCGTCTTGCATGCGTAACGGTCTCTCCCTCTACCCCCTCTGCCCCCCCCCCACTATCTCCCTCACCTCCTCCCCCCTCCTCTATTCCCCTCTATCTCCCCTCTATCCTCCTTTGTCCTCTTCCATCCACCTCTTCTCTCCTCCGTCCCTCCTCCCCCCCCTCTCCTTGTGTCCACCGCTACCCCCCTGATCCCCCTACCCCCTGCCCCCCCCCTCGTCAGATGTCTTTCGCCCCATCACTGCAATCGAGGGTATGCAGTGAGGGTGAGGGGGGGGGGCAGAGAGGAGCGAAGAGGTGCGAAAAAGGCAGTGTGCACTTTTGAGGTTATTCCAACACTTCTCTCCACTCACTCACTCTCTCTCGCTTCCCCACTTATCATATCCCCTCTACGCTTCTTCCAAACTTCTTTGTGCTAGCTCCTGGGTCGCTCTCGGAAGTTCCAACGTTGCCTCGTTTTCCACCTTGTTTGCCGGCTCAGTCGCTCAACTTCAGTCCCTCATTCGTCATCGCAAGTCAACTCCCCGCTTGCCAACTGCTGGCCTAGCCGCTCTCACTTCCAACTAAGTGCCTCAGTTGCCATAATCCTTGGACGCGTGCAGGTGGAAGTACT
>NC_051409.1:37380679-37380864 GCF_015228065.2 Penaeus monodon | reverse complement strand
GTGACCCGGTGAGGGGAAGGTTTCAAAATTCATGTGGAGGGGGGGAGGGGAAGGAAAAAGGGGGGGGAGGGGGGAGAATGAACGAAAGGGTTAGACTGTGTGTCTTTTTAGGGGGGGGGGGTGAGGAGTTTAAAGCGTCAGTGTGTGTGTGTTGGGGGGGGGGGGATTTGGAGGTTTAGGGGACA
>NC_051409.1:37380358-37380543 GCF_015228065.2 Penaeus monodon | reverse complement strand
TGAAATTGGCGGATGGTATGACTTATAACGTACGAAAGGGGTCAGACGAGATGTTATGACATATTATCTGGTAATTGGGAGTTATGCATCGTTAGGTCGTGGTATACGGCGCAGTCCGGGCCGCCCGCATGCTATGTTGCCTTTGGGGTGGGGGGTGGGGGGAGGTGGAGGGGCAGGGAGGGTAG
>NC_051409.1:37380040-37380182 GCF_015228065.2 Penaeus monodon | reverse complement strand
ACTCATTTTATTACCCGCCGCGCCCCGCCCATCTTCGTGTGAGAATCGCGGGCGTGCGGTTAAAGGAAAACGGGCGTTGCGTGCGGGTGGGCGTGTTGCCTCGCGGGCGTGGAAGTGTGAGGATCTGGGTTGATGGGTTCAC
>NC_051409.1:37379262-37379457 GCF_015228065.2 Penaeus monodon | reverse complement strand
TTTTTCTTTCGGAAATTTGTATTTACGTTTCAATATGTCCGGTGAAGGATGTTTATGCAAATGAGGAGAAATGTGCGCCTCTTTTTTATTTTTGGATTCATCCGCACAAACGTTATATCTTTTATGTGTATGTTGCATGTTGCATTGTTTGTGCGTCGGGTACGTGTTTGTTGTTTGTTCTTGGTTTAGTTAAGT
>NC_051409.1:37378763-37379046 GCF_015228065.2 Penaeus monodon | reverse complement strand
CGTGCAAAAGCGTGTACACTTGTGCGCAAGCAGCAGAGGCGTGCCATGAGTATGTTGGTCCGTGAGTATGATGATTCACGGGGTCACCATTCTAGTCCGGTTAGTGTCATGTTTTATGCACAGGCTGCGTGCCCGCGGATGTTTTCTCGCCGTGTGTTTTATGCGCGTTTTCTAAGTCCGTTTGTCATCTCTCCCGCGCGCGCGACGGGGGGGGGGGCGGTCGAGGACGGCGGCGACGAACCCCAACGCGTTGACGACATGTTCAGAACGTGCGCCCAGCCCT
>NC_051409.1:37377666-37378725 GCF_015228065.2 Penaeus monodon | reverse complement strand
GAAGGAAGGAGGAGCCAGCACATCCCACATCTGTCCGTCTGACATTATCATTTTATTGCCCTCCGCAAAAACAAGTGGAAAGATGTAAATCTCGACTCTTTAGCATAAAAAACGCGCCGAGAATTATGCGGTATTAAGTGGCGGCGTCTGAAAGGAATCTCAATTGAAATTGATGCGCACAATTTGTGTAATAATTCAGCTGCCGACAAAGGGAGTGTGCCGCCGACGCCTCTTTATCAATGAATCACAGTTTCAGTGACATGTGCGCAGCGTTTCGTTTTATTTCGTCAGCGGCCGCGCGCCCGTTTCAGAAGTGAGCGTCGATATATTATCGCATCGCCATAATTCATGGTTAACGCGCCAAGAATTACACATTCCGAGTGTGAGTAAAAAGTTCCTAATTATTTCGCCATATTTCATCCGGCCGTTCCCAGATGTACTCCTCTGTTTCGTGGGTTGGCCTCCGAGCCGGCCCGCGTTTCGCTCGCTCCCGCTCGTCCGCTGCGGATCGCTCAGCGCCGCTCGGGGCAGCTCATAACGCGGGCAGCGGCGGCGGTGGGCGGCCGCTGCGTGATGAAAACGATGAAAATGTATGGGAGGCGGCCGCGGGGCGCTCGCGTGTACCGTACGCCGCCGGCCGGCCTTGCCCCGACCACGTGCTCCGACGGCTCCGCCAGGTACGCGGCCTCGGCTCATTTGCATATCCCTCGCGCCTCGCCCGGCCTTGACTACCTGGCCGCACGCGAGGCGCGGCGGCTCCTGTGTCAGCGTGAGAACCGCCGCCGCCGTTCATCGCGGAGCGGGCGGCGGGCGAGGGCTGGGCCGCCGCCGCCCGCACGCCCGCCGAGATTTATGGGTATGCGCTATGGACTACCTGTTACGCGGACCACGTGCTCGCTCAGGGCACGTAGTCGGCAGTAGCACGTGCCTGTAATCCGAACGCGGCAGCACCTGTCGGCACGTACTTTGCCAGCCGCCACCTGCGCTGACCGCCGTCCTTTGCACGCCCGCGCCTTGTTTCGCATGCTGGCCGCACGCCCGTGAAGAATTCAGAAGAGT
>NC_051409.1:37377321-37377444 GCF_015228065.2 Penaeus monodon | reverse complement strand
ACCCCGCGTTCTCAGCCACCGTGGCTCCTTCACCCCCCCCCCCCTCTCTCTCTTCAGGTGTTTCAACATCATCTACAAGGTCTTGTCTCCTCATTGCCCTCCCACATGCATGCTTACCTGTTA
>NC_051409.1:37376983-37377146 GCF_015228065.2 Penaeus monodon | reverse complement strand
TTCCATCTCTGTTCGCTCGTCTTCTAGTCTACATTTTCCCGGCTGAAGTATTTACCAGGCGATCAGCGCGAAATTAGGTCACCTCTGCTTATTCTTTGACCCGAGTGACCCAGCTTGTGGCAGCGAGAGCGACAGCGAGCATGCGTATAAAGTACTCTTTTGA
>NC_051409.1:37375996-37376746 GCF_015228065.2 Penaeus monodon | reverse complement strand
TTATGATCTCTGTCATCTCGCCGCCATGATGATCAGAACGGCCTTTATCATTGTATTTGTCTTCGAGTTTTTTTTTTTGCGATATCTCGTCTCCTCGCCGACATTGCTTTTATTATGCGTCGGGTTATTAGTACACCCGGACTTGCGTCTCGGGGTCGCCTTCGCCAGGTGATCGGCGAGCTGTTGTTATTGCTGTTATTATTGTTATCTGTTATCATCTGGTAGCCATGATGATCAGAGTCGTTATTAGCATTGCATTTCTCCGCGATTTTCTTCTTTTGATTTTGATATATCTTGTCTTCTCGCCGCTGTGATGATAAGAGCTATCATTTCGATATCGCCTCCGCCTTTGCCTTCGCCGGTTATTGGTCAGCTATTGATATTGAAAAGGCCGTTGGTAGGGGGGGAGGGGGTAGCGGCGGGCCGGGAAGCATATCAACACCTCATCAACCATGCTCATCACGGCGCTATTATCATCATTGTGACGATAGATAAAAAAAAAAAAAAACGTTATTAACATCAACATCATCATTGCGAGGCGTTTAATATAGGCGGATAATGAGCATTCAGAATAATTCCTTTGGGGGAACGGAGTGCCTTTTTTTCTATTTTTTTCCGGCCTCGTCCTTTTTTAGCAAAAGAGATTTTAGCCCAATGTTTTGCCTCGGGGTAGTTAATGTTTTACGATTCTTTGCATTTGCCATGGAAGCAAGTTTGGCTTATTTGGGGAAGCGAACATTGCTCGTGCTG
>NC_051409.1:37375238-37375363 GCF_015228065.2 Penaeus monodon | reverse complement strand
GGCCAATATCATTTTCCGTTCCTTTTATCTTAAATAAATTCAAGAGGGTTTGGAGTACGGGTAGGTTTCCAAAAAATAAGAAAGTAAAACGGTTTGAAATGAAACTAGAGCAGAGAGAACAATAA
>NC_051409.1:37374650-37374991 GCF_015228065.2 Penaeus monodon | reverse complement strand
TGTTTAGCATTGTGGTGGAAGGTATAATTTAGCGTTGTAAACCTCCCGCTCTCTTACTTATTTACGCGGCTGTGCATGCATCGCTCCCTCGTCAGTCGGAATTACCACTTGAGTGTCGGTGGTTCCTTCGGTTTGGTGGTTAAGTGGGTCGTTATGTGGTTGAGTGATTAAGTGGTAGGGGGTGAGGTGGTCGTTAGGTGGTAAGTGGTTGGTGAGCGATTGGGTTGTGGGTGGGGGGGGAGTTGTATGGTCGTTAAGTGGTTGACTCGCAAGTGATTGTTGCGCGATTGTGGTAAGTGGTAAGTGGTCGTTAGGTGGCTTGCGAGTGGTTCGGAGGCGGT
>NC_051409.1:37374314-37374624 GCF_015228065.2 Penaeus monodon | reverse complement strand
GCATTAGTTGACTGAAAGAAGTCAGATGGTAGGCGGTTGACAGTTCAGATATTTTATTTTTTTAAAAATGTGCCGTTAGTGAAGAGAGAGAGTCCATCGGAAGGGGGGGGGGGGCGGGGGAATAAGTGGCATTTATACGGTGTTTGTGGTCGTTAAAGGGAGGTGGTCGTTATATTCATGGTTGTTTTGACTGCCGGGTCTTGTTAGGCTGGTCGTGAGGGTCGTTTCCCGGCGAGTGGATTATGGGTGAATGGTGTTTTCAGGTTGCGTGTATAGGGAAAGTGTGGTTGTGTGAGTGCCAGTGAATGTA
>NC_051409.1:37374006-37374185 GCF_015228065.2 Penaeus monodon | reverse complement strand
GTGGAAGAAGAACGAGAGCGTATGCAAGCAAATAAACACAGGCTGATAAACAGACAGACAGACAGAGTTTGGAGCTGAGACAGACTTAGCGGGACGCTTACAGACAGACAACGACAGACGCAGCAGAAGACAAAGAGGGGGGATGGAGTTGCGACAGCGAAAGATAGGGACCCGGAGCG
>NC_051409.1:37373710-37373831 GCF_015228065.2 Penaeus monodon | reverse complement strand
TGCCTGCGACGACCTTCACCACAGCCATGCTTGTTGTTGTTGGTATTGTGGCGTGCGGGCAGTCGTCTCTGCAGCCCCACCCCTTCGGCTCCTGCCCCCCTCTGCCCCCTCTCGTCTCCGC
>NC_051409.1:37372111-37372179 GCF_015228065.2 Penaeus monodon | reverse complement strand
GTTTGAGTTTCTGGTGTTGCTCTCTTTGCTGTTTCTCTTACTCGCTTACTCTCAGTCGCATGCTTGGT
>NC_051409.1:37371470-37371802 GCF_015228065.2 Penaeus monodon | reverse complement strand
GATTCACTCAATCACCCACTCACTCACCCACGCCACCACTCACTCACATCACCCTCCCACGGTCCTCCTTATCTACCGTCTCCCCCCCCTTCACTCCTACCCCCTCATACGTACTTCACTCATTCACTCCGCCACTCCTATTCCCCTTCACCATGCCCTCCTCTCTCCCCCTGTCGGCCTTCTCTCTCTCTCCTTATCCCCCTCCTCTCTCCCCCTCTCTCCCCCTCCCCCCTATCGCCCTCCCCTCTCCCCACACGATAGTTCTCTTTTCTTCCCCTTCTCTCGCGCCCTACATAGACTCGCCAGCACGTATCCGAGGAGGGTGCGAGGGA
>NC_051409.1:37371128-37371259 GCF_015228065.2 Penaeus monodon | reverse complement strand
CGGAGACTGACACAGAGGCAGAGAAAGTGATGTGAAGGAAAAAAGAGATTAGAGGGATCTGCGAAGGAGAGCCTGTAAATGTCAACCCGAAGAGAGATGGAAGAATTTCTGTTTCTCATGAGGCGATTTTG
>NC_051409.1:37370630-37370783 GCF_015228065.2 Penaeus monodon | reverse complement strand
CACCCCCATCAAGGACCCTCTGTTCCCTCCCTTCTCCCCTCCTCCCCTCTCCCCTCCCCTCCCCTCCCCTCCCCTCCCCTCCCTCCCTTACACTCTCCTCACCCCTCCCCTTCCCCATCCAAGGTTGCAGTCGGAGACACACCTCACGGTTCC
>NC_051409.1:37369596-37369678 GCF_015228065.2 Penaeus monodon | reverse complement strand
ACGCCATGGACAGTGAGACGCGTGTAATTGTCTCTGCTCAGGTTGCACCTTCATATCACAGAGACTTTGTGCGCAGGAGTAA
>NC_051409.1:37369038-37369175 GCF_015228065.2 Penaeus monodon | reverse complement strand
GAACTGGGAGCACGAATGGGAATTGCGATGGATATCTGGTTGATTATTATCTTTATTATTGGTGTTGGCGCCGCTATTATCATTGGGTATATTATGAAGCTGGCGTTTTATAGTTATTGTAACTGCTTAATTTTTTT
>NC_051409.1:37368704-37368773 GCF_015228065.2 Penaeus monodon | reverse complement strand
CCTTGCAGTGAGATGCAGAGAGAAAACAGCCGAAGGAGTGTTTTTGTGAGACGTTGCAAAAGAGGCTGA
>NC_051409.1:37368245-37368334 GCF_015228065.2 Penaeus monodon | reverse complement strand
GGTCGACCGCAAAAGCCTTTTTAATGTTCGTGTGTATGTTCCTCTTTGGCTTTTTTTTAATAAGGAAGATCAAATGAAAAACTTCCCTT
>NC_051409.1:37368101-37368206 GCF_015228065.2 Penaeus monodon | reverse complement strand
TGCGTTAGGGAGAAAAAAAATATAGATGAAGAAATAGAAGTACAAGAAGAGAATAAGATTTGATGCGATAACAAAAAGCGAACTGAAGACGACAGTTTCCGATCA
>NC_051409.1:37367797-37367945 GCF_015228065.2 Penaeus monodon | reverse complement strand
AACCGTGCCGAGGTTAATACACGTGTTTATTGTTTTCGTTAGCCGGCCGTATAGCGTAATGGCATTAACACGAACTCTGCCGTGCCATTACGGTGTTTACCGGACACCAAATAGCATTACTGGTGGACTCGATAGTAGTCGATGGGTA
>NC_051409.1:37367036-37367302 GCF_015228065.2 Penaeus monodon | reverse complement strand
GGTCGTGAGAGTGGCGTGGAGGTGGGCGCAGAGACTCCAGGGTGGGCGGAGGGTTGGGTGGAGAGGTTGGGTGCTAGGGGTGGGCGCGAGGTGGGCGGTGGGTTGGGTGGAGAGGTTGGATGCTAGGGGTGGGCGGAGGGGTGGGCGCAGGGAGGACGACAGACAATGCACATGAAGTCCCGGCAGGCGGTGATGCAGGCGTTCGTCCGTGGGCGGCGGTGACGGTCCAGAACCCTCACTTCCGTCACGTCACGCTGCTGTTGTCA
>NC_051409.1:37366622-37366991 GCF_015228065.2 Penaeus monodon | reverse complement strand
AGACCTCGCGCTCCGGAGGGGAACGCGGCGCAATGGGGCTGGACTGAATGGGGGCTTGGCTCAATGGGGGCTTGGCTCAATGGGGGCTTGCCTCAATGGGGTCTTGGCTCAGTGGGGGCTGGACTAAATGGGGTCTTGGCTGAATGGGGGCTGGCCTGAATAGGGGCCGAATGAAGCACACAGCTGGACTGAATTAGGGCTGAGTTGGATTGGGTCTGGCCTACGCACTTCGCTTAACCGAAGAGGGGCTGAGCTTTGCTGAACTGAATTAGAGCTGGACTGAACGCTTTGCCTTTGAATTAGGCCTGAAAAAAATTAAATGAAACGAGAATCTGAGCTGAACACACGTAGTGACAACATCCCCCCCCC
>NC_051409.1:37366219-37366593 GCF_015228065.2 Penaeus monodon | reverse complement strand
CCTCCGTTTAAGGTTAACAGGCTTGTCACGTCGTCACTGTTCACGACGAACACAATGCTGAACTGAACAGCGAACTGAACTGTGAACTGAACAGTGAACTGAACAGCGAACTGAACAGTGAACTGAACAGTGAACTGAACCGCGAACTGAACAGTGAACTGACCGGAGGACTGAACAGTGAACTGAACTTTGCGGTGACCGGTATCCCCCCCGTTCAAGAAGAACACGCCGCCGCCACGCCCATGTTCACGAGGTGCACGCCGTTGATCTGCACGTGCGGTGAACGGCCACGCCCCGGTGTTCACGCTGAACACGACTTTGAACATGACACATGCGGTTGGTGGTCCGTACATGCAGAGGGAGGGCTGGAGAGG
>NC_051409.1:37365667-37366025 GCF_015228065.2 Penaeus monodon | reverse complement strand
AGAATAGAAAACAGGGGAGGGCAGTTTATAGTATTACTCTGTGTGTATTGGGGGCGGAGTGTTGGGGGGGGGGGGGTAGTAGTGAGGAGGATGTTGGAGAGGAGGGGTGTGGAAGAGGAGGGTTGGGGGGGGTGCAGTGCGGGGGGTCGTACGAAGCAAGGGGAAGGGAGGGGGGGCTGGTGGTGAAGATAGGGAGGGGGAAGGGAGGGGGAAGAGAGGGGGGCTGATGGTGATGGGAGGGAGGGGGAAGAGAGGGGGGCTGGTGGTGATGGGAGGGGATGGGGGGAGGGGGGTGTTATTTATAATGACGCGTACGAAGCATGCGAAGTTGATAAACAGTGCTGTACCCGACGCGACG
>NC_051409.1:37365478-37365591 GCF_015228065.2 Penaeus monodon | reverse complement strand
ATTTGCACCAGCAACAATTAACTCAACTAAGCTATATAATGATAAAAAAAGTTGAGAGCGAAAGCGGTTTTAGTGTTTATTGCAAGAACAGCAACGTCAATTAAAGGGAGTAG
>NC_051409.1:37365303-37365381 GCF_015228065.2 Penaeus monodon | reverse complement strand
AGGAGAGGGAGGGGGAGAGGGTGAAGGCGAGGAGAAAGACAGACAGACAGACTTGAGATAATAGATATTTTGTTGAGG
>NC_051409.1:37365060-37365168 GCF_015228065.2 Penaeus monodon | reverse complement strand
TAATAATAACGAACGGACAAACACAACAAAGAGGAAAAAGTAGAGGAAAACGAGAGAACAAAGAAAAGCTTGGAAAATAATTGGGAGAGACCGCCTGAAGATAGGATT
>NC_051409.1:37364879-37365033 GCF_015228065.2 Penaeus monodon | reverse complement strand
CAGAATCACACAAAAGAGGATTTATTGCTTGTTGTTGAACACCGTATCATTTTAATCATTTTGATGAACTTTCTGAACATTTTTATTCAGAATGACCTGTGAACGTGATAAGGATTCCCCAAGATGCTTCTTTCCTAGTAAGGATTGCGTAATG
>NC_051409.1:37364589-37364805 GCF_015228065.2 Penaeus monodon | reverse complement strand
AGCAATCGATCTGCTTTTCCCCCCTTTGTTATTTATTTATTTTTTTTCTCATATTCGGTTATTTCTTGATTTAATCGATTGATTTACGCGTTTGTTTAACAGTTTTGTCCATTAAAAAAAAAAAAAAATCTCTCTTGGCGCCAAAATAGAACACCGTATAATCCACAATGACGTCACTGGAGAGGGCGACATCAGCGCGCGAAAATTAGTGACCGC
>NC_051409.1:37363292-37363855 GCF_015228065.2 Penaeus monodon | reverse complement strand
TGTCAAAATTATGAGGCATCCAACCTCTCAGTCTGATTAGTGGATCGTAAATAGGGAGATAGGAGGGAGGGGAAGAGGATGGGGAGGGAGGAAGGACGGGGAAGAGGAAGAGAGGGAGAAAGGAGGATTTGGCAAAGGGTGAATAGATAAAGAGCAAGGGGAAGAGGACGAGAAAGGATGGTAGAGAGAGGAGGAAGAGGAGAGGAAAGGGGAAGAGGACGAGAAAGAGGAAGAAAGGAAAGCGAAGAGCGGAAGATAAAAGATAAACAGAAAGTAGAGGAAAAGGTGGAAATAACAGAGATATATTAAATGAGAAAGTGAAAAGCAAAGAAAAAGGAAGAAAGAAGGAACAAGAGAAAGTTGTCGAATAACATCGACCTGAGCGAATGGTATGAAGAGAAAGCGCAGAAAAAAAAATCGAAAGTGAATGAAATGTGAACATAAAGGAAAGTGAAAAGAGAGGGTGAAAAAAAGTCAGAAATAGAATTAAAAATAAGTGGGAAAGAGAGAGAATTCGAAGAAAAACAGATATGTGAACAGTAGGAAAAGATGAAAGTGAAGCA
>NC_051409.1:37362961-37363075 GCF_015228065.2 Penaeus monodon | reverse complement strand
GAAGGTAGCCGTTGTTGACACAGCATATTAGCCGCGTGTCACAGTGCCTTGTGTTGACGCGTCTGGCATTCGGTGTCGCTTACTCCCGCGCGCTAAGATTTTTATTTATGGCAC
>NC_051409.1:37362440-37362604 GCF_015228065.2 Penaeus monodon | reverse complement strand
AAGTGTCAGTTCATTGATAACCCCTCCCCCCCCATCCCGACGTGACGCGGCGTGACGCTGAGCCTCGCCAGACGCGCCATCGAAGCCCCATTTTCGGCCGGATTCATTGAGCCGTTGGTTCGAGCGTCTTGCGTCATTGCGTCCGCCTCGGCGTCCGCGCGAGC
>NC_051409.1:37361882-37362387 GCF_015228065.2 Penaeus monodon | reverse complement strand
TGCCCTTGAGGTGCGGATGCCTGGGGGAGGTTGGCTCCGCGCACCGGCCGCCCCCGACGGCTCCCGGGATGCCGGGGTTGCGTCCGCCGCGCCGGAGGCCAGCTGTCTCCCGACGGCCCTCCGTGCGCCCGGCCCGCCGCCGCCGCCCGTCGCTGTCATCCCCGCTGCCCGGTGACCGCGCGGCGCCCATTACCTGCGGCGTGTGTGCCGGCGTGCCGCAGCCTCCCTCCCGTGGCACCTGCGCCTGCGGGGCGGGACAGCAAGCGCGACCGGTTCGCGAACTCCGTGGGCGCGGACTGCGACGTCGGTGCCGCCGCCGCGAGCGTAAGTTCAGCGGCTAACGGCGCCCGGCGAAGGCGCTTGACCGCAGCCGCATCGGAAGGAGTGGCGGAGGAGGGGAGTCGGAGTAAAGACGGCTTAGCAATCTCGAAATAAATTCTCCGCCGGGAAATCGCTGTTGACGAAGTTCAGGTGAGCGAGCGAGCGTGCGTCGCGGCGCTGGTGC
>NC_051409.1:37361661-37361790 GCF_015228065.2 Penaeus monodon | reverse complement strand
ACACCCGAGCAGCCCTATGCCTCCGCCCTCGTCCTCCTCGAGCGTGGGAGACCGTGGAAGCGTGCAGCGAGGGCGAGCCCGATGACTGTTGTTCTGGTGACATCCTTCGCTCATCCCACCGACCAGAGG
>NC_051409.1:37361520-37361610 GCF_015228065.2 Penaeus monodon | reverse complement strand
GGAAGGTGGCTCTAAGTGGCACTCCTGTTTGTGAGCGCTGACCTGTTGTTTTTGTTGTTGTGTCGAAGGTTGTGATGGCGATGGTTGTGG
>NC_051409.1:37360980-37361122 GCF_015228065.2 Penaeus monodon | reverse complement strand
CCAGCCCATTACTGCTCATTTCAGCATTCCCGCCCGTCATGATTCCCGCCGATATTCCTAGTTCTCGTTCCCGTTCTGTCTGGGCTGTTCCAGGGCGATTCCCGTCCGCCATGTTGCGGAGATTTCACTTGAGGAAACTCGT
>NC_051409.1:37360737-37360930 GCF_015228065.2 Penaeus monodon | reverse complement strand
GTAAGGAGGGGGGGTAGGGATTTTTTTTTTTTTAGGAAGTTAATTTATTAAGGGTGTGAGTGATTTTTTTTAAGGGAGGGAGTAACTTTTTTTTAAAGGGAGATTTTTTTTTTTTAGGTAGCTAGTAACATTTATTTTAGGAAGCTGTCGTATTTTTATTTAGGTTTCTTTTTTTTCGAAAGTGGGTAACTTA
>NC_051409.1:37359789-37360337 GCF_015228065.2 Penaeus monodon | reverse complement strand
TTAGTGCGAGTGGGTGAATGTTTGATTAAGCGCTCTCTAAGTGCTTTGGTGCCTGAGTGGGTGTGAGTGGACAGGTGAGTCAAAAATATACGGGCGGAGTGAGTCTGGAGGCGAGTCAGGTGATTGACTCGCGAGGAAGAATGATGATGATTGGGAATAAGGGAGAGAGAATAAAAGAAATAGAGAGAGAAAAGATGAGGAAATGAGGAAGATAAACAAAGGGAAATAAGAACGACTGGGGAATAATGGAAATGGAATAAAAGGAATAGAGAAAGAAAGGAAATGGGGAAGATAAAAGAAAAACAAAAAGCATATTGGGAATAGTAAAAAATTGGAATAAAAGAAACAGAGAAAGAAAATAAAATAAAGAAGATAAAGGAAAAAAAGAGAGAGAAAAAAAAACAGATTGGGAATAATGAAAATTGGAACAAAAGAAATGAAAAGAAGAATCGAGGAAAATAAACAATGACAAACAAAAAAAACAAGACAAAAAGGCAACTGCGAGAAAGAGCGAACAGGTGAATGAATAGTTAGGTGAGTGGATGAAT
>NC_051409.1:37359677-37359757 GCF_015228065.2 Penaeus monodon | reverse complement strand
GTACGCATGTGCCGACCAGCATGCTTGACCGTTGCCATGGCGACACCTCAGTCACCCGATGCTGTCAGCAGATCCATGGG
>NC_051409.1:37358674-37359307 GCF_015228065.2 Penaeus monodon | reverse complement strand
AGGGGCGGAGGGAGGAAGGCCCGTAAATGTAGTGTGTCGAGATGATTCTGGCATTGTTTGTTTGTTTGTGGGGTTGTTTGCGAGTTTGTTTTGTTTGTGCGGTTTGCGAGTTTGTTTTGTTTGTGCGGTTGTTTGCGAGTTTGTTTTGTTTGTGCGGTTGTTTATTGTTTTTATTTGTTTTGTTCGTGCGGTTTATTTTGTTTGTGCGATTTATGGTTTGTTTTGTCTGTGCGATTGTGTTGTTCGTTTGTGTTTGTTTATTCTTTGTTTGGCCTGTTCTTATTTTGTTTGTTGGTTTGTTTTCTTCGTCGCTTCTTCGTGGAATGTTTTTGGGAATTTTCTTTGTTCTTCATTTTATTCGGAGAGATAAATAGAGATAAATAGATTGATTAGTTGGTTATCTACCCTTTTCTCTCTGTTTCCCCTTATTGGCCTTTCCCTGTGTCTCTCCCTTTATCAACCTATTTTCTCCCGCTCATCCTTTATTGGTATTTTCCCCTCTTCCTTCTTTATCAGCCTCTTTTTGTGACATTATATATTATATTGATATCGTTGCTTATTTTGGTTGTGTTTAGACAGAGAAATATATGTGAATATATATTGTAGTATATTTCGATATGAATTCTTCTATTT
>NC_051409.1:37358231-37358601 GCF_015228065.2 Penaeus monodon | reverse complement strand
AATGACTTAATTTTATACCGTATAGAATTAAGTAAAGAAAACAGGTAAGAAAGATGGAACAAGGAAGAAAAGAGAAGGAGAGAAAAAAAGAGAAAAGATATGTTATGGGTTCGTAGTTTTTTGCGATAAAAGAGGGAAGTGAGGAAATGGAAGATAATAAAACGAAAAATACGTAACAGGTGATAATAAAAGTAGTAATAGACGTAAAGAGAGGAAAGGAGATAGACCGAGAACATGAAGGAGAATGTGATTGAAATGGAAAGAGAAACAGACGTGAAATAACTGGAAAGAAGAAGGAAGAAAAAAATACTGATAAGAGTGAGAGCTAACAAACGTGGGAAAATTGAACGCGAATTAAGCTAATTAGAGA
>NC_051409.1:37357560-37357698 GCF_015228065.2 Penaeus monodon | reverse complement strand
TAGCCACAACACAACGCAGAACCACGAAGAAACGCAACACGGCCATCACGGTGCAGCCGCTGCGCCGAACAGCTGTACAGATATCTTCGGGCGCAGGTGTGGGGCAGAGACCGCTGTTGTTGGAACTGGTGCGTGCAC
>NC_051409.1:37357144-37357218 GCF_015228065.2 Penaeus monodon | reverse complement strand
TTATAAGGATGAAATCTCTTAACGGAACAGTAAATATTGACCAAGTTGCAGGACAAATACTTGCGAATACGTAT
>NC_051409.1:37356674-37356889 GCF_015228065.2 Penaeus monodon | reverse complement strand
GTAAATTGTGTGAAAGTGGAGAAGAGTGGATGTAAATAAAGTAATAATACGAAGAGAAGGGAATAAAGCGAAAGGGAAAAGAGGGAAAAGCGAAAGAAAGAAGAGGAGGAGGGGGAAGCAGAAGGGAAAGGTAAGAATAATAAAGGTGAAGACGATATATATAGAACGGGAGGAAGAAGAGGAACGCGATAGAGAGAGAGAGACGGGGAGAGGAA
>NC_051409.1:37356211-37356625 GCF_015228065.2 Penaeus monodon | reverse complement strand
TCGGCGTCCCCTCCCCCCTTCCTCTTCCCTTTCCCTTCCCTCCCCTTTGTTCCCCCTTCCCCTCTCCCTCCCCTTTGTTCCCCTCTCTTTATTCCTCTTCCCCTCTCCCCCCTTCCCTTCCCCCCTCTGCTCCCCTCCCTACCTCCCTTTTCCCCTCCCCTTCCCTCCCTACCCCCCTTTTCCCCTCCCCTTCCCTCTTCCCCTCTACGTTCCCCCTTTCCCCTTTATTCCCCTCCCCCCTCCCCCCATCCGTCCGATCGAAGTGACCAGCAGCGGCGGCGGACCACTTTTCCCCTCGGCCAAAAGAGGAATATTTCAAATGATGTGACGGTGCGTGTCACTAGACAATTTATGCTAATTTATGCACGGAAAGTTTGACAAACATTCCCGCACGTGGAGAGAGTGTGTGGTGTT
>NC_051409.1:37355173-37355383 GCF_015228065.2 Penaeus monodon | reverse complement strand
ATGGCCGGGGAGATTGAGTATCAAATGGCGGATGGAGATTATGCCTCTGGACGAATAGTCGCAGCGTTACAATCAAGCTAAAGGAGGGTTTGATATATTGCGCGCTGCTGGGAATTATTAATTTAATTTCCATGGAGCCGCCGGTAAATATGGCTTACCCTCTCGCACTCTACGCGCCGTCCTCTCGCATACACGGCGTTTAGGTTTCTT
>NC_051409.1:37354804-37354897 GCF_015228065.2 Penaeus monodon | reverse complement strand
CCGGACAACGTGGCACTCTAGCTCTATGTGGCACTCTAGCGTTATGTTGTGGTTACAGGTGTATCGTTTTATATCTTGTGCCGTATTTGCAAG
>NC_051409.1:37354356-37354430 GCF_015228065.2 Penaeus monodon | reverse complement strand
TTTTCTTCCTTCCATTCCATCAGAAACATCCTTTTACAATTCCTTATTCCTTCCATCATTCCTTTTATTGTATG
>NC_051409.1:37354084-37354326 GCF_015228065.2 Penaeus monodon | reverse complement strand
ATTCCCCGGTCCCTTGATCCTCTGTTTTATCTCGCCCGTCTCTCTTCCTCCATTTTTCTCTCTCTCACTTCCAGCGTTTGTCTCTTTCTCATCGTTATACATATTTTTTGCTCTCTCTCTCTTCTCCTGTTCTTTATGTCTCATTTTCATCGATTTTACTTCTACTTTGTCTTCCTCCTATCCATTTATATCCCGCTATTTTCCTTTTCCGTTTTTCCCCCATTTCCCGCTTGCTCCTCCTC
>NC_051409.1:37353438-37353528 GCF_015228065.2 Penaeus monodon | reverse complement strand
TTCCCTCCTCATTAGCATATCATAGTTGTTATCTAAGATCCGATAATCATAAACCCCGGGACTTCCCCCCGCCACGCCCAAAAACACTCA
>NC_051409.1:37352804-37352962 GCF_015228065.2 Penaeus monodon | reverse complement strand
GAGTCATAACTCATACGCAAATTTCATTGTTTGTGTTCGACAGCGTTATAGTTTATGGCGTTTTGATTGTTATTTTAATGCAATGGCGGCATCCTAGGGCCTGTTTGTTTGTTTGCGATTTTGTTCATGTTATTTGTAATTTTTTTGGGGGGGTTATT
>NC_051409.1:37352230-37352407 GCF_015228065.2 Penaeus monodon | reverse complement strand
CACTATTACTCCCTCTCTGTCTCTTTCATTTCTGCGGTCGAGAACGTGAGAAAAAAATGTGTTTTTTTTTCAATGAATTCCAATGAAATTTTTGCATAATAACCTCATGTTTTTTCATAATGTGGGAATGAGTATATATATCGCCGATTTAAATGGATTTTTGAAAAAAATATATTC
>NC_051409.1:37351829-37352085 GCF_015228065.2 Penaeus monodon | reverse complement strand
ATCGAGTTTATTCAATTTTTTCGTATTTTTAATCCCTATTTTCGCTCGTTTTTTTCAATTTTCTTTAGCTAAATTTGGTCGCCTAAGGTCGATTAATGCGTGGATTAGGTGGTGAAAATGGCCCTTTTGTGTTGCATTTATCATTCTCTCCTTCTTTTATCTGCTCCCGTCTCTCTCGCCTCCTCCTCTCCTCCGCCACTTCTATTCCCTATTTGCTTCCCCTCTATAACCCCCCCCCCCTTCGGTCTGTTTGGTT
>NC_051409.1:37351653-37351727 GCF_015228065.2 Penaeus monodon | reverse complement strand
TTCAGGGTTGATATTAACCCGTCATTAATTATCAATTAAATAAACTCCCCAGTGGCAGCCAGCCGTGGGCTAGA
>NC_051409.1:37351227-37351391 GCF_015228065.2 Penaeus monodon | reverse complement strand
TCCATGGATTTTCCGTCGCGGCTGATGAGCCATTTCTCCGGACGCGCCGATGTTACATAATAACGAATCGAACACAAATCTCTGACCCCGTGATTAGAGACCTCCCGTGTCTAAAAGGCGAACGAGATTGATAGCGGCCTTGTTGTCGGAATATTTATTATATT
>NC_051409.1:37350696-37350845 GCF_015228065.2 Penaeus monodon | reverse complement strand
CTTTTCCCTTTCATCCGTCGACCCCCCCCCCCCTTCCACCTCCCCAACTCTCCCCTGACATACCTTAATTCCCCACACTTGTATCTGGCATTAATTTGGCACTCGTCGTCGGCAGTGCCACCGTGCATCACCAGCGATAAACCTGGGGA
>NC_051409.1:37350126-37350407 GCF_015228065.2 Penaeus monodon | reverse complement strand
AACTGAACCAAAAAGTCGTAAGAATTTCTCCCCCGAGTGTTATTCTTATGATCATCGTCGTTGTTGTTATTGTTTTTTGCTCATTTATTCTTGATAAGGAATGAGTAAGAGAATGTGTGGCGGGGAAACGGAGGAGGTAATGGAAGTCGTAAAATGAATGGAAAAAAAAAAAAATTCTGTTCATATTTATGTATAAGAAGGTTACGGAAACTTTTTTACTCGGAGGTCATGATTTAATTAATATAAACACCCATAAATCTAGTCACAGATGTTAAGGAGCG
>NC_051409.1:37349459-37349755 GCF_015228065.2 Penaeus monodon | reverse complement strand
TAACTAGTTGATTGGCATGAAAATGAAAATTTTAAACCCTGCTGCTCATGGACAAGTGGGCGTAGTGTCAGGTCTCCGGTCCCTTCTTCCCCTCGTTTTCTTCCCTCTTCTTCCCTCTCCTTTCCTTCCCCCTTCCTTTATTCCCCATCCTCCTTCCCTCCTCTCCCCTTCCCTCTCTTCCTCTTTTCCCCATTTCCTATCTTCTTCATCTTCCTTCCCTCTTCTCCCCTTTTGCTCCCTTCCTCTTTTCTCCCCTTTTTCCCTTCTCCCTTTATCCCTTTTTCGTCTTTCCTTCT
>NC_051409.1:37349354-37349436 GCF_015228065.2 Penaeus monodon | reverse complement strand
GAGCAGGCGCCGCGACCCACGAAGGGCCCGTGACGTGTATATGTGGCCGCGGCTTAGGCGTCCTTTAAGATGTAAAGAGCTA
>NC_051409.1:37348904-37349042 GCF_015228065.2 Penaeus monodon | reverse complement strand
TACTTGCACCCTAATAATCCGCTCTCCTCACGCCCGCAGGCACGCCGTTTGGCACGCACGCAGGGCCGCCCACGACCGCCCGCCCACGCCCTTGCCTTGCACAAACACACACCCTTTACATGTGCATGACGAGGGCGC
>NC_051409.1:37348476-37348616 GCF_015228065.2 Penaeus monodon | reverse complement strand
TGGGGGGGGGCGAAGGGACAAAGTGAATTAAAGGGGAAGAAGAAAACAAGGACGCGCGGGGAATAGGGGAAAGGGTGAGGGGAAAGAACAGGAGAGAGAAAAGAGGAAAAAGATGGTGGGATGGAGATATCTACATGGAC
>NC_051409.1:37347950-37348079 GCF_015228065.2 Penaeus monodon | reverse complement strand
CACGGAGTTGGGAATGAGTGAGTGAGATGGATGGTGCCTCCTCACGCACTACTGTGAATGGGAGTAACGCTATAAAGGACAGGAAATCAATGATGGGATTTACTATAACAAAAAAACGTGGAAAAAAAA
>NC_051409.1:37347332-37347484 GCF_015228065.2 Penaeus monodon | reverse complement strand
CTACAAGCACATATTTTTTTCCATTTTTCTTCTTCTTCTTTCCTTTAGAAATAACTCTTAATTCGGCCATTATTTCAAGCAGGTAAAAAGATTTCTGTTAAGTAACGCTAGAAGCATCAGCGGGAAATCTCTCTGCTTCAGTTCTTCTGCTG
>NC_051409.1:37346878-37346947 GCF_015228065.2 Penaeus monodon | reverse complement strand
ATGTTCGTTACTGGTCGTTGGCGCACGGGTGTCGTTATAAGAGGTATTGGGAAGGGTATGGGTTATTGT
>NC_051409.1:37346350-37346431 GCF_015228065.2 Penaeus monodon | reverse complement strand
CATTATGACATTTAGTGGTCCTGCTGGTCGATATAGTAAATACACTCATGGTCGTGGTAGAGTCACTTCCCCTTCCTCGTC
>NC_051409.1:37346204-37346287 GCF_015228065.2 Penaeus monodon | reverse complement strand
GGCTCCCTTCGCATGGCTTCTGTGGGTGCCATTTTTTTAAATTTTGTTTATTCTTTTTCTGAACTTTTTTTTTTTAATTACGT
>NC_051409.1:37345796-37345922 GCF_015228065.2 Penaeus monodon | reverse complement strand
ATATATATATAACTCTGGGTATTTTCCATTTTGTTGATCATCTGCATAAGTTATGAGGCGGGAGGTCCACTGGCCTGCATAATCGCCTGCTTTTAAACCTCACAACCTCACAAACCTCATTCGCAT
>NC_051409.1:37345544-37345673 GCF_015228065.2 Penaeus monodon | reverse complement strand
GCGTCACCCCTCGACAAAATGGAAAAAGAAAAAGAAAACGACAACAATATAGAAAACGACACCTCACGTACGACAGTAATCAACCTCGTTACCTCGCATGCAACCTTAATCAAAGGCATTACGGTATGC
>NC_051409.1:37345149-37345352 GCF_015228065.2 Penaeus monodon | reverse complement strand
TTGACCGCCCACACTCGCGCGCTCATTCCTCAATAACGGGTGTCCTCATACCCCCCCCCCCCCGCTGCCAATCTCTCCATAAATATCCCCCCCCCATTTTTATCTATTCACCCCCCTCCCCCCCTCCCCCCTTCGTCCCATCCCCCCATACTCTAGAAGACACACATATCAGCCACAATCAGCGGGCTCATTAATGGCTTAGG
>NC_051409.1:37344437-37344915 GCF_015228065.2 Penaeus monodon | reverse complement strand
TAATCACAGTTCATAAATTATTTATAGATATGAATAAATAAATGACTATATGAATAAGCGCGGGAATTTATCTCCCTGTGAACAAATAGACGTATAAATGAGATACGATAAAATAAGCCTTTATCTCCAGCGAACAAGTAAATAAATAACAAGAAAAATAGATAAATGAGATAGACACGATAGGCCTTTATCTCCTTCCCTCCCCACCGCGACCGCCACTGGCCAAGACGCATTAAAACTTCCTTTATAATAACGAAAGACAGTATTAACGAGCGACCGTCCAGGCTCGTGTGTCCGTGTACGTACGGACGAATCCCCTCGTCACCATCATATTTACGCAAGTGATACGATTTTGATGTGTTTGTTGATCGCGGATTAAATTAATTCTCTGGCTGAATGAAACTCTGCGGTGACGGTAATCCTATTTGACGATATTTAGAATTTTCATAATGTAAACCCTCGGTTTGTCGGATGGGTT
>NC_051409.1:37344054-37344391 GCF_015228065.2 Penaeus monodon | reverse complement strand
ATAAGGTGTGAGGGAGGGAAGAGGGAAAGGGGGAGAGGGAAGGAGGGATAGGAGGAGGGGATAAGAAAAGGAAAGAAAGATGAGAGAATGGAAGAGAGACGTAGGGAGAGAAAATTAGAAAGAGAGACAGGGAAGGAGAGGAGGACTGAAGGAAGGAGGAGGGAGGGAGAGAAAAGGAGGGAGGGGGAGGAGGAGGAGGGGGGTCCTTAGCATGTGTTCTAGTGGTGCAGGTGGAAATTATACAGTGTTCATTATCAGACAGGTGTGTGCTGTAGCCTACAAGTGTCACACACAACCGCACACTTGCAAACCCATAAACACGCACGCGCGCACACGA
>NC_051409.1:37343746-37343874 GCF_015228065.2 Penaeus monodon | reverse complement strand
GCATTCGAAATCACCCGCAGTTGATTCGTTCTTGATTGGGGGGAGGGGGAAGAGGGGGAAACAGGGAGGGGGAAGGATAGGAGAGAGGGGAGGGGGGGAAAGGAAAGGGGAGAAGGATTTGCAGGTGT
>NC_051409.1:37342527-37342706 GCF_015228065.2 Penaeus monodon | reverse complement strand
CGTGTGCTTCGTTTGCGGCCGCTCCCTGTGCTTTCGGCCGCGTGCTTGCTGCTTGGCCGGTCATCGCCGTCATCATCATTATCTTCGTTACTTCGGGGCTGACTCCGTGTGTTTTTTTTTCCGTTTTTTTCCTATTTTCGTTTTTTTCTTTCTTTGTTATTTAACCGTGGCCGTTCCTT
>NC_051409.1:37342211-37342281 GCF_015228065.2 Penaeus monodon | reverse complement strand
TGGCGTTGTCTGTCTAACCTTTGCAGCGTTGGGCTCGATGTGCAGTCGCTTGCATACTCTCATTTTGCAA
>NC_051409.1:37341892-37342088 GCF_015228065.2 Penaeus monodon | reverse complement strand
AAGGAGAATGAGGAGAAAAAGTTCTAGCAGGGGAAGGGGGGGGATAATTAAACTAAAAACGCAAGTGTGAATTAAAGATTAATTCGGGCAAAAAGACTAAATTGTTCGCGATTAAGATAGGAAGAAGAACGCACAATAAAAAATAAAGAATGGGAAAAGTATAGAAAAAGTAAACAAGAGAATTTAAATTCACTGA
>NC_051409.1:37341541-37341822 GCF_015228065.2 Penaeus monodon | reverse complement strand
AGAGAGAGAGGGAGAAAGGGAGAGGGAGAGATAAAGAGAAAAAAGAAAGAAATGCATAAAAAAAAATTAACAAAGAAAAAAATAAATAAATATGCACATGAAAAGAAAAAAAAATCAAAAGAATACCCGGAAAACACAACAAATCGAAAACTGGAGAAAACAATCAAAACAAACACGGTGTAGCGGGATCGCCACGTAGTAAACAGGCAGGCGGTGTCCCGAGCCCTGGGGTCTGGCCTCGGAGAGCCACACCACGGCGTCAACAGTGGAGGACGCCCGGA
>NC_051409.1:37340957-37341196 GCF_015228065.2 Penaeus monodon | reverse complement strand
ACAATGCAGAAAGGGAGAAAATGAACACAAAAACGGGAAAAAAGAAAAAAAAAACAGTTAAAGAAATGAGAACAGAAGGAAGGAAAGAAGAAGAACAGAATCCAGAAGAAAAAGAAAGGAAAAAGAAAGGAGATAGCAACAACAAAATCAAACGAAGACAAAACGGATTTAAGAAAAAGAAGAAAGACAAACAAACACGAAAATACGAAAGAGGCGACAGACGAGTATACGCGGGAACA
>NC_051409.1:37340392-37340869 GCF_015228065.2 Penaeus monodon | reverse complement strand
GAGAAGAGAAGCCTCAAGAACGGTTGATGGGGGAAGAGGAGGGGGAGGAGGGGCTTAAGGAGGGGGGGAGGGGGCTTAAGGAGGAGGGGTGATGAGGGGGAGGGGGAGGAAGGATGATGAGGGGGTGGTGGAGGGGGGAGGGGACTTCAGGAGGAGGGGTGATGAGGGTTTGGGAGAGGGGAGGAGGGGGAGGAAGGGTTATGAGGGGAGGGGGCGGGGGAGGGGAAAGCAGGGGGGGGAGGGAGGGGAAGGGGAGGGGAGGGGGCGTGTGAACGAGACAAGAGCAGCACAAGGTTATTCGTCGCCGACACAGCGGGAGGGTGTGCTTGTGCTAGCCGCCGTGCTTGCGCCATCGTGTCTACACCCTGCTGACAACACCCTTCCTGACAACACCCATTTCCAGACCGAGCTTATGACAACAACAGCAGAGCGCTTTCCAGACAATATCGCTCCGGAGGCCGTATTTGCTATAAAGGC
>NC_051409.1:37339968-37340338 GCF_015228065.2 Penaeus monodon | reverse complement strand
CACCTACCCCCCCCTGCCAACATTCGTGACAACACCCTTCCCGACGGCCTGCATGCACCCCTGACACCAGCCTCTCGTTACCACCGACGTCCGCGAGACAGGCCATTGGAACGAAAGGCAAAGAATTAACAGACACGCTACACTCAGGCACACATACACAGAAGGATCGACAGTCCAGACACAGACAGTGCCAGCGCGAGTGCCAGCGGAGTCAGTCGCAGACACAGTTTGAAAAGGCCGTCAGATACTCGCAGGCACTTAAAAGGTCAGTAGACACAGCGCCCGCAGCCGTCAGACAGCTTCAGACACTGCTGGAGGGACGCCAGACACACCGCCACGGGACCCAGCTGTTCAACGCCGCACGCTCGAC
>NC_051409.1:37339727-37339844 GCF_015228065.2 Penaeus monodon | reverse complement strand
GCGTGCACGGAGAGAGAATGAGGTGTACACAGACGGGAGCGGAATGAGGAAAATGAGGAGCTGGAATTAGCATGTTAAATGCGATGGAGGAAGGAGACGATGGCGATCCCTTTGGTG
>NC_051409.1:37339500-37339624 GCF_015228065.2 Penaeus monodon | reverse complement strand
CCTACTCCCCTCTTTCCACCCCCCCCCCCGGGGAAACAAGACGTCAAAAGGCCTTCAATTAACTCCATCTTGTCTCTGTTCTTTGAGTTATTTTATTCAATAATGTTTTTTGACGGAGAAGGAT
>NC_051409.1:37339223-37339343 GCF_015228065.2 Penaeus monodon | reverse complement strand
GGGGGAAATTTTTGGGGATTTCTAAGAATGGTGAGAAATTATTTGGAAATCAGGTTCTCGTGGCTGAGGTAGTCAAAAACGTGTTAAAAAAATGTATATGTATATATTTCTCTTTCTGTA
>NC_051409.1:37338434-37338598 GCF_015228065.2 Penaeus monodon | reverse complement strand
CCCACGGGCTAGGGGCGTGAGAGTCCGGCTGTGTCGCGTCGCTAATTGAAATATTCCAAGTGCGCGTGTGACTTCCGACAAATTGTTTTATTCCGTAATAGCCTCACATTATGTTGGGTGTTACGAGGGCTATTGTGACGACGCGCGATGGTTTTTAAGCAGGT
>NC_051409.1:37337588-37338397 GCF_015228065.2 Penaeus monodon | reverse complement strand
CTGCCATTCCCGCTTCCCGTTCGCTGCGCGCGATGCTCGCTTGTTTTTTGTTTTTGTTTTCTGTTGTTTTTGTTTTTCGTTCTTTAATTCATGTTTTGTATTTTTATCTACTTTCTGCGTATTTTCATTTTTACTTCCTTTTTTTAGTTTTGTTTTTGCTTATTTTTTTTTGTTCATGTTAATTCTCTGTTCATTTTTTTCTCTCTTTCTGTCTCTCGTAATTCTATAAAACGTGTCTCTCCGCTTTCCTTCTTTTCTCCCTCATCTACCCATCTTCCCTCTCATCTCGACTCCCCCTCCCTTTCCCCCATTCCTTCCCCTCCCTTTCCCCCATCCACCCCCTCCCTTTCCCCCATTCCTTCCCCTCCCTTTCCCCCATTCCTTCCCCTCCCTTCCCCCATTCCTTCCCCTCCCTTCCCCATCCACCCCCTCCCTTCCCCCATTCCTCCCCCTCCCTTCCCCCATTCCTCCCCCTCCCTTCCCCCATCCTTCCCCTCCCTTCCCCCCATCCTCCCCCTCCTTTCCCCCATCCTCCCCCTCCCTTCCCCCCATCCACCCCCTCCCTTCCCCCATTCCACCCCCTCCCTTCCCCCCATCCACCCCCTCCCTTTCCCCCATCCTCCCCCTCCCTTCCCCCCATCATTCTAACCGCGTGTGGGGGGGGGGGGCGCCGTCTCCCCGCCCGATCAGACGCGCCGAGAGACTGAAAGATCCCATTGATATCGTGATTTCATAAAATTATACGCCTCGGTAAATGGTTCTAATTGAGCAGTCTACGGCTTGTAATTACCGCCATTAGTCAGCGGTGA
>NC_051409.1:37337246-37337367 GCF_015228065.2 Penaeus monodon | reverse complement strand
GTCAATAGGCCTACATCGAGCCTACGCGCCGACGCATTCATCATCATTAGCGGGACAGGTAACAGGTGTTCCCAGGTTCTTCGCGCGCGCCGGGAACTGCGTACTTGCCACTGCTCTCGGG
>NC_051409.1:37336794-37336874 GCF_015228065.2 Penaeus monodon | reverse complement strand
ATATTCCTGTTTATTGCCCGTTCTTTTTCCATTCCCTGTTTTTTTCTCTGTAGCTTGTTGCCTCGTTTTGACCCTTTCGG
>NC_051409.1:37336460-37336561 GCF_015228065.2 Penaeus monodon | reverse complement strand
AAGGTGACATGTGCGCGGGAAAAAAAAGTTTTAGTTGTCAGTTTTGGAATTGAAGCGGAATTTCTTTTCCATATAACTTCGGGAGTTTTCGTTTGTCCAGT
>NC_051409.1:37335951-37336163 GCF_015228065.2 Penaeus monodon | reverse complement strand
ATACACCCCCAACTGTTTTTACAAGCGCATCAGATCCATTTATGAGCGGGGAAACTTACTAACGTGGGAATAATTTACGAGGTGATTAGCCAATCTCACGTTACGTTATTTCCGGTCGTGTGATTTTATTTATAGAACCGGAATTAATTGCACCGATCAGAAGCGCCGGCAAACAGCAGGGCGGCGGGAGGGTGAGTGGCATAGCATCCGGC
>NC_051409.1:37335576-37335743 GCF_015228065.2 Penaeus monodon | reverse complement strand
GGTTTACGATTTTTAATTCTAATAATAGTACCGTCTCGATGAAGAGGTGATTTAAATGCGTGTTAATTGTACCGTGGGGAGAGGAGGGTGGGAGGGAGGGAGGGAGGGGAGGGAAGAGAAGGGAGGAAGGAGGTAAATTAAGAGATGAAAGAAGCACGGAAACGAAT
>NC_051409.1:37334448-37335546 GCF_015228065.2 Penaeus monodon | reverse complement strand
GGAGGTGATGAGTCAAATAAAGAAAGGCGAGAGGGAGTGAGAAGGGTGAGGAAAGAAGGGAGGGGAGAATAAGTCTTCAAAGAGGGAGGGAAGGAGGGAATAGAGAAGAAAGGAAGGAACGGAGGGGATACAGAAAAGAAGGGAAGAAGAGACCGAGAAAGGAAAAGAAGAAGAAATTAATTACCGAGAAAGGGAGAGAAATAAGTCGACGTAGGGAAGACAGGAGGAGGAGAGAAGAGGAAGGAGGGTGAGGAAGGGGAAGTAGAGGATGGCGAGGAATAGGAAGGAGGGCGAGGGAGGAGAGGATGATGAGGAAGGGAAGGAGGGGTGAGGAAGAGGGAGGAGAGGAGGATGAGGAAGGGAAGGAGGGAGGGGAAGGAGAGGATGATGAGGAAGGGGAAGAGCAGCAGACGGGGAAGGAGAGGAAGAGCGGGAGGGGAAGAGAGCGATTCGCAGAGAGGATTGGGACAGCGGCCAGCCGACTGGGCTAAGATGGTTAATAGGGAAGGACGGGAAGAGATGGGGAGGAGAGGATAGGCAAAAGGGTAAGCACAGACTACGAGGCAGGAGGGTCGGCGCTTGAGGGAAAAGCAGCAGACGGAAGGAGAGGATGTGTGAAGGTAAGATGCAGCTTTGGGGAAAGTGCATTTTTTTTTGCTGGTTTTGTGAGTGGCAGTAGTGAAGTGATAGATGGCTGGCGGATGCATCATACTGGTGAGTTATGCGGGGAATGGTACGTCCCAACGGAAGAGGTATCGGTAGGGGACGGGCATCAATATGGCCACTATGAGTGGCTGGGAAGGGTAAAGCTGTCAACCGGAAGCATTATGATGGCGGGGAATGACGGGCGCAGTATTGGATGATAGGATGCTGTAATGGAAACCCCGCGACCTGGTAAGACAGATCGGAAGGCACCGCAGCAGACGCCTAAAGAGATCATGCCGAAAGGACGCAAAAACATGGGATGAGGTGGGGGAAGGGGCTACGGGCAGCAGACGGGAAGGAGAGTATGGCGGGATGGACTTGCAGCAGAGGGAAGAGAGTATTGCGGGGTGGGGACGGCAGTCAGACGGGGGGGGGAGAAAGGGTGGCGGGGAA
>NC_051409.1:37334127-37334377 GCF_015228065.2 Penaeus monodon | reverse complement strand
AGCGTCTCCTCCCCAGCGGCCTTGTCCTCCCCAGCGGCCAGTCCGATTGGCCTTAACGACCTGGTTTAATAAAGGCGCGAGTGAATTTCATGAGACGGGGCGCCGCGTGAACAGGAAAAATAAATTTGGTATGCTAAATAGCTAACGAGGCAGCCGGGTCCCGTTCGCTGCTTAGGGATGGAGATGCTGCCCAGAGTTCAGATGACTAATTGATTAAATTAATGGATCTGCATCTTTCACGAAATGGCAC
>NC_051409.1:37333688-37333848 GCF_015228065.2 Penaeus monodon | reverse complement strand
GCGGTATACGCCTTCATACATCTCCACATCTTTATCCACGAATGAATCCACCTGCTCATTGGTGGATAGGTGGATAGTGGCTACTGATGTCAGTGGAATGACTTCGTTTGATATCCACTGATGAAAATCTTGCCTTCATTCGGATGGACTGTATGATGTG
>NC_051409.1:37333280-37333561 GCF_015228065.2 Penaeus monodon | reverse complement strand
GATAATCCATGGATAAAACTGGCATGGGGAGGGTTAAAGATCCAGGGAAGGGGGGAGGGGGGGAGGGGGGAGGGAGAGGTTATCCGAAGGTGCAGCTGGCGTTGGGGTGGGGGGTGGGGGGTGGGGGTTCGAGGGGAGCGGGTAAGGAGTAGGGGGGGGGTTATGGATATCGGTGAGAGGGGGGGGAGGGGGGCGGGGAGCAGTTATCCAAAGAGGTGTGTGTTCGCAGGTCACAGGTGTGTTCGTGATGGTAGGGGTTGGTTGGGGGGGGGGGGAAGGGG
>NC_051409.1:37332114-37332925 GCF_015228065.2 Penaeus monodon | reverse complement strand
CGCGCACTCGAAATATACAGTGGGAAATAAATCCTTATGGTTCCCCCCCCCCCCCCCCGTCTCTCGCTGTTACCCACGTTATCTCTTATCAGTTCCAATGTCACCTTTATCACGAGTCTTGTGGTGGTCTGGTCTATCCCCTTATCCCCCCTCCCCCCCTCCTCGCTTCTGCTGGCTCCTTTATCTGTTCATTTTCGTTATCACTTTCTCTTTGTTTGTTTCCTTTCTTTTTCCTCTCCATTTTCTTCTCCTTTTGTTTTCGCTTTAGCGTGTCTTTCTCTCACACCGCTCTTCCTCATTCCTGATTCTCGGTTCCAATTTTCTTCCCAATTCCTCGTTCGCCAATTCCCATTCAACCAGTTCTTATTCCCGAATTCCCTTTCTTTGTTCTCGTGTGCCAATTCCCTTTATTTGTTCTCGTTTGCCAATTCCCTTTGTTCTCGTGTGCCAATTCCCTTTCTTTGTTCTCGTTTGCCAATTCCCATTCCTCAATTCTTATTCCCGGTTAATATTCCCCAATTCCCATTCAGCAATTCTCATTCCCGAATTCCCCTTCCTTGTTCTCGTTTGCCAATTCCCATTCCCAAATAATACACCCCAATTCCCGATTTCCCCCAATTCCCCAATTCCCATCCTTCCCCCTCCCCCATTTCTTACCTTCTCTGAAAAGAAAGAAAAAAAAACCACCAGTCTACTTGCGCATCCTCCCCCTCCCCCCTCCCCCTTCCCCCTCTCTTTGTCTTTTTTCAATTTAATTACGTCTCTTTATCGGCGCGAGTGAGATGCGTGACCTTGTAAGTGATGATTAATT
>NC_051409.1:37331799-37331884 GCF_015228065.2 Penaeus monodon | reverse complement strand
GAACACGACGAGCGCTGTAATTATGACGTTGATGATACAGGCAAGGATGGTGATTAATTATGAGCACTTAAGGTGAAAATTAAAT
>NC_051409.1:37331302-37331405 GCF_015228065.2 Penaeus monodon | reverse complement strand
GGGGCGAGGGGGGGGGGGTGATATTGTTCGATGTTACGTAGCTCATTGTAATTTTATGGCGTATATTCTGCCTTTTAATGTCATGGGTTTTCGGACGCTGCGG
>NC_051409.1:37330843-37330952 GCF_015228065.2 Penaeus monodon | reverse complement strand
GCCCCGTCCTTTGTTTTCGTCCTCCTCCCGAGAGGGTCGAGAGCGAGCAAATACAGTGAAACATTTAATAACGGTGTAATGAGCAGTGCAGGCTGTGACATAGCTGTTC
>NC_051409.1:37330268-37330508 GCF_015228065.2 Penaeus monodon | reverse complement strand
TGGGAAAGCAATCGCGGAGGCCGGTGACTCTCCTTCTGTTATTTCCCCTTTTATCTGCTGCTATTACGTTTTGTTTCGTATTTCCCCTCGCTGCGTCGAGAAAGAGAGGGAGGAGAAAGAGGGGAAAGGGGAGAAGGGGGGAAGGAGAAGGGAGGGGAAGCGAAAGAGGGGAAGGAGAAGGGAGTAGGGGAAGCGAAAGAGGGGAAAAGAGAAAGGGGAGAAGAAGGGTGTAGGGGAAGC
>NC_051409.1:37329953-37330031 GCF_015228065.2 Penaeus monodon | reverse complement strand
GTCGATGGAGTGACTTGCACACTATGTATCATAAATTCCCTGCAGGTGAGTTTTCATGCAACAATCAGCCGTGTGTAT
>NC_051409.1:37329611-37329909 GCF_015228065.2 Penaeus monodon | reverse complement strand
TCGGAAGGAGGGGAATAGGAGGAAGAAGGGAGGAAGAAGGGAGGAAGGGGAAGGGGGGGGTGGAGGAAAAGAGGAGGGGGGGAGGGAGAAAGGGAGGAGAAAGGGAGGAAGAGGAGAGAAATAAGGAGCAAAGAAAGGGAGGAAAAGGGAGGAATAGAAGGATCCAGGAAGGAAAATGAGGAAATGAGAGAAAGTAAAAAAAAAAGAAGATTAAGGGAGGAAAAGTGGGGAAAAGAAAAGGGGAAATGAGGAAAAACGGAGGAAAACGAAGGAAATGAAAGAGAAAAGAGGATTAAGG
>NC_051409.1:37329308-37329575 GCF_015228065.2 Penaeus monodon | reverse complement strand
AGAGAGAAAAAAAAATTAAAGAATGAAAAGTGAGGAAAAACGGAGGAAAATAAGGAAAAAGAGACAAAAAAAAGGTGAAAAAATGAAGGAAAAGGGAGAAAGAGTGAGGAAAAGGAAGGAAAAGTAAAGATAGAAGGGATAGAAGAGAAAAAAAAGGAAAAAGAAAAGAAAAGAAAAAAATTCTTTTTGATAAACAAAGTTATATTGAAAATATCTTAATAAATGTTCTGGAGGGAGGAGGGAAGAGGGAAGGAGGAGAGGGATAAG
>NC_051409.1:37328678-37328826 GCF_015228065.2 Penaeus monodon | reverse complement strand
TTAAGTGGGGGTTGGGTTACATGTTTTATTTTAATATTTCCAAAAATTTTTTTCTTCTCTCGTAAACTTATTTCCTAACCTTTTTTTTCCTTCCCTTGGGTTTTTGTTCCACGAAATATGTTATTATGTGGAATTTTTAGAAGTTTAC
>NC_051409.1:37328513-37328634 GCF_015228065.2 Penaeus monodon | reverse complement strand
TAATAAATGTTTTTAAAAAAACCCGCCAAACACCCCAAAAAAACCCCAAAAAAAAAAATTTATTATTTTTTAATTAATATTATTATTAATAATTTTTTAAAGTTTTAAAAATTCTTTTAAA
>NC_051409.1:37328110-37328453 GCF_015228065.2 Penaeus monodon | reverse complement strand
ATTTAACCCACCCACAATTATTTTTAGTTATTAACTTAGATTAAAAATTAATTAAATTATTTAAATTTATTTAATTAAATTATTTTGTTTTTTAAATTATTTATTTCATATTAATTAAAATTCCCCCCCCTTCCCCTTTTGCCCTATTTTCCCCCCTTTCCCCCCCCCTTTCCATTTTTTCCCTCCCCCCTTTTAGGTTTGAAACGCAACCCCTGTTTAGTTAAATTCAAGGGCCCCTTTAAGCATTTAACTCCTCTGCAGGCCCTTTTTTTTAAAGGGCTCTCTTCAAAACGCCAAACAAGCTCGCATTTGGAGCTGAAAAACAGGTTCCCCTTTAATTAGG
>NC_051409.1:37327213-37328072 GCF_015228065.2 Penaeus monodon | reverse complement strand
AAAATTAAAAGTTAGTTTAATTTTTAATTTAAGTTTTTTTAAGGATTATTTAAAGTATATAATATTTGATTAATTTATTTAAGTTTTTTAAAATTAAAGAAAATTAAGTTATTAATAATTATTAGAGTTTATTATTAAGGCCCCTATTAAATTTAAAAATCCCATTTATTAAAAATTTTTTAAGTTTTTTAAAAATTATTTAATTTTTTAATAAAATTATTTTTTTAAAATTTTTAAATTATTAATTATTTACCTAAAAAGGGGGGATAAAAATATAAGAAAAAAAAAATCAAAATACATTGGAAAATAAAAATAAATATTAAAAAAAAAGATTAATTTTTTAAATTTAAAAATTTAATTTACCATTTTTAGTAAAAAATTTTTTATAAAAAATTTAAAATTTTTAAATAAAAAAATTTTTTAAATTTTTTTTTTTTAAAAATTTTTTATTAATATTTAAAAATTTATTTTAATAAAAAAATAAAAAATTAAAAAAGGGGGAAAATAATGGTAAAAATATAAAAAATATAAAGGAAAATATTATGGATAAAAATTTTATAATAAAATTTTATATGATAAAATATTGAAATGATAATAATGATAAATAAAATAATAAATAAAAAAAAAATTTAAATTATAATAATATAAAAGGGAAAATAATATAAAAAATAATAAATATAAATGTAATAGTAAAACCATGATAAAAAATAAATAATAAAAAAACAAAAAAATAAAAATGAAATAATAAAATAATTTTTAAAATAAAAAATAGGGGAAATAAAAATAATTTTAAAATAAGAAAAGAATAAAAAAGGAAAAAAGGAAAGAAAAAAAATAAATCAACGAAAGAAAAAAAAAT
>NC_051409.1:37326706-37326853 GCF_015228065.2 Penaeus monodon | reverse complement strand
CGCTAACGGTTTTATCCTTCCCTTTCCTTTTACTCTTGACCTTTGCCCTCTCATCTGATTGGGGATAAAGACGCATTTAATTTTACCCTTTAGTTGGGATTAAGTACACCCTTTATCTTCCTTTCTCTCGTGACTTTGACCTCCCCG
>NC_051409.1:37326615-37326684 GCF_015228065.2 Penaeus monodon | reverse complement strand
CATGGAGGTTTCAAATTACTTTTCGTTAATCGAGGTTTAAATTTATCTTTTTTCTTTTTTTATGTAAGG
>NC_051409.1:37326038-37326151 GCF_015228065.2 Penaeus monodon | reverse complement strand
CATTAAATATACATTTAAGGAGCTTGTATGTACTTTCCTCCCCCCGCCTTTGGGGGACATTGTAGATTTTTTATATTTTTCGAGACAGACACACAAACAAAAGGAAATAAAGA
>NC_051409.1:37325055-37325885 GCF_015228065.2 Penaeus monodon | reverse complement strand
ACCTTCCCCCCATTTTTTTCCCTTTCCCTTCCTATTTTCCCCTCCTTTTCCCCTCTTTCCCCCCCTCCTTCCCTCCTCCCCTCCCTTTCTCCCTCCCCCCCCCCTCCCCCCCTTCCCCCCTCCCCCCTCCCCTCCCGCCCCCCCTTCCCTCCATCCCTCCCTTCCTTCCCCCCTTTCCTCCCCCCCTCCCCTCCCGCCCCTCCTTCCCCCCATCCTCTCCCCTTTCCCTTTCCCCTCCTTCCCCCTTTCCCCCCCTTTCCCCTCCCCTTTCCCCCCCCTTTCCCCTCCCCTTTCCCCTCCCCCTCCACCCCCCTTCCCCCCCCCACCTCTCCTCCCCCCCCTCCACCCCCCCTTCCCTCCCTCCCCCCTCCTTCCCCCCCTCCCCCCTCCTCCCCTCCCGCCCCCCCCTTAAGGAGGGGTGCAGGGAGGGGAGGAGGGGGGGAGGGAGGGAAGGGGGGAGGGGGGGGGGGGAAGGAGGGGGGGAAGGGGGGGTGAAGGATGGAGGGAAGGAGGGAGGAAAGGAGGGAGGGGAGGGGGGAGGGAAGGGGGAAAAAGGGGGGAAGGTAGGGATGGGGGGAAGGAGGGGCGGGGGGGGGAGGAGGGGGGGAGGGGGGAAGGAGGGAGGGGAGGAGGGGAAAAGAGGGAGGGGGGGAGGGAAGGGGGGGGAGGGAGGGGGGAGGGGGGGAAGGAGGGGGGTGGGGGGGGGGGGGGAAAGGGGAGAAGGGGGAAGGAAGGAGGGGAGGAATAGGGAAGGAGGATGGAGGAAGAAGGGAAAGGAAGGGGAAATAGGAAGGAAGGAAAAAAGAGGAGGGGAAGGGGGGTTTTTTGGG
>NC_051409.1:37324802-37324907 GCF_015228065.2 Penaeus monodon | reverse complement strand
CTTTATCCTGTTTTTTGTGTGTCTGTCTCAAAAAATATAAAATAATCTCCATGTCCTAAAAGGGCGGGGGGAGGAAAGTGACATAAAAGCTCACATTAATATCGA
>NC_051409.1:37324158-37324268 GCF_015228065.2 Penaeus monodon | reverse complement strand
GGTGAGGTAAAAAGGTCCAGAGTGGAGAAAAAAGGAAAGTAAACAAAAAAGGGGAAAAGTAACGCGTCTTTTTGGTGGGGTCAAATCCCCTGGAGGGTGGTAAAACTCTC
>NC_051409.1:37323119-37323412 GCF_015228065.2 Penaeus monodon | reverse complement strand
GTTTAAACAATTTCACTTGTCTTACATTTTATCAAAACATTAAATTCTTTTTTATAATTTAAATTAAAAAATTTTCCTTATTAAAAAGTTTTAAAATTTTTTTTTTTTTTTTAAACGGTTTTTTTTTTTAACCCATTTTTATTAATTTTATTTTAAATTTTTATCCTCTTATATTTTATCCATTTTTCACACTAATATTATAAAACTTTTTTAATAATTTTTAATAACTTATTATCACTAAAAAAAAACCCTTAAATTTCACTTTAAATAAGACCTTAATTTTTATAAATCTT
>NC_051409.1:37322232-37323077 GCF_015228065.2 Penaeus monodon | reverse complement strand
GTTTTTTCCCCCTTTAGAAAAACCCTTCAAGCGTTTTTCCCTGCGTTGGGGGAAAGAGAGTTCTTAGTAAAAAAAAAGGAAGGGAGCCTAAAAAGGGAAAAAAAAAAAAAGGGACCCTTAAGAAAAAACGGAGGAGGAGGGTTCACAGCTTCTTTTTTTTTTTAAATGGAAAATGCTTTGGAGGATGTGGTAGGCCCCCAGTCCTTTTAGGGAAAAAAAACCCCCTTAAAATAACTTTTTTTAAAATAGGGACTGAAATAAAAAGCTTTAATTAGATAGGGAATGAAATAGGGAGTTTAAATTGGGGCTTAAATAGGGAGTCAATTAAATAAGTCTTAATTAGATAGGGAGTTTTAAAAGTAATAAGGACTCTGAAGGGAAAAACCCTTTTGTTTAAATAGGAGCCTTAGATAGGAAGTTTTTTAAATTAAACGGGGCCCTTTAAAATGGGAAAACCCTTATCAAAGGGGGAGCCTTTAAGGAAATTTGGGTTTTAAAAAAGGGTGCCTTAAAGAGAAAACCTTTAATTTAAAGGGGGGGGGAGCCTTAACAATAGGGAGCTTTAATTAAATAAGTAGTTTTAATCAAACAGGAAACCATAAATAAATAGGGAACCTTAATTAAATGGGGAGCCTAGTTTAAAATTGGCAGCTCTAAATAGCGAGTCTTGATTAAAAAAGGAAAGCTTGATTAGATAGAGACCCTTTAAATGGGGAGCCTTTTAAAAGCAACAGAGATTGTTATTAATGCTTAAACGTGGCTTGAATCTCTACCCATAAAGGTACGGGTTTATGCGGTTACATAACATAAGGGGAAGGGGAAGAGAGGAAAAGGGGTGGAAGGAG
>NC_051409.1:37321623-37321795 GCF_015228065.2 Penaeus monodon | reverse complement strand
AAAGACCCAACCGAGACGCGCTCAGCTTAAAACGCGTCTCAGGCAAATATCTTCAGCTTATCAACGCAGAGAATGTCTATAAAAAATCAATTTGTCGAAATATTCAAATGAGTCAAAGGAGCTACGTGATAAGGGCCGCTTAACAGGCGCTTTGCACTTGCAATTTGCTCTC
>NC_051409.1:37320842-37321103 GCF_015228065.2 Penaeus monodon | reverse complement strand
CCTCTCCTCCTTCCCTCTTCCCTCCTCCCTCCAGAACATTTATTAAGATATTTTCAATATAACTTTGTTTATCAAAAAGAATTTTTTTCTTTTCTTTTCTTTTTCCTTTTTTTTCTCTTCTATCCCTTCTATCTTTACTTTTCCTTCCTTTTCCTCACTCTTTCTCCCTTTTCCTTCATTTTTTCACCTTTTTTTTGTCTCTTTTTCCTTATTTTCCTCCGTTTTTCCTCACTTTTCATTCTTTAATTTTTTTTTCTCTCT
>NC_051409.1:37320509-37320806 GCF_015228065.2 Penaeus monodon | reverse complement strand
CCTTAATCCTCTTTTCTCTTTCATTTCCTTCGTTTTCCTCCGTTTTTCCTCATTTCCCCTTTTCTTTTCCCCACTTTTCCTCCCTTAATCTTCTTTTTTTTTTACTTTCTCTCATTTCCTCATTTTCCTTCCTGGATCCTTCTATTCCTCCCTTTTCCTCCCTTTCTTTGCTCCTTATTTCTCTCCTCTTCCTCCCTTTCTCCTCCCTTTCTCCCTCCCCCCCTCCTCTTTTCCTCCACCCCCCCTTCCCCTTCCTCCCTTCTTCCTCCCTTCTTCCTCCTATTCCCCTCCTTCCGA
>NC_051409.1:37319774-37320465 GCF_015228065.2 Penaeus monodon | reverse complement strand
ATACACACGGCTGATTGTTGCATGAAAACTCACCTGCAGGATTATGATCAATGTTGCAAGCACTCCATCGACCGCCTTGATCTTTCACTCCCTGAGATTACCGGAGTGAAACAAGACCAAGTGACATGACCGTGTGACATGATTGTGTGACATGATTGTGTGACATGAACAAGTGACATAACTGTGTGACATGACCAAGTGACATGACCAAGTGACATAACTGTGTGGCATGGCTGTGTGACATGACTGTGTGGCATGGCCGTGTGGCATGGCTGTGTGACATGACTGTGTGGCATGGCCGTGTGGCATGGCTGTGTGACATGACTATGTGGCATGACTGTGTGGCATGGCTTTGTGGCTTGACCAAGTGACATCACTGTATGGCATGACTGTGACATGACTGTGTGGCATGACCAAGTGACATGACTGTATGACATGACCGTCTTTATTCTCCCTCCTCCACACCTCATCCTCTAACACGTTACATACAAGAGCTGACATAACGCAAGAACTGACATGACCCAAGCACTGACATAACGCAAGAACTGACATGACCCAAGCACTGACATGACACAAGAACTGACAGAACACAAGAACTGACATGACACAAGAACTGACATGACCCAAGCACTGACATGACACAAGAGCTGACATGACCCAAGAACTGACATGACAAGCCAAGGAAATGACA
>NC_051409.1:37319355-37319674 GCF_015228065.2 Penaeus monodon | reverse complement strand
CATATTATTTAATATTGCCCTTCAAGATCCATCTCAAGTTGACGCTCCTCAAACAGGACAAAGTTCTGCGTTTGCTTTATGCAAGCACATACGCGGCAACAAACAGACGTGACATACATGCACGAGTACACATTCTCTGGCACGGAAAATGCAGTACATTGTTTGCAGGAATCAATACAGTTGCATACACAACATGTCATTATATATAAGCTCAGATAAACCCGTATTAATGCACCGGTAGCTGAGTCTAATGTATTGTGGCTCGCTTTTTTCTGATCTCGCTTTTCTTTCTCTTCTCGTCGTGAGACTGTTGTGTTGT
>NC_051409.1:37318351-37318781 GCF_015228065.2 Penaeus monodon | reverse complement strand
ATCAATCAATTCATCTATGCATGCATTATCAACTGAAGAGCGACAGTGAAAGTGAGTGCTTTCAGATGTCATTCATGTACATGCAATGCACCGTCTCCTTCACTGCCGCAAGCATTACCATAAGCATTACCGCAAGCATTGCTACATGTATAACCATAAGCATTACCGCAAGCATAGAGCAAACATTGCTGCAAGCATTAAGCAAGCATTACCGCAGGCTTTACCGCAAGCATTAGAGCAAGGATTGCCGTAAGAATTATCATAAGTATAACCGCAAGCATAAAACAAGCTTTACCGCAGGCTTTAGCGCAAGCATTGCTGCAAACATCACCGCAAGTATGGCGTACGGAGGTTTAAACAATTTTTTTTTTTAAACACAGATGCATGATTTGGTGAATTAACATTTTCATAACATCTTCATAACTTTGAT
>NC_051409.1:37317975-37318298 GCF_015228065.2 Penaeus monodon | reverse complement strand
TTAACAACCCTATTTAATTTTCCTTTTTTTCTATATATATTTTTTGTGCATGGTAACGCACTCTGGGCATTCATGACGGAGGTGCTTGCATAAGGACATCCACGCCTTCTCATGCACAAGCACGAACGGTGTGACGCATACACTGGTGCT
The DNA here is from genome assembly GCF_015228065.2 of Penaeus monodon. Classification (NCBI taxonomy): domain Eukaryota; kingdom Metazoa; phylum Arthropoda; class Malacostraca; order Decapoda; family Penaeidae; genus Penaeus; species Penaeus monodon. The sequence continues at coordinate 37,318,148 of NC_051409.1, read as the reverse complement.
TGCGAAATATCCACGCACACAGGCAAGAGAAATAGGCGTGCTTGCTTGCAATTATGTATTGTATGCACGAACGGGAAGCATGTACTTGTGCAAATATGTATACGAGAAATTGTATGTATGTGTATTGTATATAAACGCACGTGTGGACACACAGACACATGTGCGGACATACG
>NC_051409.1:37317787-37317872 GCF_015228065.2 Penaeus monodon | reverse complement strand
GAACGTAGCCACCGCTGTCACACACTCCTGTTAAATATTCATCTACCTTTGAATAAAATATCCTCACGAAACATATAAACAAAGA
>NC_051409.1:37317477-37317621 GCF_015228065.2 Penaeus monodon | reverse complement strand
TTACTGCCTTTCCCTTTTGTTTTAAATCTTCAAACATTCATAGAGTGAAAGAGGTTAGAGTCTCTATCTCAAGTACGATTTCTCGTGAATCTCGGTACCCCATATATCCCCGCCTCCTATATCCCCCTCTGACTTAAAATAAAG
>NC_051409.1:37317330-37317446 GCF_015228065.2 Penaeus monodon | reverse complement strand
TTACTTGCCTTTCCCTGTTTGTTTTTAAATCTTTTAAAACATTCATAAGGAAGTGAAAGAGGTTTAGTAGTTATTAGAGTATTAAGTAGCGATTGCGTCGAGAATTCGGGTTTTCG
>NC_051409.1:37316765-37316845 GCF_015228065.2 Penaeus monodon | reverse complement strand
CAAAATAAAAAGAAAGAAAGAAAATTTTAAGATGCGATGTTACAGTTCTTGAAAAAAAAGGGGCAGAGCCTTTTTTTTCT
>NC_051409.1:37316375-37316561 GCF_015228065.2 Penaeus monodon | reverse complement strand
AACACATGGCTTAGCTTGACAAAGATGTAATTGTTCATAACCTGGAGATTACAATATCTCGTTATCATAGGAGAAATATCTTTATTTCTGTGGTTTTACATACAACGGACTTTCACCATCGTATATTGAGAGAAAAAGTCTGTTCATAATCATAACTTACTATTAAGAATAGTATTGGTTCCCCAT
>NC_051409.1:37315410-37315741 GCF_015228065.2 Penaeus monodon | reverse complement strand
TTTGAGGTTTTGTATCAATTAGATGTTTTTTTTATATATATCTTTAAAAAAAAAAAAAAAACATTTTCAAAGATACGGTAAACGAACATAAATAAACGGATGTTGAATAAAGAAGAAACACGAAAAAGATTAAAAAAAAGAAAGAAAAAAAAGAAAAAAACATGAATGAACAGAAAAAAAAAAATCGGTTTTGTGTGAAAGATAAAGTTAGAAAAAAAATCGAAATCGATATTATTTTTAATAAAAACATGAGATAAAAAAAAATCTGAGCCAGAAACACAATACGACAAATAATTAAATAAAATACTCGCTTTATCGGAAAGCCATAACA
>NC_051409.1:37315257-37315353 GCF_015228065.2 Penaeus monodon | reverse complement strand
AGTCGTATTCCAGTTATGAAAAAGTAAAAAAGAAAAGTAAAAAAAACGTAAAAAAAACGTAAAAAAAGAGAAAAAAGTATAAAAAAGAGAAAGATA
>NC_051409.1:37314957-37315153 GCF_015228065.2 Penaeus monodon | reverse complement strand
ACAATGGCGTAAAAAAAGTGAAAAATTAAATAAGAAAAGAAAAAAAAGCGCCCGAGCCACTCACCTCTACTGCGCCCAGCCTATAAGACCTTAAAAGGTCGTCTTTGAGAGTGAGCTGGGTATTACCAGGGTCGTGATGTTCTTGATAAAATGGTTCCTCTTTGGGGAGCAAGAAGGGGCACCCGGTTCCTCTTGC
>NC_051409.1:37314530-37314670 GCF_015228065.2 Penaeus monodon | reverse complement strand
AGGATGTCCCTCCTCGAAAACGCCGGGAAGAAGGGGACACAGCTTGTTACTAAGGATTATCAATGCTAAGAGAAACCCTCTTAGGATACTCACAAGAATCCTCAAGAGGTTTTGTTGTGACTCTTGATTCCTTCTAAGGA
>NC_051409.1:37314157-37314480 GCF_015228065.2 Penaeus monodon | reverse complement strand
ATCGTCCGTAATTGAGTAGTTTGTCCGTCCTTAATCTCGGCATCTACCTCCTTACGGCTTGGCATCAACGCGATTATTTTTTTTTTCGCTTTTATCGGTAGATCGCTGTTACGTAAACGAATTTTCCAAGCACACGGTTTTTGATGGTGATAATTTAATCGAGGTGCGATCACGTGATTTATTATGGCATGGGATGAATAAGCGTAACAAGTCAACGAGACACTTTTTTTTTTTTTTAAATGTAAACAAGGGGGTTAAAAATCGCCAGGTATTTTGCCCTCATTGGAATGTCCGATGTATGAAGCCGGATGATATTTTCCGTG
>NC_051409.1:37313863-37314118 GCF_015228065.2 Penaeus monodon | reverse complement strand
AATCATGTATCGCGACGGATAAACCTTCCATTTATCCAGACACACAGACAGACATAGCCGTCCGTGTCTGATCCTCTTCAGGGAAATAAGCAGCTAATCACGTCAGTCAATGGTACTTATCACTAAAGATTATCCTGAGGTGTTTTTCCACGTTTTTTTTTTCTCACTCTCTTTTTGTCTTTGTTTACTACTTTTTTGGGGGGTGGGGGGGGGAGGCGAGAACGTACGCTTACGTCACCACTAGGTGCTGCATCC
>NC_051409.1:37313475-37313723 GCF_015228065.2 Penaeus monodon | reverse complement strand
GAAAATTTCGAGCAAAACCTTCCACTTCTGGGTTGTTGTCCCCTCGACTTCGCTTCACAACTGGATGACTCCTATTACAACTTACAAGACTTACAAGCGGGACTGCGTGAAAGTGAGCCTACGATCACTCTGAAATGAAGTGCATAGCGGACTTTCCCTTCCATCAAATCGAGTCTGTATAATCGAGGTCCAGTTAAATAGTGCTATATCAGGTAATTTCTGGGTCGTTGTTCATTGCTCGTCGTCTG
>NC_051409.1:37312657-37313425 GCF_015228065.2 Penaeus monodon | reverse complement strand
TAACTTCCATTACGAAGAAAGCTTTCTTACCACCCCACATGTCTTGGGAGTGTTAGTTGCCTTGAGTCGTTTTAAGGCAGTGATCATATATTCGATTGGTAATAAGACACTTTACCTGCGTAAAAACCTTTATGTCAAGGTGTCTCTACATGACGCAATGCCATTATATTCTCTCCTTTCAGTCATATAAAGTTAAATCTAATCTATTTTCGCCTCTTTGTCTTTCTTAACAAGTTCATTGTTAAGAAAGCAAAGCTAGATGTTGCTCATACAAGAGTTGAGATTGTTAGATCAGCTAATCTTTCATAATCACTAACCTGCACGTTAGGTATGGCAGGAAACTCTGAACCAAAAAGTAGCTTGATCCACACTTACTGACGTTGACGTTATACATATACCACTCTTTAGCAGGTAAGATAGGAACCCTTTATACTAGCCTTCTAAATAGCCGCTATGGCGGGGGGGAGGGGAGGGGCGATGGTTTTAAGACATGTTTAAAGATGCCAAGTAATGTCATTCAAATCTTGCGGTAATAGTCTGTCAGGATTCTACCACACACTCGTCTGACGTGAGAGGAAATTCAGTTCGTTGGAGTAGATTTCTGTGAGTTGTAAAATCCTACTAAAACGCTGTTGTTTGGAGAGATGGTGACCCTTAAATTTTGGTCAGTTCTTGTCTTTGCAATGATGAGGGTTTTCCCTTGGTTCCGCTGTGTTAGATTATTAGGGAACAAAGCTATTGTTCTTTGTTGATCTTAGAACCTGTAGC
>NC_051409.1:37312434-37312628 GCF_015228065.2 Penaeus monodon | reverse complement strand
TTCACTACAACATCGATATATCCATTTGATAATAAGTGCAATGGAGGGGGAGGGTTAAGAAACAAAGATTATGTTAGTGTTAATCATACATATTTTCTTGAGAAACTAGATTGCTTATTTTGTCCCTTGTACAGCGGCGGAATGGTAACCTTAGAAATTTCAAAGCATTTCTCATTTATTTAAGGAGGTACGCG
>NC_051409.1:37312073-37312325 GCF_015228065.2 Penaeus monodon | reverse complement strand
AGTTTAGATTCGATTAAGGCCATGTACCTAGATGTTGTGATTAGGGTAAATGACTTCAGAATATTAACAGGAAAAGTGACAAAATACCCGATTTTACACAGTATTTTGCATTTTCATGCTAAAAAGGAAATGCCAACATGCCTTTGTATTTGTGAAAATTTCAGAATATTTTGCATAGACCAGTAGGCATATCAAATGATTATTCACATCCAAAAATAATAAAATGATTGGTTCAGTATAGAGGGTGCTGTG
>NC_051409.1:37311453-37311638 GCF_015228065.2 Penaeus monodon | reverse complement strand
CCATTCTAGCTTGCAGTACGGCAACACATATATCATTCTAGCTTGCAATACAGCAACATACATCATTCTAGCTTGCAATACAGCAACACAGACACCAATTTCCTTAGAGCCTCAACACAATACTCCAAATAGTTTAGTTAGAAGACCCATGGTTGTTAACGTTTACGAAAAGACAATTTCTCAAT
>NC_051409.1:37311179-37311426 GCF_015228065.2 Penaeus monodon | reverse complement strand
GCGTCTGATCTCAGTGAGTTGGTTCTGTTTGAGTTTTAACAGCGATGCTCAAAAACCCAATTCTGGGTCGAAGTCTGAACGCTTTTCATCGGTTTTTGAACACTGTCCACGGTCTGTTTCGGATCAAAACTACCTGGCGATGGAAGTATTCTTTAAGTTACGTGTAATTTCAAAACACATCGTATGGCCAAAAGTGGGTAAGAGTTTTGACCACACTGCACGGTTTAAGTGTTTCTTATACCTAGTT
>NC_051409.1:37310696-37310884 GCF_015228065.2 Penaeus monodon | reverse complement strand
CTCCCTCCTTGCCTTCTGACCAGGAACGAAATTCCCTCACCCACTACATGGGTTGTGAGCTGCACCCTTCTGCCTCTCAGCTCATATTGCGTAAATAGTTGCCTTAGATCAGCTGATGATAACTTGTTTCGGCGGTTGCCATGGAGATGCTCTAACAACAGACGGATTACGAGGCCTGATGTGATGCG
>NC_051409.1:37308837-37309396 GCF_015228065.2 Penaeus monodon | reverse complement strand
GAAAGAAGAAGTAAAAAGAGAAAAAAAAAATAAAAGAGTAAATAAAAGAGGGAGAAAGAGGGAGAAAAAGAGGAAGAAAGAGTAAAAAAGAGGGAGAAAAAGAGGAAGAAAGAGGAAGAAAGAGGAAAAAGAGTAAAAAAGAGGGAGAAAAAGAGGAAGAAAGAGTAAGAAAGAGGAAGAAAGAGTAAAAAAGAGGGAGAAAGAGGAAGAGGAAGCGTTTGAAGGTCGCCTCGTTAAGTTTGATTGAAGGAGAGGAATACCTATGGTTTGAAGGGAACAGGACAGTGGAGGGAAGGATGGAGGGAGGGAAGGAAGGAGAGAGGAGGGAGGGGGAGGGAGGGAGGGAGGGAAAGGAGGGGTGGAGGGAGGGAAGGAAGGAGAGAGGAGGGAGGGGAGGAGGGGTGGATAGGGAGGGAAGGAGGGAGGGGAGGTGGAGAGGATGAGGGACTGGAGATGGAGGGGAGGAGGAAGGGGAGGAGGGGGATAGGGAAGGAGGATGGAGGAAGAGAGGGAAGAGGAATGGGAAGATAGGAAGGAAGGAAAGAAGATGGAGGGGAAG
>NC_051409.1:37308679-37308772 GCF_015228065.2 Penaeus monodon | reverse complement strand
CGAAAAATATGAAATAATCTCACAATGTCCTCAACGGCGGGGGGAGGAAAGTGACATACAAGCTCACATTAATATCGTATATTTAATGTTTCC
>NC_051409.1:37307973-37308126 GCF_015228065.2 Penaeus monodon | reverse complement strand
CGGTGAGGTCAAAGGTCACGAGAGATAAGGAAGATAAGGATGTACTTAATCCTAACTAAAGGATAAAATGTAACTGCGTCTTTATCCACAATCAGGATGAGAGGTCAAAGGTCACAGAGTGAAAAGGAAGGTAAGGATGAGAAACTCGTTAGC
>NC_051409.1:37306996-37307154 GCF_015228065.2 Penaeus monodon | reverse complement strand
ACAGGAACAGCTGTTTTTTCCCACGCTTTCGGGAGCAAAGATGCTTGCAAGCGCTTGTTCCTGGCGTTGAGGAAGAGAGATGTTCTTAGCTAAAGAGAGAGCCTGAAGTAGGGAGCCTGAAATAGGGAGTCTTAATTAAATAGGGAGCCTTAAGTACA
>NC_051409.1:37306294-37306870 GCF_015228065.2 Penaeus monodon | reverse complement strand
ACTAAATAGGGAGCCCTTAATGGGGAACCTTAATTAAATAGGGAGCATGAAATAGGGAGTCTTAATTAGATAGGGAGCATGAAATAGGGAGTCTTAATTAAATAGGAAGCTTGAAATAGGGAGTCTTAATTAAATAGGGAGTCTTAATTAGATAGGGAGCCTTAAGTAAATAAGGAGCTCTGAATGGGAAGCCTTGATTAAATAGGAGCCTTAGATAGGGAGTCTTAATTAAACAGGAGCCTTAAATAGAGACCCTTAATCAAATGGGGAGCCTTAAGTGAATTGGGAGCTTTAAATAAGGTGCCTTAAAGAGAAAACCTTAATTAAAGAGGGAGCCTTAATCAAATAGGGAGCTTTAATTAAATAAGTAGCTTTAATCAAACAGGAAACCATAAATAAATAGGGAACCTTAATTAAATGGGGAGCCTAGATTAAATTGGCAGCTCTAAAGGAATCTTGATTAGATAGAGAGCCTTAAATAGGGAGCCTAAAGCAACGAGAGATTGTTATTAATGCTTAAACGTGGCTTGAATCTCTACACATAAAGGTACAGGTTATGCGTGTATACATACACAT
>NC_051409.1:37305656-37305835 GCF_015228065.2 Penaeus monodon | reverse complement strand
AAAGGCCCAACCGAGACGCGCTCAGCTTAAAACGCGTCTCAGGCAAATATCTTCAGCTTATCAACGCAGAGAATGTCTATAAAAAATCAATTTGTCGAAATATTCAAATGAGTCAAAGGAGCTACGTGATAAGGGCCGCTTAACAGGCGCTTTGCACTTGCAATTTGCTCTCTTTTAAG
>NC_051409.1:37304516-37305102 GCF_015228065.2 Penaeus monodon | reverse complement strand
AGAACATTTATTAAGATATTTTTAATATAACTTTGTTTATCAAAAAGAATTTTTTGAAAATCATCACTTACTGTTCTTTTCTTTTCTTTTCTTTTTCCTTTTTTTTTCTCTTCTATCCCTTCTATCTTTACTTTTCCTTCCTTTTCCTCACTCTTTCTCCCTTTTCCTTCATTTTTTCACCTTTTTTTTGTCTCTTTTTCCTTATTTTCCTCCGTTTTTCCCCACTTTTCATTCTTTAATTTTTTTTTCTCTCTCTCTCATTTCCTCATTTCCTCATTTTCCTCCCTTAATTCTCTTTTTCTCTTTCATTTCCTTCGTTTTCCTCCGTTTTTCCTCATTTCCCCTTTTCTTTTCCCCACTTTTCCTCCCTTAATCTTCTTCTTTTTTTTTTACTTTCTCTCACTTCCTCATTTTCCTTCCTGGATCCTTCTATTCCTTCCTTTTCCTCCCTTTCTTTGCTCCTTATTTCTCTCCTCTTCCTCCCTTTCTCCTCCCTTTCTCCCTCCCCCCCCCCCCCTCCTCTTTTCCTCCAACCCCCCCTCCCCCTCCCCTTCCTCCCTTCTTCCTCCTATTCCCCTCCTTCCGA
>NC_051409.1:37303411-37304472 GCF_015228065.2 Penaeus monodon | reverse complement strand
ATACACACGGCTGATTGTTGCATGAAAACTCACCTGCAGGATTATGATCAATGTTGCAAGCACTCCATCGACCGCCTTGATCTTTCACTCCCTGAGATTACCGGAGTGAAACAAGACCAAGTGACATGACCGTGTGACATGAACAAGTTACATGATTGTGTGACATGACCAAGTGACATAACTGTGTGACATGACCAAGTGACATGATTGTGTGACATGAACAAGTTACATGATTGTGTGACATGGCTGTGTGACATGACTGTGTGACATGACCAAGTGACATAACTGTGTGGCATGGCTGTGTGACATGACTGTGTGACATGACCAAGTGACATAACCCGTGTGGCATGGCTGTGTGACATGACTGTGTGGCATGGCCGTGTGGCATGGCTGTGTGACATGACTGTGTGGCATGGCCGTGTGGCATGGCTGTGTGACATGACTGTGTGGCATGACTGTGTGGCATGGCTTTGTGGCTTGACCAAGTGACATCACTGTATGGCATGACTGTGACATGACTGTGTGGCATGACCAAGTGACATGACTGTATGACATGACCGTCTTTATTCTCCCTCCTCCACACTTCATCCTCTAACACGTTACATACAAGAGCTGACATAACACAAGAACTGACATGACCCAAGAAGTGACATAACGCAAGAACTGACATGACACAAGAACTGACATGACACAAGAACTGACATGACACAAGAACTGACATGACCCAAGCACTGACATAACGCAAGAACTGACAACACAAGAGCTGACATGAAACAAGAACTGACATAACGCAAGAACTGACATGACCCAAACACTGACATGACACAAGAACTGACATGACACAAGAACTGACATGACAAGCCAAGGAAAAACATGATTCCTCTCTGTTACCAAAAATACCAAATCCTGTGTCATTAATACCACGATTTTTTTTAATATTATTATTTTAACTTATATATTAATCTGCTTATGCCTATCTTTCATTCTTTTTTATTTGTTTTTACTTATCCTTCATTTTTCTTTCTTATATACATCCCTTCTTCTTCTTATTCTTCTTCTTC
>NC_051409.1:37303099-37303326 GCF_015228065.2 Penaeus monodon | reverse complement strand
TTACTTTTACTTTTCCTTCATTTCTTTTGTTTACTTTTACCTATCCTTATTTTCTTCTTACTTATTCCTATCTCTCATTTTACATATCCTTTATATATTTAATATTATTATTATTATTTTTTTAACTACTTATCCCTACCCATTATTTTTTTCCTTCTTTTTCATTGCTATTTTCATTTATAGCATTTCCTCATGAAATGAACTTCAGGCTTCATACCCCCCCCCAC
>NC_051409.1:37302894-37302968 GCF_015228065.2 Penaeus monodon | reverse complement strand
CCTATCATTCCTCATGAAATGAACTTCAGGCTGAGATGCCGTTACAGATCGACTGATATACCCCCCCCCCCCCC
>NC_051409.1:37302794-37302869 GCF_015228065.2 Penaeus monodon | reverse complement strand
TGTAGGCCTGAATTCATGCAAATTTATCATGCACTCGCGTTTTCTTCGCCAAAACGCATCTGACATGCACATTAT
>NC_051409.1:37302496-37302712 GCF_015228065.2 Penaeus monodon | reverse complement strand
TGTATCTAAAGATCGTGAAATCCGTAAAATGCAAATTTTCAGAGAGAGTGTGAGTGATGTAATTAATGAAGTGAAATATGCATGTCATTGTATCAAGTGATAATCCTCATTAACAGAATACTGATACAAATTAAGTCGTAGGATTTGTAAATACTTTAGATTTTAATACAACTATCTTGATCTTGTGGTGATAAGCACCCTGATCTTTTTGATGGG
>NC_051409.1:37301080-37301236 GCF_015228065.2 Penaeus monodon | reverse complement strand
CCGTGATAGGAAAAGGAACGTTTGAGAAGCTGACGAGACCTGTCAACGTCTATCAAAGATGTCATGTGTCTAAAACGTTTCCTAAGTTATGTATGGACGTCTGGCATCAGTCTCTTTTAAACGTTTCCAGGAGTACCCTTTACTATGATAATCAGG
>NC_051409.1:37300314-37300593 GCF_015228065.2 Penaeus monodon | reverse complement strand
GCGCCTTCCTCAGAGGTCAGAAGAAGGAGACAATGATAAGGCCAGACCCAGCGCGACCGAGGTTGCATGAGAGCCTCCTGCCTGGCGATTGCATGAACGCCTGCCGTAACGGAGGTGGCATGCACTGGGGGCGCCATCATCTTCTCTATCATACGGCCGACCGGTGACCTCTCAACACACCATAAATATACATCAACGGGCAGGCATGACGTAGGGGCGATGTTAGTGTGTTTAATGCAGGGAATTTGGACTATCATGCACGCGAGCTGGAAGGGATCG
>NC_051409.1:37300060-37300191 GCF_015228065.2 Penaeus monodon | reverse complement strand
TCGCGAAACCTAAAGGGAAGTTTAATAGGGTTATAAGCATGTTGATATTATTTATAAACAAATATATTACATAATCTACCTTGGATCTATAATGTGTGAATATATTACGCATTTGAATCAATTCACCAATC
>NC_051409.1:37299853-37299970 GCF_015228065.2 Penaeus monodon | reverse complement strand
GATTTAGGCACGCAATGATATATATATATAAAAACGAGAGAGCGATTATTCCAAATACGCTTATAATTAGAAACAATTTGTCTTTAATACCCAAGCACCATATCTAAATTCCGAGAC
>NC_051409.1:37298440-37298606 GCF_015228065.2 Penaeus monodon | reverse complement strand
GACATGACAATTTAACTAGGTAAATAAAACAGACGAAATTGGTCAGCGTCCCGACCCGCGTGCGTTTGAGGGTTTGTATGAATCTTCAACCATATAATTACAGCCAGTAAGAGTCCTGTGTACGTGCTATGTGTACATGCATGATTTTACACCCATGCATAATTTG
>NC_051409.1:37297682-37297766 GCF_015228065.2 Penaeus monodon | reverse complement strand
TCACACCCAACCAGGAGAAGTATGCACGTGATTCAATCTCAATTATATATGATTACGTTTGAAATTATGTAAGAATTTCGACTT
>NC_051409.1:37297200-37297470 GCF_015228065.2 Penaeus monodon | reverse complement strand
AAGTGTCTGTCTGTTCCCGACTCCGTTTCTCTAACGTATTCAACACTGTCTATCTATCTATCTGCTTATCTATCGCTTTAGCCGTCGGTCCGATACAGATCTCCATCTCTATATCTGCCTATCAACAAGCGTATCTATTTATAATCACATATTTATGTATTCACTCGCGCGTGTATCTATTTGTGTAATCATCTGTCGGTCATAACTTTTATTTAATGATTCTTAAATTAATTGACACGTTAATTAACTGGTACTTAGAGTTTCCCTCCG
>NC_051409.1:37295479-37295572 GCF_015228065.2 Penaeus monodon | reverse complement strand
GCCCAGCCTAGTCGAGTGTGACGGTGTGACGCCGAGCACATGTCCTGTATCTCCTTGCTCTGTTAATTAAAACAGCTGGTGTTCTCTGCTCAT
>NC_051409.1:37295022-37295124 GCF_015228065.2 Penaeus monodon | reverse complement strand
AAACAAGGGGAGTGGTTAGATAGTATTATGCTTCCATTACCTGCACATCAAGTACTTATCTTTTGTAATAATGCTCGGATGGTGTGTGTACTTAGGTGTGTA
>NC_051409.1:37293554-37293638 GCF_015228065.2 Penaeus monodon | reverse complement strand
AAATATCACTCCTTATACTCTTCCCTTATACTCCAACTCTTCCCTTACCTTTCTTACCTTAATGATACCCTTATACACACTTTT
>NC_051409.1:37293247-37293450 GCF_015228065.2 Penaeus monodon | reverse complement strand
AATCCTCTCTTTATCTTCCCTTCGTATTCTGTTCTTACCTTTCCTTACCTTAATGTCATTACACATCCCTGTTTATGTGCTTTCCCTTTCCCTATCCTACCCTTCCTCCCTTCTTCCCTTCCTCCCTTTTGACCTTAGTGTTCTTATGCATCTCCCTATCTCCCTTTCCTTCCTTCCCTTCCTTTCCTCTATCCCCCTCCTCA
>NC_051409.1:37291862-37293225 GCF_015228065.2 Penaeus monodon | reverse complement strand
CTCCCCCCATAACCTCTCGTCCCTCTTCTCCTATCATCCCTTTTTTCTTCCTCCCTTTCCTCCCTTCCTCTCCCCTCTACTTTCCTCGCTCCCTTCCTTCTCTCTTCCCCTCATCTGTTCCTTTTTTCTTTCTTTCCCTTAATGTTCTTACCTATGAATCTTCGTAGTCTACCCCTCTCTATTCTAATCTTAATCTCCCTTTTCCCTTCCTCTCCCCTTTCCCTTCCTCTCATCTCGTTCCTCCCCTCTCACTCCTTCCCCTCCTGTCCTTCTAATCCTCCCCTATTTTTTCCTTCCTCCCTTCCTATTTCTGCTCCTCCTTCTCCTCCTCCCCTCTCTCCCCCTGTTCCTCCTCTCCTTTCGCCTTCCTCCTCCAGCCTTATTTCACCTCATCGTCTCTCTCCTTCCTTCCTTCCTTTTTCTTTTTTTTTCCTTCCTTCCCTTCCTCTCCGTCTTTTCCGTCCCCTTCTTCCTACCTCTCTCCTATTTTCCTTTCCTCCTCCCTTCCTCTCTCCTCTCTCCCTTCCCCCTCCTCTCCCTGATCCTCCCTTCCTCTGCCTCTCTCCTGCTCCTTTCCTCTCTCCTCCTCTCCTCCCTCTTCCTCTCTCCTCCCTTAGTGTTCTTATGCTTCCTCGTATCCTCCATTTTCCTCTCCTCATCCTTTAGCCCGACTTCCTCTCTACCTTCTCTCTCCTCCCTTTTTTCCTTTTTTTTCCTTTCCTTACTTCCTCCCTTCCTCTCTCCACCTTCCTCTCTCTCCTCCCTTAGTGGTTCTTATACATCTCATCTCTCACAATCGTCTCCCTATCTTCGCCCGCTCTCCCTTTTCCCATACATCCATGTCTCGATCCTACTCACCGTTCCCTTCCTTCCCCTCCCCTTTCCCCTTCCTCCCCCCCCTTCCTCCCCCCCCCCCTCCCCTGCCCCAATGTCGATTCAGCGCGTGGATGTCTTTATATTCTCTCCCCTCCCCTATCTCTAATTCTCAGTCCTCTCCCCCTCGCCCCCCATCCTCCTCCTCCTCCTTCTCCTTGCCCACCTGCCCTCCTCCCAAGCCCCATTGTCATTTCAACGGCACGTATTGAATATCCTAATATCCTTCCCCCCCCCCTTTCCTTCCTGTTCCCCTTATCCTTCCTATCCTTCCCTGCTTCCCCCCTCCCTCCTTATCCTTCCCCTCCTTTCGAATCCTTCCCCCTTTCCCCCCTTTCCCCCCCCCCCCAGCCACCCTTTCCCCTCCCCCCCCCACCTTCCGCCTCCCCTCCCTCACCCCTCTCCCCTCCCTTCAAAGCAACCCTCCTCATTCTCCTAAACCGCCCACAAAACCCCTCAACATTCTATTATTCCTCCCTCCTATTCCTCC
>NC_051409.1:37290844-37291776 GCF_015228065.2 Penaeus monodon | reverse complement strand
AACCTTCAACCCCCTACCAAACCCCCTACCCCGGTATCTTTCAACCGTGGATGTACTTATACTTCAAACGAACCCCCTAAAGCCTAAAAACCCTCCAACCCTAACCCCCCCCACCCCCCCAACCGCTAAGAACCTAACCCCACAGAACCCGATGGGCTCTCCCTCCCGCTCTCCTCCTCCTCCTCCCCCCCTTAACCTCCCCCCCTTCCTACCCCCTAACCCCCCAACATCCCTATAACCCCCAACATCCTACCGTCCTACCACTACCCGGTCCTAAACCGGCCCCTTCCCCCCCCCCCCAACATCCTACCAAACCCCTCCCCCACCCCCAACCCTACTATAAAAAAAAACAACCACGCTGCCCCCTCCCAACCCCCTCCCCCCAACCACCCCTAGACCCCTCACATCCTAAAACCCCTCCCCCCACCCCCAACATCCTATACCTCTCTCTTCTCTTTCGTCTCTCAGTCTTCTCTTCCTCCCTCCTTCTTCTCTTTTTCCCCTGCTCCGCTCCCATTCTCCCCCGTTCTCCCCTGCTCCCTCGCTCCCCCGCTCCCCCTCGCTCCCTCCACCCAACCATCCTCGACCATCCCTCATCTCCATCTAGATCCTCATCCCCCCTCTCCTCCCACCTCTTCTACATCCTCATGCAACGTCCCCACCATCCCTCTCCTCCCTCCCCCAGCCCACCTCTCTCTTAACAAATTAACCACGGGGAACGCAAACACGCCACGAACGACGCTCTCCCTTCAAGCCTTTGGTAATTTATGTCCAATTGTAATTCCTAAAGACAATTAAATAAATATTTGGGCGATTAATTGGCTCAATCATTTGATTGTTGATTGAGAATGGCAAGCAATATAATGAAGGCGGAAGAGCTGATGTCCGTTAGGAGTAGTCTACTCTTGGGGGATGAAACTATAGGCAATGAC
>NC_051409.1:37290499-37290647 GCF_015228065.2 Penaeus monodon | reverse complement strand
TTATTTTGGGCTTGATTAGGAAGAGTGTGTGTGGTGTGGTAGGTACTTCTTTTTTTCCGTTTGTACATTGAATATTTTTAAATATTAATAAGTACACTATTATACGCGCGCACTTATTCCAGACACATTACACGACAACTCCGGCAAC
>NC_051409.1:37290071-37290409 GCF_015228065.2 Penaeus monodon | reverse complement strand
GTGAATTTCCATCGTACTTTCCCTACACCATATGCGGCTCGCAATAACAATGGAACTATTCCACATTTACACACACGAGAAAACTTATATTTCATATATATAGGATTTATTTTCATTTTAATGCTCATCCTTGGGCAACTGTACAAAAACGAACCTGGTGTTGACCATCTAGACGTGATCATTGACTTAATAATATTGCCCAATTGTTATAACTAATTCCATAAAGGTTTTTTAGGGAAAAAAATAAGATTAGTAATGACCCTCGTAATCTCATCAAAAGCTGATTATTCAAAATGACAAATTGCATCAAATTGATATAGAATCTTTTAGAAAAGGGG
>NC_051409.1:37289435-37289609 GCF_015228065.2 Penaeus monodon | reverse complement strand
TCAATGGAGTTATTTGTTCAGAAAACTAGGTCATAACGTGACCTGAGCTGAACGTGCATGTGACCTGCATATATGGCTCTGGTGTCACGTGACGAGGAATTCAAAGCTTCAAATAAAGCTCCATGAGACCTGTGTATAAGTTTTCCATCCTTTAAATCCGTAATTCTCGTCTAT
>NC_051409.1:37288667-37288978 GCF_015228065.2 Penaeus monodon | reverse complement strand
GACTGACGAATGAGGAGATACAAGATAAAGAAGAGAACCAGCAAAGGACCGAAATACACTTATTAAGCGAAAGGTGCTTCCGCTGCATCACTAATTAAAAAAAAAAGTAATTTCGTTGTATTTCTGTGTATCTTTTGTTGTAATTTTTAATGTAAGTGAATTAATGTTTGTATTATCTATCGCTTAAGAGATCTTACCACTTGGAAAGTTTGTTAATAAACGAGATTCGTCACGATATATTCTGATGCCTCCTTTTTAACGAAATCTTAAGATATCTTTACTTTGGCATTTACATATGCATATTATCGACG
>NC_051409.1:37288518-37288647 GCF_015228065.2 Penaeus monodon | reverse complement strand
CCTTTTTTTTCCTAAATATCTCTCTAATTTGATTCATTAATGACAGACCCTGAAAGATGAATTTTACATAATTTGCAGATGCGCGCAAAAATGAGCAGATAATTACTAGTTAAGATACAGATGTTCGAG
>NC_051409.1:37288245-37288478 GCF_015228065.2 Penaeus monodon | reverse complement strand
TACGCTCGTTTCCCTCGTTGATTCCTATGTGATTTTTAATGCATTTTTTTTCGCGCGCGTCGTTAGCATTTACCCCCAGAGTATTAATGGCCTTTTTATTAGTAATCAGGGCATAAATGTGCACCAATTATGAGTGGATTGAGAAGGTGATTCATAAATTTTAAGATATCGGCGGTTCGTAAGTAATCGACTGGGTTACTGCTTGTATTAAATGCTTATCGTCAGGTGTATGT
>NC_051409.1:37287860-37287927 GCF_015228065.2 Penaeus monodon | reverse complement strand
CCAGTTAATTTCCCACTTGATTCTGTACTTCATTGGGTCATGAGCAAACACACATACACAAACAGGA
>NC_051409.1:37287501-37287618 GCF_015228065.2 Penaeus monodon | reverse complement strand
TAAAAGGACGGACTGATTTATAGTTATATATAGTACACTCATAGCAGCTGACTCTTGAACTACAGCGAGTCATAAAATTCATAAAATAATATTATATTTATCGTTAGATGATTTTAC
>NC_051409.1:37287044-37287135 GCF_015228065.2 Penaeus monodon | reverse complement strand
GCGCCAGGGAGAGCTCATTACCCGGATAATCTATCGTTTCAGTAAGCGATGATCCTGGTAAATTCAATTGCCTGCGGATCGCCACACTGGA
>NC_051409.1:37286310-37286556 GCF_015228065.2 Penaeus monodon | reverse complement strand
ACTCCATGAAATCTCTCTCTCTCCCCATATGTATAGAGTATATGAAAAAGCAAAGCATACGATGACGTAGGTGGCCCCAAGCACATTAAGAGCCTCGTAGTGGGATCCGGTAGTGTTCGGTTGGGGATCAGATCCTCCACTATAAATATGGACTGATGCTCATTCTTCATCCAAAGACCATTAAAAGTTTGGGAACACCTGTGTCATACTGGAACGGCGTGATACATGCTCGGTGTATGATACATA
>NC_051409.1:37285066-37285341 GCF_015228065.2 Penaeus monodon | reverse complement strand
AAGTCACCTCGAAGCAACGTCTCGAAAACGACCCCCTTTTTCCTTGTAAGACAACAATGATATGCAAATTAGCGCTTGTAAAAGGCCAGTGCTTAAGACCTGCTCCCAAACCAGTAATTCGAATCGACTCCTTCTGCGTTTGATTGAAACGAAGAGAGCTGATTAAATTCATTGATGATTATGATTTTATGATTTTATTTAAGGTTAAGAGCACAGGGGTGTGCGATTAAATAGAGTGGGAGGATTTTTAAAAGAGATAAAAAATGGAAAGAGGT
>NC_051409.1:37284632-37284860 GCF_015228065.2 Penaeus monodon | reverse complement strand
ATTAATATCTTTGACCAAAAACAGCTTTGCGTAAATAAATGTGAACGTTCAGATTGTTCATCTCTTAACCGAACATCCTGATTTGTTGATAAACTTCCCAGATAAGGCTATATAAAATGATAAAAAAAAACGTGGCTTTGAGAGATAATTGCCGTTGCTGTCAAATTGCTGCTTAATAAGAACAAATTCAGCTTTTTTCTCTCTCTCTTAAATAAAATCTGATTTATT
>NC_051409.1:37284181-37284314 GCF_015228065.2 Penaeus monodon | reverse complement strand
AATTACATTTCCTTGTTGAGATATTTGTTACATTATTATTCATCTTGTTGCAATATGTTTTAATTAAATTTTATTGTGGTCTTCAGTTAATTTTTTGCTGAGTATCTTTCATGTATTAATTAGTATATCTGTG
>NC_051409.1:37283095-37283502 GCF_015228065.2 Penaeus monodon | reverse complement strand
AAATTTTCACTCCCTCCCAATACTTTCTAAATGATTTTAATGATAATGAAAGAATATCTACAAAACCTCGTCTCGTTATCTATCAAATAAATAAATAAACAAACAAATGAATGAATGAATAAATAAATAGATAAATAAATAAATAGATAAATAAATAAATAAATGACAAAAACGAATATTTCTGGACAATTAAACAAGGCAAAAAAGATGATAATAATAAATGAATAAATAAATAAATAAATAATAATAATAATGATAAGGAAGACAAAAAGAAAAGGAAACAAGATAAAAATAAGACAAAAAGTAAACGAGAGAAAAAGACAAAACAGAAAATAATAATAATAAAAAAAGCAACGAAGAGAAGAAAAAAATAACGAAAAAAATGAAGATAAATGAACGAGACAAGA
>NC_051409.1:37282768-37282937 GCF_015228065.2 Penaeus monodon | reverse complement strand
AAAAAGATTAATTATGAAATAAGAAACACTTATTTTCATTACAGGAATAATTCCCGACGCACTTAATCAGCGAATGAATGAATTAATTAGCGTGTGGATAAAGCCTAATTAAGCTAAAGGAAATAAACAGCATTACGATAGATAGACGATCGATGGCTAATAGAAACAG
>NC_051409.1:37281575-37281775 GCF_015228065.2 Penaeus monodon | reverse complement strand
AATGTCAGACAGACTAACGCCGCTGAAACACCGGCCACATCTAACGCGGGAGATTTAATCTCTCGTCCAAAATTAATTAATTTTAAACACAAAAATCACTTGTACCACACATGTACACATTATTTATAAATTCCCATCATTGACCCTGATGCCATTAACAACCGCACGGGACAAATTTACTCGATCCGAAACATGTGGAA
>NC_051409.1:37281433-37281533 GCF_015228065.2 Penaeus monodon | reverse complement strand
GCGTTTCCCACTGATTAGGACGCCAGGTAATTCAGAATTCTAGTGATGGTGAAAACGTTGCTTCGCTGAGGTGATACACACAAGATTGGCGAGGGAGACG
>NC_051409.1:37281108-37281186 GCF_015228065.2 Penaeus monodon | reverse complement strand
GTATACAGAACAATTATTGTCTTTAGATGATGAGAACCAGACTTTATATTGCTTACGTAAAAAAGAAAAACAAATCTG
>NC_051409.1:37280684-37280936 GCF_015228065.2 Penaeus monodon | reverse complement strand
GAATAGCATTTTTGTTTGCAGTTTCTTCGATGAGAATAATGTACTTGGTAATAATAATTTCAGAAGTGGAATAACTTACGAAAGCTAGATTTTTTTTTACTTGGATTCCGTTAACTAAGGTAATTAGCATGATGTTGCAAAGGAATTATTGATTTCTTTGGTTTGTGAGTTTTGCAACATGTAGTCAGCCTTTGCCAAAATGTTCAATAGCGATAATATAAAAATATATTCATTTCATTATCATTTTGCAAC
>NC_051409.1:37280349-37280529 GCF_015228065.2 Penaeus monodon | reverse complement strand
TAAGTGCTCTTACCATCATTACAACTGTCATCATATTCATTGTACATATTGTATTATCTAATACTACTAATAATACCTAATAATACTCTTTTATTGTCACGCAATGTACAACTGAAACACCGCCTCTATTAAAATAAGAAAATAAATCATAATTATTCTACAATATAATTATCTAGAATA
>NC_051409.1:37279911-37280073 GCF_015228065.2 Penaeus monodon | reverse complement strand
TCGTTTTCTTCTATCACACTCTTTCGCGTTATTCACTATACAGATGTACAACGCGTCACAGGTGTAAAAAGCACGTATAAAGGTAGTGTTCTTATCACCTATGTAATGCCTTGTGTGTGTTTGAACAGGTAACCGTATGTAAGATTTTTTTGTTTTTGTTTA
>NC_051409.1:37278886-37279240 GCF_015228065.2 Penaeus monodon | reverse complement strand
GAAATTATTTAAAAAAAATGTTATAGATGCAACAGACCAGAACACAAACAAAGAGTTAAAGCGTTAGATAAGGGATTTTATCATAAGCCAGCGTGTGATGAGGCCGTAAACAAAGCAAGAATGAACAGCATATGAACAGAATCCGTAGACAGGGTGAATGACGGAACAATGATGTTTATTAGTGATCATGGAGTGAACAAAAGGGCAGATAAACAGTGGATTTGTGTGTATGAACAATCATTATTTGTGTATGATGGTTGTGTGTTACGTGTACTTGGTATGTGAACAGCGAGTGAAAACATGGGTAGGGAACTTAGTATGTGGGTAGTTTAAGTGTGAACAGAATATTAAAAA
>NC_051409.1:37278062-37278672 GCF_015228065.2 Penaeus monodon | reverse complement strand
CAGACAGACAAACAGAGTTTCACCAGGATATAAGAAAATAAAACGTGTTTCAGTTCATCTGGAACACTTATATTGCAAACGGTGTTTTTTTTTTTTAGAACATGGATGAACAAAGCAAGACTAAAACGAACTTGCAGAGGAGTAAATAGAAAGATGTTTGATGAGAATATGGACACTGAACATTCAGTGAACACAGAGGGTATACCGAATGAACATGGTGTGAACAATTAATTAACATAACATGAATAAAGGAAAGCCAAGTGGACTGAAAAAAATGTAACAGACTCATAACTAGACAAGAAAATGAACTCTCAAAAAATATGTAAATTATATTCATGTTTCTAATTTCATAATTATAAGCCTCTATAATTTTACATTTTATAATCTTATAATCTATAATCCTCTATAATTCTATACTTTAAATGCTTTTGGTTTGAATCACACGTATGACTTAAAAGAAGTTTCATTAGCCTTGAAGTCGGAATAGGCCTATAAAATTCGAAAAAAAATCGCCCCCCCCCCAAAAAAAAAAAAAAAAAAAACACGAAAAATTAATAAATAGATAAATAATTGCATCAAAAATTCTAAAAAAAAAACTTATTCAAAAAAT
>NC_051409.1:37277903-37277992 GCF_015228065.2 Penaeus monodon | reverse complement strand
ATCAAAGATATATAGATACATAGATAAATTTAAAAAGTATATTTATTTTTGATTGCCAGTGATATGCTAAACCCGTGAATGAAGTAAGC
>NC_051409.1:37277367-37277449 GCF_015228065.2 Penaeus monodon | reverse complement strand
ATCCTTGTTTATCATTACTAATAACAACAACAATAACAAAAAAAAAACAAGAAAAACAATAACATAAACACTAAAGAAGGCC
>NC_051409.1:37277022-37277339 GCF_015228065.2 Penaeus monodon | reverse complement strand
CAATAACACAAACACCAAAGAAACCCCCCCCAAAAAAAAAAAAAACAAGAAAAACAATAACATAAAAACTAGAGAAAAAATCTTTGTTTACCTTCCGAACAGCTGATCATGAAAAACCTCGACCAATCAGCTGAGAGAAAATACCCGTAGACTTAACAGCATAAGTACGCTTTAAGTTGCCTTCGGACGCGGCTGAGAAAAGCTGGGCGGTGTGGCTAATAAGTGTCTTGCTTGCGGGTCATAAGTGCCAAGTGCCAGGGGGGGGAGTGCCAAAGGAGGGGGGGGGAGGAGCCTCGTCATAGGATGATAGGCTGCCC
>NC_051409.1:37275338-37276256 GCF_015228065.2 Penaeus monodon | reverse complement strand
CCCTCCTTTGCGCCTTTCCCTCGCTCTTTTCCTGCCTTTCCCTCTCCCCTCTCCTTCCCCTCACCCTCCCTTAGGCCAACTTTCACCCTTCCTTCGTCCCTCTCCCTTCTCCCCTTCCTTCGTCCCTCTCCCTTCTCCCCTTCCTCCTCCCTTCCCCCTCTCCTCTTCCTCCCTTCTCCCCTTCCCTCTCCCTCCTCCTCATCCTTTTCCCCTCCTTTCCTCCCCCTCCTTCTCTTCCCCCTCCCCTCCCTTTTCTCCCTTCCCCCTTCAACCCCCTCCTCCCCATCCCTTCCCTAACCCCTCCTCCACCTACTCCTCCCTTCCCCCTCCCCTCCCTCTCCCCTCCCCTCCTCCTCCCTTCTCCCCCTCCTGCTGCTCTCATTACCATGCAGGGCAGGACGCCACATGGTGTAAATATTGTAAATTAACTATATATCTGACGGCGAACACACACGGTCCACTGTGGTCTCCTGATTACACTCTTATGTACTTGCTGATGGTAAAGGATTTAACGGTAAGTGCCGCGTTGAGGTGGCACACTCTTACTAAGGGTGCCACTCTTGCTAGCCCATATAGCGTTTATACTGCTGCTATTGACACTCAATTCTGGTGGCACTGAGGTTCGTGGCACTGATGACGGTTACTCTCTCTAGTGGCACTATCGTGTTCTTGATGGCGACGCATTAATTGATGTTGACGATGAAGTTTCATCGTTTTTTTATTCTCTCTCTCTCCCAGTGGCACTCAGGGAAGTAAGAATGCCAATTATGATAGTACAGGTTGTAAAAACACCTTTGCTGGTAATGATCCTTTTCTCATGTTCCGTATGTCCCCTGTACGTGAGTTCACAAAATCACTCATATAAAGTCACAATCATGTACATGCCTTCACGTGCAGGCGTATAGATCAACTCTCCTG
>NC_051409.1:37275005-37275115 GCF_015228065.2 Penaeus monodon | reverse complement strand
GGACTGGAATAACCATGAACGAAGTGAACATAGCTCGTTTTACATCATTAATTTTTCACATTGATGAACGCTACTTCCCCCTACTCCCCACTCCCCCTACCCCCCTTCCT
>NC_051409.1:37274563-37274968 GCF_015228065.2 Penaeus monodon | reverse complement strand
CGGTCACCCTTGTCAGTTTCGTCCTGTCACGAGCGCATGACAGAATGAATGACCCATTAGTCGTGACAGGTAAATTGTATGACAGCGCGTATGAGTGTGCGTGTCCCCAAGTATGTGCATGCGTCGTGGAGTTTGCAATATACGGTTAATGTGTGGTTCGCGAAGTGTATAGTAGTGCATAGTAGTACATAGTAGTACCACTCACAACCATCTCTTCCGCTACTGTGAACTTAGGAAAATGCGATGGTAGGAGATTGTATGGCGCTAGGTGTGCATGACGCGTAAACACTGTCAGGCGCATGACGAGGTAGAATTGTGTCTGTAGTAAAGGGAATCGAGAGTAAATAGAGTTTGAAAGTGTGGTGTACTTTGACCGAGCGTTTTTGTTTGTTTGTTTGTTGTGGT
>NC_051409.1:37274068-37274429 GCF_015228065.2 Penaeus monodon | reverse complement strand
ACCTGTGTGTACGTGTGTAAGTATATAAGTATAAAAAAAACATTTCTTCTAATATATGCATCAAATAACCGGTATGGAAAAACATAACAGATATTACCTTCAATATAAATGGAGAGGGTGCCTATTCTTTTTATTCAATGTACCTGATTACAGAGCATCAATAACAATCAATTCAGAAAAAATGCTTCGTAGAACAGATGGTTCATACAGCAAGCATCACTGCCTGTGCATGATTCCATGATGTGCCTGACATGTACGCTCTAAGATGAAATGTTCACTCTCGCTGAAATTCAGGATAATTTCATTGGTTACGCTGAGACTCAGACGCCAGAGTGAAACGGAAAGAATTTCGTCTTTCTCG
>NC_051409.1:37273377-37273556 GCF_015228065.2 Penaeus monodon | reverse complement strand
GCGTGCAGAGTCCTAGAGTTAGGTATTTCTTACCCTAAGGCGCGTCTTTCCTCAGGCAGAAAGGCAAACAAATGCTGACGATTCAGAGTTACCTTAAGAGCATTATATATAACACGAAGTATACCCGAGGGAGGTCATATGGCGATGCATATATCTTCTATTATATGTTTAGTTATGCT
>NC_051409.1:37272766-37272854 GCF_015228065.2 Penaeus monodon | reverse complement strand
ATCGAATTAAAGCGTGTTTTTACGAGTCTTTGTGTGTAATGTATGCAATGCGTGTGTCGAAGAGGTATGTCTCAGTAGTGTTTTGAAA
>NC_051409.1:37272388-37272463 GCF_015228065.2 Penaeus monodon | reverse complement strand
CTACCACTCTCTTTATTTCCCCCCCCCCCCCCCTACCACTCTACTTCTGTCCCACACCCCCTCATACTCTTACTT
>NC_051409.1:37271974-37272249 GCF_015228065.2 Penaeus monodon | reverse complement strand
TATCTGCACTGAATATAAACATTCAAATATGACGAATTAAAAACAGGATATCTGTCTCCGATTTTTTGCTTCTTTTTTTCTACGTACGATGCAAGTTGGGACAAAATTTCATATTTTATTACAGGAAAGTATGATGGTTTCGTCCAGAGCGAGAAGTTGAAGAAAAAGTGAAAAACCAAATGAACAAAATTGTACGAGAAACGACTTTCACATTCATCACTGAAATTTTTCGGAAAAGAAGTGATAAGCAATTGTGTAATAAAATATATGTATAT
>NC_051409.1:37271462-37271667 GCF_015228065.2 Penaeus monodon | reverse complement strand
TCCTTTTTATTGCTGCTTATTATTACTGAGGATAACGTAATTTTATAACATCATATTGTTTATTACTCTAAAGAACTGATTTAATGCCAGTGTTTAGATATTTCCGAAGGATCTGTCAATCAGATATGTGTAATTATCGTTAAGAAAATATATAAATAAAAAGCGTATAATTTCGTAATGCAAGGCTATTACTCATTCTCATTCA
>NC_051409.1:37271108-37271218 GCF_015228065.2 Penaeus monodon | reverse complement strand
ATATATATTACCCATTAATAATAGTGTATTTGTCAGCATATTTAAATATACCCAATTTCCAACAGCTGTTTGTTACACTTCACCTTGTTTAAGCTGTATTGGATGTAGCA
>NC_051409.1:37270728-37271080 GCF_015228065.2 Penaeus monodon | reverse complement strand
GAGTGGGGGGGAGGGGGTGTCTGTGAGCTGAATGCTTGATTATCACAAGTTTTATGTTTTCATTATGTATTATGCTTCGTAATGTCAGTTGCAATTTCACTTTATATCTTTGTTCTGTTTGTTCGTTATGTCATTGTAAATAGTTCGAAAGTGCTTGTTATGACTTATTTGAATATACAGATGACTTTATCTCATTTCACTGACAGTATTTCATGTTTTATTATTAATTAATATCTTATAATAACGTGGGAATAAGATTCACAATCCAACCGTTCATATTTTGTCACTGTTTCCAGCAATAACGTTTCCAGCAACGTTTTTAGTAACGTTCCCAGCAGCAACTTTCTCTTAA
>NC_051409.1:37270453-37270691 GCF_015228065.2 Penaeus monodon | reverse complement strand
GGCAACAGCGTTTCCAGCAACGTTTTTAGTAACAACGTTCCAAGCAACAACGTTTCCAACAGAAACGTTTTCAACAATGTTTCCAGCAGTATTGTTTTCACCAAAAACATTTCCAGCAACGCTTCCAGCAGCAATGTTTCCAACAGCAACGTTTTTAGCAATGTTTCCAACAGCAATGTTTTCACCAAAACATTTCCAGCAACGTTTTCAGCAGCAACGTTTCCACCCCCCCCCCCCC
>NC_051409.1:37269715-37270430 GCF_015228065.2 Penaeus monodon | reverse complement strand
TCTCAGCAGCAACGTTTCCACCAAAAAAACATTCCCAGCTACATTTCCAACGTTTCCAGCAACGTTTGTCAGTGAGGTCAGGTTCAACAGTGAAGTCCACGCGCGTATATCATGTTTTATTATTAATTAATTTCTCATAATAAAGTGGAAACAAGATTCACAATTCAGTCGTTCCTATTTTGTCCCTATTTCCAGCAACAACGTTTCCAGAAAAGTTTTTAGTAAAAACGTTTCCAGCAACAACGTTTTTAGCTACAGCGTTTCCAGCGGCAATGTTTCCACCAAAGAGAACATTCCCAGCAGCAACGTTGCCACCAAAAATACATTCCCAGCAACATTTCCAACGTTTCCAGCAACGTTTGTTAGCGATTTCAGGTTCAGCAGCACGTGAAGTCCACGCGCGTTCTTCCGCCAGCCAATATGTCACCGAGAAGTTAATCATTACCCGAACTTTCGCGGGATTTTCACTCATCAGATTTCGAATTGATCGCCTGAATTCACCCTCCCTGGCGACCGCACTCACCGATCTGACTCACCGGCAAATGCCACAGGAGCAACACTTCCCCGACAGAGTGGTATGAACTACGGGTATTTCGAACAGACAAACAGGCCTTATGGTCCGTCGGGAGATGGGAGTGCCACACATTAGGGCGTGTCGCTGGGCAGTGCCTTAGTATCCTCACGCTAACCCACCGTGCCACAAGGGACGCTTGGG
>NC_051409.1:37269046-37269179 GCF_015228065.2 Penaeus monodon | reverse complement strand
CGCGTCACCGTTTCTCCAGGCCTGGCACGTTCGCCCTTAGCAGCGGAAACGTACTCCTAAGCAAACCTCAAAACTAAACGTATTTTTTCCCCTTCCTTTGTATCTAACAATTTTCTTGCCAAATCGTCCGGTA
>NC_051409.1:37268131-37268330 GCF_015228065.2 Penaeus monodon | reverse complement strand
CAAGAACAGCGACAGTTGTCATAGAACACTTTTTATTTATCTATTTATTTAATTGTTTTTATTTGTATAATTATTTTCATTTATTTATTTGTTTATTAATCATTTTCATTTATTTATCTATTATTTATATATATATTTATTTATTATTATTTATTTATTTATTATTGTTATTATTATTATTTTTTTTAATGAACGTCGT
>NC_051409.1:37267726-37268091 GCF_015228065.2 Penaeus monodon | reverse complement strand
TGAATGTAAATTTTCTAAATTTATTTCTGGCACCAATTCTCTCATCCCGAAATGACAACCATTTTTTTTATATACATTTTAGAGCATTTAATATTTTTTTCCCAAGGAAAATTAAAAAAAATTCTTTCAAGTCTTTAGAATATTAACTTTTTTTTTTTTTATATCTGTCCTTTTATGAAAAGTTTATCTAATTCCTTATTTCAAGTTGATAATTATCTTACGCGTTTTATTATACAAGTATTTTCTTTTCTGATTTCAAATTGATTTTAACATTAATTTCATTAATATTCACAAAATAAGGAAGAACCATCGCTAGAACTGGCGTGGGGAGGGAACGGAAGCAAGAGGAAGGATGCGATAAGTGA
>NC_051409.1:37266742-37267151 GCF_015228065.2 Penaeus monodon | reverse complement strand
TTGAGGAATCCCCTACCCTGGCTGTCGTAAAGTTAAGTGTTGCGAAGACCTGTTAGCATAGAAGGTGAGAAATTTGCTTGTTTACGTGTTGTGAAAGTGAATAAAGGGAGTCGGTGTTAGCATTCATTTATTTTGGTGGGGTGTTTTTTCTCTTATATATGTATTCTTACGTCACTTTTATTCTGAGTATGTTTTAATGAAGGGCTTGTTATCACTTTTATGTCACCGTTTTTAGAATAGATATGTGAAAGGAAGAGGGAGTTTTCTACCCACCCACGCCTCTTCACGCCCACTACATACATACTACACTTGCATCGTTTCCTACACTTTCTTTTCTCACAGACAACACTCACGTTCCTATCACACAGTCTATCCTCTCCTACACTGTTCATCTTCCCAGTGACAACAC
>NC_051409.1:37266244-37266577 GCF_015228065.2 Penaeus monodon | reverse complement strand
GAGGGTTGGGGGGGGGGTTGGGTGGAAGGGGTGGGAAGGGGTATGCTTTTGGTAGGGGGGACGGGGGAAGTGGGGGAGGTGGGGTGGTGGGAGAGTGGAGGGTGGTAGGGGAGGGGAGGGATGAGTGGGGAGGTGCGTAGGTTGGGTGGGGGGGTAGGGTGGAGTTTGGGGAGGGGAGGGGTTGATGAAGGATGGGGGGGGTGAGTGGGGGAGGAGGAAGTTGTGAGGGGAAGAGAGATGGGAGGATAAATGAGGGAGAGAGGGGAGAAGCTGGGGGAGGGGAAAGGGAAAATGAGTGATTAAATGACGAATGGGGGAGGTAGACAAGGGGGA
>NC_051409.1:37265826-37266155 GCF_015228065.2 Penaeus monodon | reverse complement strand
GATAAACAAAACCCAATAAATAAATACCAGATAATAACGAATAATTGATAACGATGACAAATGTGAAGAAAAAAAAATCAAAATATACTTTCTCGGAGAAAATCTATCATAGTGTTGTAGAAAAGGAAATAAAAACATTGATATTAAAGTCAAAATGGACAGAAAATTACAGCGGAAAACGCCCATAAGTTTATTACGTCATGGCCCAAGGAGCTCGTGACGTCACACACAATGTCACTGTCATAGAAATGCGTTGTACTTTTTTTCCAATTCATATCCTATTTTGTTGTTAACAAAATGTTTCCATTAGATAAACATTTCCTAAAAAA
>NC_051409.1:37265179-37265539 GCF_015228065.2 Penaeus monodon | reverse complement strand
TTTCCTTCTTTTTTTTCTCTTAGAAATACTTAGGACACCCATGCATTCCGCACGTGCTGCCATCTACCAACAAATTTTGACAGTTCGAACAGTACTCCTCCTCTCGTTTCGAAAGTGAAGTGTGTTTCCAGTGTTTCTTGTCTCTTCCGAATTCTTCCCCAATATTCCTGTAAAAAAAATAAGAAAAAGAACTCTTAGTGAAATGGTTACGAACTTAGGAATAATCTTTTAAGTTATATAAAGTACAGTTATTGTGTTCCAACAGCAGAAATTCGTTCCGAGGTTCGTTGGTCATTTTCCCAAACACACTTTCCCTTCAGCCACAAGGTAAGACCCAATTTGTAGCTTTAAATGGACATC
>NC_051409.1:37264097-37264825 GCF_015228065.2 Penaeus monodon | reverse complement strand
AAGATTTTTGGTTCTTATGGTGATTTGTGCGAATAGGGTGGGGGTTGTGCGAATAGGGAGGGGGGTTTTGCGAGTAGGGAGGGGGTGTGCGAAGAGGAAGGGGGTGTGCGGAGAAGGAGGGGGTTGTGCGAATAGGGAGGGGGTTGTGCGAATAGGGAGGGGGTTGTGCGAAGAGGGAGGGGGTTGTGCGAATAGGGAGGGGGTTGTGCGAATAGGGAGGGGGTTGTGCGAATAGGGAGGGGTTGTGCGAATAGGGAGGGGTTGTGCGAATAGGGAGGGGGTTGTGCGAATAGGGAGGGGGTTGTGCGAATAGGGAGGGGGTTGTGCGAATAGGGAGGGGGTTGTGCGAGTAGGGAGGGGGTTGTGCGAAGAGGGAGGGGGTTGTGCGAATAGGGAGGGGGTTGTGCGAATAGGGAGGGGGTTGTGCGAATAGGAGAGGGGTTGTGCGAATAGGGAGGGGGTTGTGCGAATAGGGAGGGGGTTGTGCGAAGAGAGGGGGGTTGTGCGAAGAGGGTGGGGGTTGTGCGAATAGGGAGGGGGTTGTGCGAATAGGGAAGGGGTTGTGCGAAGAGGAAGGGGGTTGTGCGAATAGGGAGGGGGTTGTGCGAATAGGGAGGGGGTTGTGCGAATAGGGAAGGGGTTGTGCGAATAGGGAAGGGTAGTGTTTTTTTTTTTCGTTCGCTTCGAATCGCTCGTGACCGAATATTGGCTGTTTTTTTTTCTAGTAT
>NC_051409.1:37263682-37263888 GCF_015228065.2 Penaeus monodon | reverse complement strand
AAGTTCAATCCTGTGAAGCGACTCGGTTCTGTTGGCGGCTGGGGGGGGGAGGGGGGAGGGGGGAGAGGGGGAAGCTACAGGTTGTTGGTGTTTCTTGGGAAGTGGGGGAGGGAGGGGGGGGGAGAGGGGGAGGAGGGGAGGGGGAAAAGAGGAGAGGGGAGGGAGGGGGAGAAGAGGGGAGGGGAGGGAGGGGGGGAGAGGGGGAA
>NC_051409.1:37263303-37263406 GCF_015228065.2 Penaeus monodon | reverse complement strand
CCCTTTAACCTAAAACTGCCTTCAAGCTTGAATTACATTTTAAGCTGATGCCTTTGGAAGCTAGAACTCACGGAAAAAAATGAGAAATCGTGGTTTTTCGCTT
>NC_051409.1:37262246-37262385 GCF_015228065.2 Penaeus monodon | reverse complement strand
ATTTATCTTTGTTGAATGATATCAATCCATCAATGAGATTTTATATTAATCATATTTACTAAAACATGTAGAATTTTATGCATATTCAGTATAAGCTATATACGGGCGCCCTCTCTCTCCTTCACCGCGGGCGTGGATA
>NC_051409.1:37261728-37261951 GCF_015228065.2 Penaeus monodon | reverse complement strand
AGTAAAAAGTATTAAATCCACACGTGATCTGCGCACTTACCGATGTATGTGTGTGCAAAGTTGCAAAACATCTGAACACTATTGTACACTTGCTCTGCTCACCTGTACTATCCCTCAAGCCACCTGTGTTTCTAACTCCCTTCAAATGTCTCTACCGAACACTTTTGACTTCCTGTCACGTAGACATATTTGAATCCCTTTCTCTGAGAAATAAGGAGTTTTG
>NC_051409.1:37261361-37261447 GCF_015228065.2 Penaeus monodon | reverse complement strand
TCTTGGTTAGATAAAGGAAACGGGTAAAGGGAGATAAAAACATACAATAATGGGGGAAGAGCGGAAATAGTAAAGATGAAGATGGG
>NC_051409.1:37260849-37261041 GCF_015228065.2 Penaeus monodon | reverse complement strand
AAGGACACGAGGTGACTCTTTACGTCTCTGCAACTGACTGTGCATAACTTGCCACAGGTGATTTGCAACACGCAGTCCATATCTCCTCTTAAATTGAAGACTCACAGTGAAGCTGGGCAGTCACTGATAATCATGATCAAATTGTCACGCCATGACACTGAAGTCTGCCTTGGGTGTGTTACGTTGATATTC
>NC_051409.1:37259530-37259794 GCF_015228065.2 Penaeus monodon | reverse complement strand
ACACCCACCCACCCTTACTTGCAAGTAAGACGCAACCTGAACGTGTCATCTCTGTCCTTCACGTTTCGAGGCTAAATTACACGATATGTTGGCGAAGTAAAGGTCACAATGGATCTCGGGGGATTTAGAAGGAAAACAAGGAAGAGAGAGAGGAAGAGAAAAATGGGGGGGGGGGAGGGGGGATTTATATGGGTGTATATGTGTATATGTTGTTGATTTGGTTGTTGTTAGAAGGGGGTGGGGAGGTTGGAGGTTATTAGCTCT
>NC_051409.1:37259021-37259380 GCF_015228065.2 Penaeus monodon | reverse complement strand
TCGCTTCTTCAAAAATCATGAATGACAAAAACACTTGAATTGATAGATAAACATCATAATTTTCTTTGAATTGATATCGGGGATGTGCAACATAGGCCTATAATATATGTATATGTATATTACTGTGCTTTTTTTCTGACCTTACACGCCTCCAGACATGAAAGTACACGCGGGAAAATCTTTATCATAATCATTAGTGAAACACCCAAGTTATTGGAATAATATTTCTTGAAAAAAAGTAACACCGGCCTTCATAAGAGTATATATTTATCCACTATAAATGCTTATTTTCTGCCACATCATACCTTCGATCACGTCTTTTAATGTTATGTGTTTCATTCTAATTACAAGCGTACATA
>NC_051409.1:37258868-37258999 GCF_015228065.2 Penaeus monodon | reverse complement strand
AACGCACAGTCTGACAATCGAATCCACACGTAATTTACTGCTTATGAACGATTGCATTCGAGCCCTAAGACATTAGCGGGGGAATCACGCCCACATTGAAGGATAGAACGCCCGCAAAAGGAATATCTTGA
>NC_051409.1:37257361-37257548 GCF_015228065.2 Penaeus monodon | reverse complement strand
TAATAAATGTATATATTAACATCATCATTCCTGTCTCCATTGTTATTACTAAAAGCGGAAGTTATAACAGATACAGTCATCTTAAAATCAGTCACGCTATCATCGCCATTGGCATCTGTTTGTTTATTTGTTACGTTTATGTTGTTACGTCAATTTTCTGTCAAAAAAAAAAAAATATATATACATA
>NC_051409.1:37257029-37257120 GCF_015228065.2 Penaeus monodon | reverse complement strand
TTATATACAAGCTTAGCTTATATTCTAGCCAGTCGGGAGGAATTTTTTTTTTTAAAGCGAGATGAAGAGGGGAAAATTTACTTATTTTTTC
>NC_051409.1:37256789-37256929 GCF_015228065.2 Penaeus monodon | reverse complement strand
TGCGTTTTTCTTCGTCGCTCCCCTGAGGCTGGGCAACTCTAGCTAACGAATTATTTATATCCTATACCACTCCAGCCTTGAGTCAATTGCTTGGGGGAATATAATGCACGAAGGTTCATAAGTGAAAAAAAAGCATTTTG
>NC_051409.1:37256637-37256759 GCF_015228065.2 Penaeus monodon | reverse complement strand
GGTTGGGAGAGATCTTAATCTTGAAAAATTGCATTATGATGAAAGAGACGGGATGTCTTTCATGTGAGATTTCGTTCACTTCTGCTTCCGAAACATTTGTGGTGATGAGTATTATTGTGCGA
>NC_051409.1:37256059-37256140 GCF_015228065.2 Penaeus monodon | reverse complement strand
GATCAGTGACAACATTTTCCGTTTACAGTACGGGCAACGGCACTATAAATTGCATTTCTTTAACTGGTAAATATATGGCCT
>NC_051409.1:37255759-37255984 GCF_015228065.2 Penaeus monodon | reverse complement strand
CTTTGGCCTGCATAGTGCCTAAGCGTCCAAAAGGCAGAGAACGCGAGTCGCGAGCGATCAGAAGGAGCCCCAAGAAGTCGCCCTGAAGGATACCTGTGTGTGTGTGAGAAAGGATCGAGAGGAGCTGATTGGCACTTTCTTATCTGATGTGGGGAAAGATTGCAACGTCCTGATGGTGTGGCGTATCGGCGTGGAGGCGAGAGAGGTTTTTCTCGTGTCATGCTG
>NC_051409.1:37254613-37255487 GCF_015228065.2 Penaeus monodon | reverse complement strand
ACATATATCTCCTTCAATTTTTATTTTTACGTTATTATAATTTTTGTCTACTACCCTTACTAGTGTACATCCCACTCTGCTTTTCCTCATTACACTAAAAATAGCCATTTGGAATTTAACGATAATATAAGGGGAAAATAGGGTTTAATTGCCATTTATGTTTCAGTAATGACGTCAGGGAAAAGTAGCTGCTTTGTGTTTCATGACCGTGTAAAGGGGGAAAAAATAGTCATGTCGCAGGGATGGTTTAGGAAGGGAAAAATAGTCATGTCGCAGGGATGGTATAGGAAGGGAAAAATAGTCATGTCGCAGGGATGGTATAGGAAGGGAAAAATAGTCATGTCGCAGGGATGGTATAGGAAGGGAAAAATAGTCATGTCGCAGGGATGGTATAGGAAGAGAAAAATAGTCATACCTTTTCAGTAATAATAGAACCATTCACGTTTTTGTGATGATAAAAATAAATAAATCGTTAAAGGAAGCTTGTTTAATTTAATTTAATTCAATCTAAGGGCGAAAACCTATACCTTTCATTGGGCATATGAGAGTGAACTATTTTCCAGTGGTGATATCATGAGAAAATGGCTTTTCCTAGATGGAATTTTGGGGGGAAAAAAAAATAACCTTTCTTGTTTAAATATTGTCGCAGTGGGAAAAAAAAATGTGGCAACTGACCATTGGTCGCGTTTCGATTTTCAAATATTTTATATTGATTATGCTTAATATTTTGACATCTTAGAGGAATAAACCTACATTGCTTCTTCATTCGTAGAAACTTAATTACGAAGGAAATAAATGAGAATTCCTGTTACTCTGTTATTTTGCGCTTTATATATATACGCACGAAGGTCATATAACCGCGATGTAGAAATCA
>NC_051409.1:37254407-37254569 GCF_015228065.2 Penaeus monodon | reverse complement strand
CTTCATTTGGTATGACTGATAGATACGAACTATGTCATGTGTCACTACTGTGGAACACTAATGAATGATTAAACATTAATAGAATCACATTAGGAATTTAGAGAAGGAGAGAGGGTATATAAATGGATATAAGATTAAAAGAGAATTAACAGGAATTAAAGC
>NC_051409.1:37253779-37254311 GCF_015228065.2 Penaeus monodon | reverse complement strand
GTAATCACAATATAAAGTTACCAAATTATATAAGACAAAAAAAAAAAACGACAAAGATCTCCATAGATTTTGAACAATGAATAATAAAATAAAGTATAAAAAAAAAGACAACAACAATAAAGAAACTAAACTATAGAAAAAAACAACAAGAACAAAGAAACTAAGCAACAAACAAACAAACAAAAAATATAGATTCTGAACAAAGAAACACAAACAAGCAACGAAACCAAACCACAAACAAACAAACAAACAAAAAAAAAGATTCTGAAGAAAGAAAAAAACAACAACGAAACTAAACCACAAACAAACAAACAAACAAAAAAAATATAGATTCTGAACAAAGAAAACAACAACAACAACGAAACTAAACCACAAACAAAAAAATAAACAAAAAAACAAATAAAAAACTCCATAGCTTCTGAACAGGGAATTTCGCTCCGGTTAATAAAGGCTTAAGGATGAACTCTCAGGTCGCTCTTATGACCAACAGCTGTGACCTACATACGTAATGAAGGCGTAGGTTTCCGGAGGC
>NC_051409.1:37251264-37251583 GCF_015228065.2 Penaeus monodon | reverse complement strand
TGAGAGAGAGAGCACCTGAATAAGTGAAAAACTTACTTAATGAACAAATATTAGTTCTTACAGCTTATATACTTCCTAAAACAAGTCTCACAATCGTTGAATAATTTATCTCTCACGTTGACAAACTCATGATTACGAAAAATACAATAATCTTTAGTACATATTGGAAGTGAACTGATGAAGTGAGAAAAATATATATATACATATTTCTGACTACCCTTTATGATTTTATGTTTTTGAAATTAATATATATATATACACATCCATTTCTAGATATTGTGAATATTTTCTGTCAAAGCAGTTTTACCGCGTCTTGAAT
>NC_051409.1:37249761-37249999 GCF_015228065.2 Penaeus monodon | reverse complement strand
CTCTCTGTTTCATCAGCTTCGGTCTGTCCTTTCGGTCTTGCTGCCCCGGATTCGCCCGAGACCCATACGCAGATGGGGGCTCAAATGCCAAACAAGAGGGCTTAGGTGACGCTGTCCTTCCTCTTGCTAGGGAATTTCGCTCCGGGTTACTAGAAGGCTTAAGGATGACCTCTCAGGTCGCTCATTATGACCAACATCTGTGACCTACATAAGTATGAGGCGTATGTTTTCCGGAGGC
>NC_051409.1:37247453-37247865 GCF_015228065.2 Penaeus monodon | reverse complement strand
CACCTGATCAAGTGAAAAACTTACTTGATGAACAAATATTAGTTCTTACAGCTTATATACTTCCTAAAACAAGTCTCACAATCGTTGAATAATTTATCTCTCACTTGACCAACTCATGATACCGAAAAATACAATAATCTTTAGTACATGATTGGAAGTGAACTGATGAAGTGAGAAAAATATATATATTACATATTTCCTGACTACCCTTTATGATTTTATGTTTTTGAAAATTAATATATATATATACACAAATCCATTGCTAGATATTGTGGAATATTTTCTGTCAAAGCAGTTGTACCGCGTCCTTGAATAAATTGTATTGCATGCATCTACATGTATGATGTAGTAGCATAGAGGTATCACTGTGTTATACAATCCGTGTGCACATACAAAAATACAAGCGATTATC
>NC_051409.1:37246873-37246949 GCF_015228065.2 Penaeus monodon | reverse complement strand
TTTCCTCGTATGCATAGAGATCTCACAAACGGACGTACGGGTCCGTCGGAGCGAACGAGTGCGAATGAATACTGTA
>NC_051409.1:37245674-37245816 GCF_015228065.2 Penaeus monodon | reverse complement strand
TTGTTTCATCAGCTTCGGTCTGTCCTTTCGGTCTTGCTGGCCCGGAATTCGCCGAGAGCCCATAACGCAGAATGGGGGCTCAAATGCAAAACAAGAAGGGCTTAGGTGACGCTGTTCCTTACCTCTTCTCCCAAAAACAAAA
>NC_051409.1:37244747-37244888 GCF_015228065.2 Penaeus monodon | reverse complement strand
ACGTCGCAGCGGCAGTCACCCTTCTCCTGTTTTATCCCCAAAGCATCATTACATTTCTGTTTAATGAGCTAATATTATTAATTCAACTTCGGCCAATATATAACAGGGATCAGCCAGACGAACGTAATTTCATCATGAAAT
>NC_051409.1:37244102-37244171 GCF_015228065.2 Penaeus monodon | reverse complement strand
CTCACACTGACACCCCAGCCCATCAAGCGTATATTTAACAAGAGGGAGAGAGATGCGCTGTTGCTGGTG
>NC_051409.1:37243375-37243484 GCF_015228065.2 Penaeus monodon | reverse complement strand
CGCGTCCCTCTAAAAAAGAAGGGAGATGAGAATCAAGGCTGGGGGAAACAGGGGCTCGGTTTGTGGTCAACATTTTGAGTACAACAGAGTGACCTCCGAGTGATAACGG
>NC_051409.1:37242540-37242605 GCF_015228065.2 Penaeus monodon | reverse complement strand
AAAACCACGACCCTCAGAAAGGCATTCCAAAAGTGGAAATTGAAATATAAAGACAAATACATTCA
>NC_051409.1:37240454-37240697 GCF_015228065.2 Penaeus monodon | reverse complement strand
ACGAAAAAAACGGTCTCCTCCTGATTCTTCTCGCCTTCTCGTGGTCTTTGTCTTCCGTCTTTTCCCCCATTCTCACCCAACCTACGGACAAGTTTCGGGGTTACTTCTCCCGTTTTTTTTTTTCTCTTTTTTCTTTTTTCCCTTTTTTTTTTCATTTTCTCCCTTTTTTTTCTCCTTCGCCTTTTCTTTTTCATCTTTTTTTCTTTTTTCTCGCTCGCTCCTCCATCTCCTCCTCGCTCTCCC
>NC_051409.1:37240282-37240400 GCF_015228065.2 Penaeus monodon | reverse complement strand
CCCCTCGCTCGAGGGAAACTCCCTCTCTCCATGCTCCCCACGACTCGCTCTTTTTGCTCCCCACTTTCCCCACCTTCTCTCTCCACACTCCCCACCCAAGTGCCATTCCTCATTTTCC
>NC_051409.1:37238660-37239691 GCF_015228065.2 Penaeus monodon | reverse complement strand
TGATGTTACTCATTCTTACTCACAGTTACTCATTATTTATTCACAATCATATTTTCCCCTGAAAGCTTACTCACACTCTTATCCACATGCAATTGCACACGATCTGCCGATCGCGCTCGCTATCCACTCTTCTTCACTATTACTTTACTCACATTTATTTCATCCTCCACAATCAACATCTTTCTATTTAATTAATTTATTTTTTATTACTTTTACTCACCGCGATCAACGCGACCACTTATTCCTCACTTACTGACATTACTCATATTCATATTTTACTCAACTTCTTTCAGTTTTACTACTCACGTCAGTATTCACTCAGTATTAACTCACAGCTCTCCCCTCTTCCCTTACGAGTATTTACTTTTACTCATTTTTACTCACCGAAAATCTCGGATTCCAATTCACATGACTGTTTCTCCTTACTCATTACTCACCGCTAAACCCAGCTGCATTAACTCACAATTTCCTACGCATTATTCAGCATTTACTCTCTGCTAATCCCGATTCACAGTTTCCTCGCTTTACTCAACTCTCACTCACTGTAAATCTCAGTTATATAAAGTCACTCCTCATTCCTCTTTTTGGTACCCTTACTCCTCTCCCATCCTATCTTACCCATTTTTACTCATATCTCTTCCCCTTGGCCAGATGTTAGATCAAGTTTTGCTCGTTACTCACCTCAGGGATTTAGCCATCTTCCTCATTCTTACTCATCGGCCATACCCTTCTTAGTCACAGTTACTCATTCCGACCTACCCTGTCTACACGATTTTTGGCCATCCTCCTCTATCTCACTCTTTACTCTTACTCACCGCGACCTCAGGTGGCCATTCATTCTCTTACTCATTCTTCACCCTCACAAATCTTACTCATATTTCCTCAGCGCGATCTCAGTGTCTTTGGCCATTCCCATTTACTCATTCTTCACCCTGACTCACACTTACTCATCGCGACTCACCTCGGCCTCTCCTCCTGGCCGTTGTGTTTTGCCGTGAATCAGTGGCCATGAATATGAATATAACTACTGC
>NC_051409.1:37237979-37238051 GCF_015228065.2 Penaeus monodon | reverse complement strand
GGGTGGGGTGGGGGAGAAGAGGTTTGTGTGGAGATTGATTGGATGCGATTTGCTTATAAGGGGAAATAATGT
>NC_051409.1:37237358-37237858 GCF_015228065.2 Penaeus monodon | reverse complement strand
GAGAGGAAAATAAAGACACCCTTTGTTTGAGACATATTTGTGAGTAAAAAGATTTTTTTTTCTTACTTGATTATAAGAAGGAAAAGATATTCTTTGTAATATATTTTCTTGAGTAAAAATTCTTCTTTGTTTGCGAGAGAAAGGATTGTTTGTGATTATTATTATTTCATTTACTTATTTTTACATCGATGAGACTGACAAACAAGAAGGCAATTCTTTGTTTGAGCGAGAAAAGCTTGTTTGTGATTTTCGTTTTACTTGGAAAACAACAACAAAACAAAAAAAGGATTTCTTTGTATTGTTTTTGAGAAACTTTTACTTATTTGATGAGGAAAAGTATTTTATAGGATTGTTATAGAAAAAATCTATTTTCTAAGAAAATCCTTGGAGAGGGATTAACTTTGTTGACTGTTTGGCAGGAGTAAAAATAACATTGTTTGCGAGAGAAAAACTGATTGTAAGGAGAGCGCCTGTGCTTACTTGGGTAATGATTGCTTGTG
>NC_051409.1:37236563-37236926 GCF_015228065.2 Penaeus monodon | reverse complement strand
ATATAAACATATAGTTTGCAAAGGAGAATCTTTTCCTTGTATCGTAGAATAGGAATTGTCTGTGTGTTAAGAAAAATATTAGTTTGTGGGAGAAAAAGATGGTTTCTAGAATAAGAGTTGCCTGTGTAGGGGGCAGGAGGGGAGGGGGGAGGGGGAAACTTTTGTATCCTAGGGGAAAATACTAGAAAAAAAAAAATTCTAGGATAATAAGCCTTGTAAGGGGAAAGATGGCTTTTGGTCAAGACAGAAGAAAAAAAAAACTTTGCTTTTTTTTTCTCTCTCTCTAATAAGTCATGTTATTTGTGCGAGAGAAATAATTATTAGGAGGGAAAAAAATAACGTGGGAAAATTAGATCATGTGAA
>NC_051409.1:37236438-37236544 GCF_015228065.2 Penaeus monodon | reverse complement strand
GTCAAGGAGATAATATTCTTTGTGAGAGAAACTGTTTGTCAGGAGAGAAGGAAAATGTTTTGTTGGTTAGAATAAAATAAAATAAATTAAAACATGATTTTATCAT
>NC_051409.1:37236134-37236402 GCF_015228065.2 Penaeus monodon | reverse complement strand
CGAGGAAAAGATACCTTTGCTTTCAAAGAAATCTAATTGATGTATTGCTTGTAAAGAAATCAGCTGTTTTGGGGAGTAAAAGGCGAGGAAAATGTTTATTAACAAGAAAAGAACGGCTGCTTTTGTGCCAAAATTATGGAAAAGAAAGAACGGCCGATTTTGTAAGTCCTAAAAGTAGCAAATTCTTGTTTACCGAAAAAGGAACTTGTTTGTCAAAAAAAAGAAAAAAAAGTCTTTTCGTACGAACTATTCGGTTTAGTAGATTTCG
>NC_051409.1:37235920-37236045 GCF_015228065.2 Penaeus monodon | reverse complement strand
ATGGTAAATAAAAACAGTACAACTTATAGCGACTAATTTTAAAAGTAATGAGAAAGTTTTTAATAACAAAAAACTTTCATTGTTTGTTTGTTTGTCTATTAGGATTAATTTTCTTACATTACGTA
>NC_051409.1:37235782-37235863 GCF_015228065.2 Penaeus monodon | reverse complement strand
AATTGACAACATAAATATTAAAGAATGAGATACATACATACACACACAAGCGTACGCACATCATATTACGAATCTATGAAA
>NC_051409.1:37235054-37235264 GCF_015228065.2 Penaeus monodon | reverse complement strand
TTTAAGGAAGAAAGGGGGGGGGGGAGGCAGATGTAGGCAGGGGAATGATTAATTTAAGAGAGATTTGGGAGTGAGAAAGGGGGGGGGAGGGAAAGGTAGAGGGGGGGGAAAGGGAGACGAAAAAGAGTGGGAAAAGGAAGATGGCTAGAAGTAGAAGGGTGAAGAGAGGAGAAAGGAGGAGGATCCCTGACTTTGTTCTGTAAAATATCA
>NC_051409.1:37234559-37234742 GCF_015228065.2 Penaeus monodon | reverse complement strand
ATATCACGTGCAGTTGTATCGCCAAATTTATAACCCATTCAGCCGGCCGCGTTTGGTTGATAAATTCCATTTGTTGTCCTGATCGAGTTCAAAATTTCGTTGCATGACGGTAATAAGGTTATTCTCCGCTTATCCGATACTACTGCGTCTCCGCCTTTTTATCAGTCTTTTTCTCTCCCGGAG
>NC_051409.1:37232162-37232335 GCF_015228065.2 Penaeus monodon | reverse complement strand
TTTTTTTTTTCTCTTCCTCTCTTTTTTTTTCTTCTATATCTGTTTTCTGTATTTTTCTTATGTTTTCTTTTCTTTCATTTGTATTTTTTTTTTTTTACTTTGTTTCTACATTCATTATCCGTCGTTTCCCCCTCTTCCCGTTTTATATATTTTTCATTTTCCTCAGTAATTCC
>NC_051409.1:37230595-37231656 GCF_015228065.2 Penaeus monodon | reverse complement strand
GGGTCACCTCGCGAGCTGCCAGAACCTGAAGGCCATTCATAGATTTCAACTCCACATTCTCTCTGGTCCTAGTGTGACCTGCAGCCTACTCTTCTGTGCCTTTCTGGTCTTAGTCTGGCCTGCAGTCTATTTTTCTGTCTTTCTGGTCCTAGCGTGACCTGCAGTCTATTTTTCTGTGTCTTTCTGGTCCTAGCGTGACCTGCAGTCTACTTTTCTCTGCCTTTCTAGTCATAGTGTGACCTGCAGTCTAGTTTTTATGTGCCTTTCTGGTCCTAGTGCGACCTGCAGCCTATTTTTTCTGTGCCTTTCTGGTCCTAGTGTGACCTGCAGTCTATTTTTTCTGTGCCTTTCTGGTCCTAGTGTGACCTGCAGTCTATTTTTCTGTGCCTTTCTGGTCCTAGTGTGATCTGCAGTCTATTTTTCTGTGCCTTTCTGGTCCTAGTGTGACCTGCAGTCTACTTTTCTGTGTCTTTCTGGTCCTAGTGTGACCTGCAGCCTACTTTTCTGTGTCTTTCTGGTCCTAATGTGACCTGCAGATTACACTTTTGTGCCTTTCTGGATTAGTGTGACCTGCTGACTTGTTTTCTGTACCTTTCTGGTCCTTGTGCGACCTGCAGCCTACTTTTTGTGCCTTTTTGGTCTTAGTGAGAACTGCAGACTACACTTTTGAGCCTTTCTGATCGTAGTCCTACCTGGAGACTATACTTTTGTGCCTTTCTGAATTAGTGTGACCTGCAGCCTACTTCTCTGTACCTTCCTTGTCCGAGTCCGACCTGCAGACTACTTTCGTATGTCGTCCTGGTTCCACTGCTT
Organism: Penaeus monodon; assembly: GCF_015228065.2. Lineage (NCBI taxonomy): Eukaryota > Metazoa > Arthropoda > Malacostraca > Decapoda > Penaeidae > Penaeus > Penaeus monodon. Next base: position 37,230,843 of record NC_051409.1, on the reverse strand, counting down.
TGACCTGGCGCTCCGAAATTTCCCCATTTTCAGGTCTATTCTGGTCTTTGTGTATAACCCGGAGCTTCCATTCATTCCGGGTCTCGCTATGTGTGACCTGGTAGGGCGTCTGTGATCCTGAACCTCCCTGGTCCTCAGTGCTGTGACCTGGATGGCGCGCGTGCAGAGGCATTTGTTCGATTCTGGTGCGTGTGTGTTTTTGAAGCAGTTGTATGTCGAAGCATTTGCATCCGTTGCAGTGTTTTTTT
>NC_051409.1:37228923-37229324 GCF_015228065.2 Penaeus monodon | reverse complement strand
TGCCCGCATCCCCAGGTGGGAAGCCCCAATCTAGAACGTATACGGAAAAGCCAGGTAGATACCCATGGGGATTTTCAGTAACGAAACCCCAGGATTAAATTCGTGCTAGTGAGTCATGTGAGTTGTTAAATTCGTCTAAGCGATTTAAATCAGTGAGCCTCTGCTAATTGGTTGCAGCGTTTGCCTACAAACACATGGTTGCCATGGTAACCGGAGAGTGCGCGCCGGCACAAAGATGCGGCACATTTGGCTGGGAGATGATGGCGAGTTATTCTCCTGTATTGCCAGCCATTAAGCTTCCCAATTATCAGAAAATATTATACGATTCTGCAAAATAATGATTAGCAGGCACGGGCCGGTCCTGCTTCTGCTCACCGCCGGTTCTCCCCCTTGCGTGGCGT
>NC_051409.1:37226961-37227071 GCF_015228065.2 Penaeus monodon | reverse complement strand
CCCCAAAAAATTAAAATTTAATTTTTATAATAAATCAAATAAATGAGAGTTTTACTTGGCAATGTTACAACTAATAATTTTTCGAGAAAAGGTGCGGTTTTTTTGGGAAG
>NC_051409.1:37226731-37226825 GCF_015228065.2 Penaeus monodon | reverse complement strand
TTGATATCCCTTTTAAATATGTTTACTATTGGAAAGCCCCTATAAAAAATATTATAAAAAAAAACCCCCCAAAAAAAAATATGGTGGTTTTTAC
>NC_051409.1:37223572-37223680 GCF_015228065.2 Penaeus monodon | reverse complement strand
CCCTCCTCAAGCCTTTTGTGACGTATACAGGACTAAAAGAAAAAACAAATCATAGAACATACTAGTTCTGATTTAAATAAGCGAACGATTGTGTTATCAATCCCCAAG
>NC_051409.1:37223371-37223478 GCF_015228065.2 Penaeus monodon | reverse complement strand
TCTTTTTTTTTATATGATTGTAGTTTTGACTTCTGCGAATTCCTTGTTCATTTGTTTGTTTGTTATGTTATATGTTGTTATTAGGCCATTATCAGTTTAGAGATAAG
>NC_051409.1:37221787-37222716 GCF_015228065.2 Penaeus monodon | reverse complement strand
CGAGGAAATCGAGAAAAAAACTGCCTCATTTTCCTAATTTTGATATTCTTGTAATCTTCTATAACACCGATAGAATGACAAACACATCCATATACTTTTCTCATGTAGGAATTTTTACTTTTCGAAAGAAGTCAAAATGGGTTAATTTAGGCAATTTTATGACAGTGTTTACTTATGTCGTTAAGCATAATTCCGTAGAGTAGTGCTTTAGTAAACGAAATAAAACAGAATTCATAGGTTTTCTGAGTAGTTACCTGCTGAAATACAAACTCAAGGGAAGGCACTCGAAAGTATTGTAATAATTGCCAATACACTATGTCCTTCTCCATACTTAGATCTAAAATGACTAATTCAGATTCTGTGGGAAAATAGACCCAAGGAAAAGTATACTAAAAGTAATGTGATTCTTTATAAAACATTGTTTCCTTAACTAGACTAAGACCTTCTGAAAGAGCTTTCCTCCTAAAATAGCAGTTCTGATTCTGTGTACGGAGATATTCAAGGAAAAGTACACGGAAGTAGTGTCATTCTTCTCAAAACATCACGATTATCCTTTACAGTAACTCGAGGAGCTCACTCGTGTGGCCGTGTCAAAGAAGCTATGACATAACGGGCGTAGCTGCTTCACATGAACGGTCGGTCACTTTATTTACACCTCTTAATGGAAAGTCCTCGTGGGAACAATGGACCCGCTTCATTCCTGTGGTTCGAACCCGCGGGGCGGCTGTCTACCAGATTGATTGAATGTTGAATGGTAGTTTGTCCTTGACTGTTCCATCACTTTGGTACATCAGCCCCCGTCAATCATGAACCGGTGGATATGACTCTTTCCCAAGTCTGATGCTGATGAAGAATTTGTTCTAGATATGCAAGGAAGTGTTGGTGTTTCGTCCGTTTGGCAATGTGCGTTGCTGGTTAGATCCTCCCTA
>NC_051409.1:37220679-37220879 GCF_015228065.2 Penaeus monodon | reverse complement strand
AGAAAAGAAAAATATGCAGTGATGAGGCAAATGAAATTAACAATCTTTTTGTTCATTTTCTTCTTGGCTTTAGACTTTTTGTCAACAGCATGAAAAGATATTTGTTTTTGTTATAATATTGGCATGGATTAATGCATTTCTAGTTCACAATGTTTAAGGAAAAATATATTTCTTTTTTTTACCTCTCCCCCCTCTCCTTC
>NC_051409.1:37220473-37220551 GCF_015228065.2 Penaeus monodon | reverse complement strand
ATATATATATATATTTCTTCTCTCTATGTAGTGCTATTTTTGAGAGGTCGAGATCGACGGGATTTTCACTGGTGGGAA
>NC_051409.1:37220301-37220413 GCF_015228065.2 Penaeus monodon | reverse complement strand
GGCGGGAGTTTTATGTTTGGGTTACGCGAAGATTCACTTATTTGATACGCAATTGGCGAGGAAATTAGATATTGCGAAATCAAATGCGGATCTGGGATCAAGCTGCCGTTTT
>NC_051409.1:37219194-37219529 GCF_015228065.2 Penaeus monodon | reverse complement strand
CCAAAGCAGATGCATGTAATGTATAGCAGTTTCCTATCTATCTTTTATATTTTATATATTCATTTATTTTAATTCAGAAGCGATGACAGTACACATGTTAGAAATTCCTGTTAGTCGTGAAATATGCTCTTCGATTCCTACTATGGTTTTAGTGCCAATCATTTTTATTCCTCCCCCCTTTCCTCCCCTATTCCCTATTCCCTGACCTCCCTCTGTGTGATATTAGAATTTTCTCGTCAGCACGTTTGGTCCCAGAATAGAGCAAAACACTTGTCATATCATTCGACAATAAGGTACCAGCTGTTTCGTGTTTCTGTGGTACAAATATAGGCCAC
>NC_051409.1:37218833-37218924 GCF_015228065.2 Penaeus monodon | reverse complement strand
ACATTATTTATTGTCAATTATGGTGGTAAGTTGATTTCTTTTATGATATTGATATCTGAGCAATGGATTCCACAAAGACTAGTCTGCATTG
>NC_051409.1:37218227-37218695 GCF_015228065.2 Penaeus monodon | reverse complement strand
GCAAATAAAAACCTCCGTTAAGCAAAAGTCACAGGAAACGTTTCTTCTGCAAAACAACAAACGTTTGTTATATAAAAGCATTGAAATCACGTCTTAAAAAATTTTCCATTTCCAAATTTTTTCGACAGGAATGAGATCTATTACTGTCTATTATGAGAGATGAAGAATTAACAAATAATTGAATTAATGGGATATATATCTATTAGATTTGTTGGTCGCGAACCGCATAGAAAACGTGGTGGTATTTTTGTGATTTCTGATGAAGCGAAATTTTTTGAAATAACGATGATGTTTGGTATTTTTATGAAGTCAAATATTTTGAGATAAGGAAATTGCTAGTTAAGAATAAAATGCTAGTTTTGGTATTAATTTCAAAGTCGAATCTTTCGTAGTAAGGATAAGCGAAGTTAGGATAAGATATACAATGGTATTTTTTTAGGGATTCGATCAATAAGGAAAAACTATGCG
>NC_051409.1:37217723-37217969 GCF_015228065.2 Penaeus monodon | reverse complement strand
GAATACATAGATTTGCAACATCAGGCCTTCGCTCCTGCAATTCATAACTGAATGCGATTTTTGACATTTAATAACGCTCTGCTATAACTATAATAGCAAGTGAACTTTTAGAACTTAGCCTAATTGTTATTGCAATTGATTGTATCTGAAATGTATTTGTGATTTGCAATTACGGATCCAGTTAGATTCGAAATGAACTTTCGATAGCCGGCCGGAGCATTTACACCTGCCAGAAATTGAACCACT
>NC_051409.1:37217392-37217507 GCF_015228065.2 Penaeus monodon | reverse complement strand
GAATAGAAAATTTGTCTTTTCTTTGACTTTGATCAAAATGACGGTGAATCAGATGCGATATTTTTCTTGTGATCAGTAAAAAAAGAAAGAAAAAAAGACACATACACAAAAATAC
>NC_051409.1:37217134-37217336 GCF_015228065.2 Penaeus monodon | reverse complement strand
ATGAATGAAGGAAAAGAGAGATAGCTAGAGATAATAGATAAATAGAAAGGAATATAGACATAAATAAAAGATAAATAGGAAGGGAGATAGAAATAATAAAAAAGAGAGATAGAAATAATGAAAAAAGAGAAAGGGATATAGAGATAATGAGGAAAAAAGAGAAAGGGAGTTAGCTAAATATAAGAAATAAAGAGAATAAGTA
>NC_051409.1:37216863-37217052 GCF_015228065.2 Penaeus monodon | reverse complement strand
CGCTTAATTGTTTATCATTCAACTTATCAACGACTTTTTTTTCTTTTTTTGGTGTTTTTTAAATATTTTGAAGGTCCTTGAATTATTCATATGTAAAATTATAATTACAAGTTCGATTTAATATTTATAGGATGAAAATTATCTCTCGGAGGCTCGATATTCGCAATTAAGTATTTATATCCATATATG
>NC_051409.1:37216763-37216831 GCF_015228065.2 Penaeus monodon | reverse complement strand
ACATATTATATAGATACATTGTAATGGTCATGCTTGCGTTATGGACGAAAGCAAAGGGTTTTGTAGGC
>NC_051409.1:37215616-37216108 GCF_015228065.2 Penaeus monodon | reverse complement strand
CAGACAGACAGACACGAACAGGCAGCGAATAGAAGCTAGATATAGAAATGCAAGAAAGAAAATGCATACTTATCAAGAAGCAAAATACAACAATAAATACACTATCCACCTCCCCACCTTGTCCAATACAACGACACACATCACACAAACAAAATGCAAGATATTGTATAAACTTTCGCGAAACCTTATTAATAAAATTCAGATTTATTGTGCATATTTCGGTTGCCAGAGAGCGTGCGTTTGGGTGTGTGGGCGGACGGAGGAATAAAAAATATAGTGTGTATGGTGTACAGTGTGAATCTTGCATAAGAAAGACACTATATATGTTGACTTGTGTGTGTGTATGCAGTCGCGTTCGAAAATCCTTGGTCACTTATTGCGAACCGTTACTACGTCGTTTGTTGACTTAGTTATGATAAACAGCACTACAGCTGTCTCATTTAGTCCTTGTTGAAAAGGGGGTGACCTCTTGCAGGAAAACGACCACTTCCC
>NC_051409.1:37214961-37215168 GCF_015228065.2 Penaeus monodon | reverse complement strand
ATGCAAGTCACCATTCATAGATTGTTTGCATCATCCATACACAACATAAGCTGCAATACTTTTCCGCTTCATCCTATGTATCCTTATTCTGCAAAACATGAAATTTATGTATTACAAAAAAAATCCTCCAACAAATGATTAACATTATCTTTTATCGCCTAATCACGTTAATGCCTTTGATTTTCTTATCTTGAAAGAACTGAAGCT
>NC_051409.1:37213226-37213327 GCF_015228065.2 Penaeus monodon | reverse complement strand
TCGTTTTCAGTGCACAGAGTCATTAAACCACTAACTGCTCTTAATTACTTACTGTGGGCTAATTCACAAATTGATTTTAATTGTGGTAGCATTTAATTGGC
>NC_051409.1:37213076-37213189 GCF_015228065.2 Penaeus monodon | reverse complement strand
TAGATGGAACGTGAGGGTTAGCGAGAGGGTCGCTTGACACGTGACAGCATGACAGGACAACCGGTCAAGGAGGCAGTCAAGTTGTCAAGCAGGAAAGATATTATGATTTTTTT
>NC_051409.1:37212833-37212986 GCF_015228065.2 Penaeus monodon | reverse complement strand
GTTTTTGTTTTTTTAATGGGCGAATTGTAATAATTTGTTGTTGTTTCTCTTCTTGTTTATATTGTCAATGATAATACTTAAATTTATGATTATATCATTATTATTATGAATTATGTTTTTATGAATCATATTGTTATATTTATATTGATGATA
>NC_051409.1:37211576-37211692 GCF_015228065.2 Penaeus monodon | reverse complement strand
ATATACAGTAGTTGCAATATAGTATATAGATTTGATTTCCCATACAATCACACGTCCCATTTTGATAAACTAATCACTTTTTAAAAAAGATAGTTTTATCCCATTTTCTCGAAGGG
>NC_051409.1:37211442-37211511 GCF_015228065.2 Penaeus monodon | reverse complement strand
TCAGCATTTTAAAGTCGGAATTTCCTTAACCCTTTCACAAGTCTATTTATTTTTCAACGACACTCTTAG
>NC_051409.1:37210598-37210733 GCF_015228065.2 Penaeus monodon | reverse complement strand
AATCAATTGGGCAAATACTTTTCCTGAAAGCAGAAACGAACCATTTCTCTTCTTTTCGTTCATCATTTCCTTGTTCTGTCTGTTCTCAATTTGTTCTCGAGAGAGGAGAGGGACTTTCTCCTAAGCATTGTTGCG
>NC_051409.1:37207903-37208169 GCF_015228065.2 Penaeus monodon | reverse complement strand
GGTAGAGAGATCGAGGGCTGGAAAAAAAATTTGAAATTAAAATCATAATAATTTGCATTTGCACTCATCCCCCTTTGCAACAGTGCCTTACGGGGGTATTACACCACACAAGCACTGCCATGAGCGGGAATGAAGGTAGATTTTAGAGCCAGTGTTTGTTTCCTGCCTGGGAGAGCGTCCCTGGTTACCATGGCAACAATCTCTGTTCCTACACATCACATGGGTTTCGTTAGCAGGGGAAGCTGGTGATGTGGGTGTCCTTCCTC
>NC_051409.1:37207519-37207759 GCF_015228065.2 Penaeus monodon | reverse complement strand
GTCTTTCTTGCACGTAATAGAACGATCTGAATATGAGGAGGATAAAGTGATATTTTTATGTCGTTTTTATAGCTGTTCCTGTATGTTTTTTTTTCTTTTTTTTCTTTTTTTTATTTTGCTTTCATTCTTTTCCTGCTTTTTTTTGTGTCTGTCAGTATTTTTAGGTTTTCTTATTTAAATTTTGATTATCTGTGTCTGTATATCAGCGTGTCTACAAGTTCTGTTGTTTAAACAAGCTTC
>NC_051409.1:37206911-37207042 GCF_015228065.2 Penaeus monodon | reverse complement strand
CATAGAACTTAATCTTATGCCAAAGCAAAGAGGTTAAGTGCCGTAACTTGAGATGGGTAGCATGAACATCAGGATATTACCGGAGGGGAAAAAGGGAGATTGCGAAAGGAGAAGGAGAGCATGGGGGGGGG
>NC_051409.1:37206666-37206739 GCF_015228065.2 Penaeus monodon | reverse complement strand
CTCTTAACCCCCCCATATCCACCCACCGCGCCCTGACTCGTAAATAAACAATTAACGTGGACCAGCGCGACCT
>NC_051409.1:37206471-37206582 GCF_015228065.2 Penaeus monodon | reverse complement strand
GAAACAGGACAATATCTTAAATGATTAGCATTTGCCAGCCTCTGCTCGTCGCTTCGAAAATCCCTCCTTCCATAGGGGTTGTAGTGGCTTGGGATGGAGGTTATGGGCCCC
>NC_051409.1:37205463-37206010 GCF_015228065.2 Penaeus monodon | reverse complement strand
CTAATTCGACGCAAAATGTTCTCCAAGCATCGCCTCAAGCACTAACCATAGGCTCCTCTACAGTTATTACACACCGCCCACCTGATTCCGTAACCCCGCCCACTTGATTCCGGAACCCCGCCCATTTCCTCACTTCGTAAAGCCAAGTATTTTTTTTTTAATTCTCAGAGTAAATTACTTCCTTCTATCTCTATCTATTTCTATCTCTGCCTGATATTAACCCCCCCCCCCTACATACCTCCACACCCTCTCAAAAAAAAAGGAAAAATTCGAATATACAACTGTCCGAAGACGAAATTTTGAGACTCCGCCCAGATGACCACTAAGCTCCGCCTCCTAAGCCCCGGATGTGCAAAGCTCCGCCCCCATACGTCTCCGCACGCGTCCACACAGCTACTCGTGTCGACGTTTATCTGCGCTGATGCTAATGAAGAGTAATTAATGATAACAATATAAATAAAGGGTTATGTATTACCAACCATTAATTTTTATCGCTTGTTTTTATGTCGAAATGATGTTTACATAAACTAAGTTGTTTACATCATTC
>NC_051409.1:37203321-37203634 GCF_015228065.2 Penaeus monodon | reverse complement strand
CTTTGCGTGTTTGTCAATAAACCAAAAAACAAACAAAACCACTCGTACCCATAGATATGTATATAAGTCCTCTTATTCCTCAGTACCAGTGCCATTTTAGCCTCTACAGAAATACGTGTAGATAAGGATCATGTGTTATTATGCCTACTCATTATGCTTACTATACACCAGCTCGTTATGTAGACTACATCATACATGTTCATTATGTCAGGTAGATTTCATTATTGTGTAGGGATGTATAAGTCTCACGAAGTGTATAATGTGTATACGTAGCATGTGAGTGCGTATGTGTGTGTGTGGGGGGGGGGTGTTT
>NC_051409.1:37202752-37203245 GCF_015228065.2 Penaeus monodon | reverse complement strand
TTCTGTATCTAGGCGCATGGCTGATGTGAGCGTGTGTCTGGAGCTCTGTCTATGTGTGCGTGTGTGTTGATGTACACGTGTCTGTTAGAAATTCTATATATGTATGTATTTACTTGTGTCTGATACATCAGCGCTGGATCCCTGTACAATTATAAAGAACGACATTAAGAACTCACATACATAAACTAAATATATTGTGCTTACATACTTAATATATTATGCTTACATACTTTACAAGTATTTCAACAAATTATTTTAACAAAACCAGATTTCATCTGTAGTATTCCATCGCGTCTGACAAACACAATAACAACAACAAAAAATCCCTAAACATAATCACCACCGCACAAACAAACACACAAACCAGCCTAGCCAAACAAAAGCACACAAGAACCCACGCTCACAAACACGCTAACAAACAAACCCACACGAGCACAGATTCCGTTCCCTTGGCTCGCCGACCTTATCTCTGTGGCCTTAACCGAACGCACAG
>NC_051409.1:37200056-37200189 GCF_015228065.2 Penaeus monodon | reverse complement strand
TGTCTGTCCAGTATATTAGTTTATATCTCTTTAGTATAATGCCGGGTTATATCTCCCTTGTTATTTACATATACCTACCCATATTTGTGAATGAAAAAAACATTCACAAACCATTTTTTAAAATTCTTTACCT
>NC_051409.1:37199270-37199508 GCF_015228065.2 Penaeus monodon | reverse complement strand
ATTGTTTAGTTCTTTTTAACACCAAGATCAGGTAACATTCCTTAAAGATAATTTTGTCCCAATAACATTCTTTTTCGCATTAATTTGTTCCAAGATCAGTTCTTTTTACAATGAATTTGTCTCAAGACCAGATAACATTCTTTTTAACAGCAATTGACCAAAAATTAGGTAACATTCTTTTAAACATCAATTTGTCTCAATAACATCCTTTTTAGTATCAAGTTGTCTCAAGATCGGA
>NC_051409.1:37197337-37198790 GCF_015228065.2 Penaeus monodon | reverse complement strand
AACATTTAGCCTATAACATTCCTTTTAACATTTATTTGTTCAAAAAATATATATATAGCATCAACTTGCCCCAAGATCAGATAACATTCAATTCCGTTATATTTCCTCATTAAACATCCTCATTTATGTGTTTGCCTTTCATGTCCTTCCCTTTCGAAGCTTTCTATCTATTCCTTGTTCTTGTTATTCCTCATTCCTCTTCTTCTCCATTCTCTTCTCTCTACCCTTTTCCTTTCCCTGTGTTTTCTCCCTATCTTTTAATCTTTTTCTCCTTTTTCCTGTTCATTTCGTTCCTTAAAGTCTTTGTTTTTTTTCATATTTCCTTCTTCTTCCCTCTTTACTTCTTATATTTTCCTATTCTTCATTTTCCTTGACCCTTCCCCGTTCTTCTGCTTCCCCTATTCGTTTTCCTCTTCCATCTTTTCCCTCTTCCTCCTTTTCTTGCTCTCTGTTTTCCTTGTCCCTTCTCCTACCCTCTGTTCTTTCTATCTCTTCCCCTTCTCTTTGTTTTCCGTATCCCCTTCCCCTCTCCTTCTGTTCTTCTACCCTTTCTTTTCCTTCTGTTCTTCCTTTATTTCTCTTCCTTCTGTTCTGTTCCCTTTCTGTTCTCTCTATTCTTCCTATCTCTTCCCCTTGCTCTGTTCTTCCTTCCTTTCTTTTCCCTCTGTTCTTCCTCTCTTTCTCTTCCTTCTTCTGTTCTTCCTCCCTTTCCTCTTTCTTCTGTTCTTCCCTATCTCTCTTTCCTTGTTCTTTCCCTTCTTTCTCTCTATTCTTCCTTCCTTCCCCTTCGCTCTGTTCTTCCCCATTCTCTTCCCTCTGTTCTTCCTCCCTTTTCTGTTCTCTCTATTCTTCCTTTCCTTCCCCTTCGCTCTGTTCTTCCCCATTCTCTTCCCTCTGTTCTTCCTCCCTTTCTGTTCTCTCTATTCTTCCTTTCCTTCCCCTTCGCTCTGTTCTTCCCCATTCTTCTTCCCTCTGTTCTTCCTCCCTTTCTGTTTCTCTCTATTTCTTCCTTTCCTTCCCCTTCGCTCTGTTCTTCCCCATTCTCTTCCCTCTGTTCTTCCTCCCTTTCTGTTCTTTCCATTCTTCCTATCTCTTCCCCTTCGCTCTGATCTTCCCCATTCTCTTCCCTCTGTTCTTCCTCCCCTTTCGCTTCCCTCTTTTCCCCTTCCTCTTATCTCCTCTTCTGCTCCCTTACCTCTCCACCCTTTTAATTCAACCTTTCTCTTCCTCTTTTATCGCTTTCTTGTAACCTTTTCCCCTCGACGCTTCTCTAACCTTTCCCCTTCCCCTTATATTCTCCTCCCCCTATCTCCTTTCTTAACCTTTCCTGCCTTACACATTCTCTCCCAACTTTCCCGTCGACCATTCATCTCCCTTCCCCATGCAATATTTTCCTTCTTCCTCCCCCCCACTCCCCATCCAACTCTTCTACCTTCCACCTACTCCCTTTAAA
>NC_051409.1:37196151-37197009 GCF_015228065.2 Penaeus monodon | reverse complement strand
TTTTGGGTCCCGACCAACCCGTGCGATTCCGCCATCTGGTCGGCCGCTCGAAAGTTAAATGTGGAACACAAACTCCGTAGAGTTGTAAAGTTCCGGGGATTCTGGGCAGCCCTGTATGGTGGGTGCTATGGACGGGGGGGGGGGATGAGGTAGAGGGGGGGGGTGAGGGAGGTGAGAGGGGGATGAGGGAGGGGAAGGTGAGGGGGATGGGGGGGGTGAGGGAGGTAGGGGGTGGGGGGATGAGAGGGGTGAGATGGGAGGAGGGGGGGGGTGAGGTAGGGAGGTGGGGGGAGGGAGAAGGGGGAGGAGGAAGGTGCTAAGTCCCTGGTGGCTGAGGGATGAGGGTGTGGGGGGAATGAGGGAAAGAGGGGAATGAGGAAAGATTCAAGGTACCCATGGGGGAAGATGAGGGTGAATGAGGGAGATGAGGGAAATGAGGTGGAATGGGGGAGATGAGGGGAATAAGAGAGATGAGGGAAATGAGGGAAATGAGGTGGAATGGGGGAGATGAGGGGAAAAAAGAGAGATGAGGGGTGAAATGAGGGAGACGAGAGGAAATGAGGGAGATGAAGGGGAATGAGGAGAGATGAAAAGGCTGTATGGTAAAGACCTCAAGAATGGTGTCTGACTACGGTGTCCGTGTGGTGCTGGGGATGTGGTGACGATGGTGCCACGATATTTCATGGGGTATCTGTCGCCTCGCTCTTTATAAACTGTTTCGTATAATTTCACGACACATGTTATAGGTCGGCGAATGTCATAATCAATGGCATCCTAGATCTAATATTATACTAGCCACCTCGATGCTACTAAAGTATTTAGTGGAGAGGCAACGCAACAGCTGCACTTAGACCTTAC
>NC_051409.1:37195678-37195832 GCF_015228065.2 Penaeus monodon | reverse complement strand
TCTGGGGCCTGGTTTTCGAGGAGGGGGAGGGAGGGTTGATACTGTCTTGGATCTCGCTGTATTAAAAGATCATGTAACACGTTGACGTGTGTCGCATTGCCTCAACAAATCCTCTGGTTGTTGTACTTGATTGACATTTCCCTTCGAACGCCAG
>NC_051409.1:37195219-37195604 GCF_015228065.2 Penaeus monodon | reverse complement strand
AGGGTAGAGTCGTTATACCAAATATTATAGGGAAATTGAGATTATCACAGTGCTTCGGATATGGACCGGGATATAAAAGGCGATATCAGATTTTCACAATAGGATTTCCATTGTTTTTTTTTTTTTTATTCTCTCACCTCTTTAATTTTTCAAAGATCTGACTTTACTTCGTTGCACAGTTTTATCTTATCTTTAATATCCGAATGGTAGAGAACGCAAGAGAAGAAGGAAAATGGGAGAAATAGTAGGCAAAGTAGACAGGAAATGAAGGGAACGAGCACCCACAGGATCAGCAGGAGCCCCAGCAGAAGATGCTCGATCGTAGAGCCTTGGCGATCTTAGCAGGCAAGGCGAGAATTCTTAGTTACAAGAGAGAAATGTTTGC
>NC_051409.1:37194552-37195151 GCF_015228065.2 Penaeus monodon | reverse complement strand
TTATCAATATGGCTGCAACAAGTCCAAGGTACAAAAGAGAAGTATTTGCGTGCATGTGCGTGCGTGCGCGTTTCGGTATGGCAACAAGTCCACAGGTACAAGAGAGAAGCGTTTGCAGTGCATGTGAATGTACGTTTGTTTTCGGTATGACAACAAGTCCACAGGTGCGAAAGAGAATTATTTGCTTGAGTGCTTGTGTGCGTGTGCGTGTTTCGTTACGATTAGAACAACGTTCTCATAAGCCCGTGCATGAGAGCCGCTCTCCTCTCCCTGCAACGCCAAGGGGAAGAGCAACGGAAAAACACATCTACTCCTTCGCCGACAAACATCTTTAAGATTCTAAAAGACGTTGATAGTGTTGCGATGCTTTCGTCGTTCGGTCTCGTCACTCTGTCCTGCACTGCCTCTCTACTGATTTCCTCTTCAGTCCAGGCGCTGGAGTGCCACATTTTGCGTGGCTGGTTCATCACTGGCTCTGGTTTTTGGACGCTTTTAGGCAGCCACGGAATAATATAGAGAGCTAAATGGCCGCGGGAGCATTATCCTAGCGAGGTAAATTTGGCACCGTGTTATAAGGTGTATTAGGTAGATCTTTCGGA
>NC_051409.1:37192245-37192389 GCF_015228065.2 Penaeus monodon | reverse complement strand
ATTAGTTGTCTGTCCGTGCACGCAGCTGTGTGTACAGACACGCACACAACTACAGCTGCAAACACGTGCCGTGTGTGCGAGTGGAGGAGAATGAATTGTTTGCCTCCGTCCGCGTGTGTGTGTTTCTCTCTCTCCCTCTCGCTG
>NC_051409.1:37190919-37191357 GCF_015228065.2 Penaeus monodon | reverse complement strand
TGGCATTCCTTTACATAAATCCCAATCGTTTGTTTTTGAAAATCCACACTTGTTTGCTTTTGTAAATCGCCACTTATTTCTTTTAATCCCGATTTGTTTGCTTTTGTAAATCGCCAGTTATTTTTTTTATCCCTACTTGTTTGTCTTTGTAAATCCCTACTTGTTTGTCTTTGTAAATCCCTATTTGTTTGTCTTTGTAAATCCCCACTTGTTTGTCTTTATATATCCCTACTTGTTTATTTTTGTAAATCCCCACTTGTTTTCTTTGTAAATCCTCACTTATTTGTCTTTGTAAATCCTCACTTGTTTGTCTCTGTAAATCTCCACTGTGTGTTTGTTTTGTTGTCTGGCGCTTGCTTAGGCACGGCCACCCTCCCATGACATTTATGCCAGTGCAATTACACCGTTCTGTGAGAGGCCCGCTTGCCATGGCGTGGA
>NC_051409.1:37188842-37190664 GCF_015228065.2 Penaeus monodon | reverse complement strand
CGATGACGTGGCCTCACAAGCCGCTGGGTGATCGTGGTGAGGCAACTTGTGCGTGTTGCCGTGTCAACCTTTGCCACCTCGCTCGAACCGCACCGACACGCCACCTTCATCGCCACGCCACAGGCACGCGCCACGCTGCCTTGCTACATCACCCTGCCACATAGATCGTGAGGAGATACCCACCCTGCCACATAGATCGTGGGGAGATACCCACGCTGCCACATAGATCGTGGGGAGATACCCACGCTGCCACATAGATCGTGGGGAGATACCCACGCTGCCACATAGATCGAGCGGAGATACCCACCCTGCCACATAGATCGTGCGGAGATACCCACGCTGCCACATAGATCGTGGGGGAGATACCCACGCTGCCACATAGATCGTGGGGAGATACCCACCCTGCCACATAGATCGTGGGAGATACCCACCCTGCCACATAGATCGAGCGGAGATACCCCACCCTGCCCCATAGATGTGGGGGGATACCCACCCTGCCACATAGATCGTGCGGAGATACCCACCCTGCCACATAGATCGTGCGGAGATACCCACGCTGCCACATAGATCGAGCGGAGATACCCACGCTGCCACATAGATCGTGCGGAGATACCCACCCTGCCACATAGATCGTGCGGAGATACCCACACTGCCACATAGATCGTGCGGAGATACCCACGCTGCCACATAGATCGAGCGGAGATACCCACGCTGCCACATAGATCGAGCGGAGATACCCACCCTGCCACATAGATCGAGCGGAGATACCCACGCTGCCACATAGATCGAGCGGAGATACCCACCCTGCCACATAGATCGTGCGGAGATACCCACCCTGCCACATAGATCGTGAGGAGATACCCACCCTGCCACATAGATCGTGCGGAGATACCCACCCTGCCACATAGATCGTGGGAGATACCCACGCTGCCACATAGATCGAGCGGAGATACCCACGCTGCCACATAGATCGAGCGGAGATACCCACGCTGCCACATAGATCGAGCGGAGATACCCACGCTGCCACATAGATCGTGCGGAGATACCCACCCTGCCACATAGATCGTGGGGAGATACCCACCCTGCCACATAGATCTAGCGGAGATACCCAACCTGCCACATAGATCGTGCGGAGATACCCACCCTGCTACATCACCCTGCCACATAGATCGTGGGAGATATCCACGCTGCCACATAGATCGAGCGGAGATACCCACCCTGCCACATAGATCGTGCGGAGATACCCACCCTGCTACATCACCCTGCCACATAGATCGTGAGGAGATACCCACCCTGCCACATAGATCGTGCGAGATACCCACCCTGCCACATAGATCGTGAGGAGATACCCACCCTGCCACATAGATCGTGAGGAGATACCCACCCTGCCACATAGATCGAGCGGAGATACCCACCCTGCCACATAGATCGAGCGGAGATACCCACGCTGCCACAATGATGGAAATATTACCACGCTACATGGCTTGTTTTGAGCTACATGAACCACGCCACATAGACCATTGCTATGCCGCCACGCTACATGGTTTGTTTTAAACCACATGTATCAAGTCGCTCATAAACTACACTACCTTTTCGCATCGCACTACCACATATGTTGCGCATGAATAGCTATTGTTGTTTCCTCTCTTATCCATACACCACATGAATGACACCACATGTATCACGCTCATTTACCACATGTCCCAACCACATAGCGTAAATAAGAAAACCACTCTGCTTTATGTTGTTTTCTTTAAATTATTCTAAGCCACATTTACTCCACATACAAATCTACATTAATCATTAATCTACATTCTTCCCT
>NC_051409.1:37188515-37188771 GCF_015228065.2 Penaeus monodon | reverse complement strand
CATCACCAACATAGCAACATGGATTACTGCTTGATGTTGGTGTAAATCGCGCTAATCAAATGTGTAGAACTATGTTGCACAAAATGCTTATGCAACATTCTCCCACACCGTGTTCGCTGCATGATGACCGTGTCTCGGTTTAAAGGTCATTTTGCGAATGATTAATGTAGCGAAAAAAAAAAAAATGAACGGTTTATTTTTGAAAAGACAGTTTAACAGAAAAAGGACAGATAATGTGAGATATTTAAGTAAAATA
>NC_051409.1:37187584-37188095 GCF_015228065.2 Penaeus monodon | reverse complement strand
CAAGATCTCATTTCTCTCTTTCAACGTCATTTCACGAAACGCGTCATCTCACAACCTTTGTCTGTCATGTCACCTGTATGTCACGTTCGTCTGTCATGTCATCTTTGTCTGCCATGTCATCTTCGTCGTGTCACCTTCATTCATCTTTGTCACGTCACCTTTTTCTGCCATGTCACCTTTGTCTGCCGTGTCACCTTCGTTCACCTTTGTCATGTCACCTTTGTCTGTCATGTCACCATCATGCCACCTTTGTCTGTCATGTCACTTTCATGTCACCCTTGTCTGTCATGTCACCTTTGTCTGTCATGTCACCTTCATGTCACCCTTGTCTGTCATGTCACCTTCATATCACCTTTGTCATGTCACCCTTGTCTGTCATGTCACCATCACGCCACCCTTGTCTGTCATGTCACCTTTGTCATGTCACCTTTGCCATGTCACGTGCTCTCGAGATCAACTATCCCAGCGCGTCTTTAAGATTGGAAAAGAAAATTCACCGTGCGATACTGAT
>NC_051409.1:37186329-37186985 GCF_015228065.2 Penaeus monodon | reverse complement strand
GCCACGCCAAAGGCCCTTTTGTGCCATACTTATATCGAACCCTCACCATCTGACACGGCATCTCCGTCGGTCCGACACCACACCACGCGTGAGATAGTGCCCTGCCACGAATCACTCACTTCGGCCTCAGCTCTCACGGTTCACCATAATGTCACCATATTGTTACTTCTGTAGTCACTTCACTGATTCACCATCGCTTTCTCGCAATGGTTGTCTCGCGTTCATTTGACTTCTCGTATCACTGGCTTAAGGTCACTATATTGTCTCATTATCACTGGTTCAAGGTCACTGTATTGTCTCATTATCACTGGCTCACGATCACTATATTGTCTCATCATCACTGGCTCAAGGTCACTGTATTGTCTCATCATCACTGACTCACGATCACTCTACTGACTCTCAAATCACCATATTGGTTCCACTTAACCTGTGACTACATCACTCACTGTCACCATAAGGTCAACATAATGTCACTATAATTTACCATACAGGCATTACAGTGACACCATGCCTTTCACACACATTTCGCAAATTTGCTTTAGGTCGCACTATCACTAAACGCCATATTATCACCACACTGTCATACTGAGACACTGTCACCACACGTTTGACTTTTCTTCTTATGATTTTCTTTCTCCATTTGCTCCTCCTGACAC
>NC_051409.1:37186010-37186259 GCF_015228065.2 Penaeus monodon | reverse complement strand
CGAATATCTCACTAACACGCAATCATCACACTGGTACCATGCTGTTGCACGTCACTTTAACATGTTGTTGCATTCGTTGTTACCACACTGTTACTACCCTACCATCCACGCTTTCATACCAATTTACCTTTGCCTTCAGGTCTCGTAATCACCACACTGAAACCAACATCCACCACACTTTCACCACATTTTTTTTTAAACACCACCTAATACACCACAGCCACTCAGACTTCCCCCCCCCCCACAAGG
>NC_051409.1:37185730-37185969 GCF_015228065.2 Penaeus monodon | reverse complement strand
AAAATCATCAGTTTCCACATCAATACCACACTTCTTTAACCCTTTCCTTCACTTCCCACGCGCGCACTACACCACTACACTCACCCACAACTACACAGGCGCCGATAATCCCCCTAAGACCTATTCTTTAGTGAATCTCGTCACAACACATGGCCAACGAAAAAGTTATGAGTAGAATTTCGCAATGAATATAAGGTATTGTCAAAACACACTTGCGCTTAGCTACCGTGTGTTATGTG
>NC_051409.1:37185190-37185295 GCF_015228065.2 Penaeus monodon | reverse complement strand
CTTTCTTTTTCTACTCCTCTCCTGTCCTCTTTCCCTTTCTTCTCCTCTCCACCCTTTCCTTTTTCTTCCTCCCTTTCCCCTTCCTTCCTTCCTCACTCCTGGGTC
>NC_051409.1:37183459-37183588 GCF_015228065.2 Penaeus monodon | reverse complement strand
TTTTAGGGGGGGGAGGGGGGTGCGACCTGTAAGCTCGTGAATACCAAATCCTGAGCAGTAACAAGCAGCCTGCAACCTGTTCCTCTGACTGCTCCTGCTGTCGTTGGCCTGCTGAACCTGCTCATGTTA
>NC_051409.1:37182859-37183219 GCF_015228065.2 Penaeus monodon | reverse complement strand
AGAAGGGAGGTTGGAGAAGGAGGCAGAAGGTGGTTGGAGAACGGAGGCAGAAGGAGAGGATGGAGAAGGAGCAGAAGAGAGGATGGAGAAGGAGGCAGAGAGAGGATGAGAAGGAGCAAGAAGGGGGGTGGGAAGGAGGCAGAAGAGAGGATGGAGAAGGAGGCAGAAGAGAGGATGGAGAAGGAGGCAGAAGAGAGGATGGAGAAGGAGGCAGAAGGGGGGTGAGAAGTAGGCAGCAAAAGGGGGGTGGGAGAAGGAGGCAGAGAGCGGATGGAGAAGGAGGCAGAAAGAGAGGATGGAGAAGGAGGCAGAAGGGGGGTGGAGAAGGAGGCAGAAGAGAGGATGGAGAAGGAGGCAGAA
>NC_051409.1:37182563-37182800 GCF_015228065.2 Penaeus monodon | reverse complement strand
TTATGTCCTATTGTCTCCATTGAAACTCTCGAGACGTTTAACATCGTCACTCCTGTGCTTCCTCCCCTTTTTGCTGTCAATATGCAGTCTACGCGTGGAAGACTTGTATCCACTTGTGGTTTCTGTCGTTAGCGGGATTACGGGATGTACTATAATGAGTGTGGTAGTCGAATGAACCCGCCACACATATAGGGAACAGATTACAGTCATTAAAAGCACTCGCCACAGAGATCCAAG
>NC_051409.1:37181859-37182082 GCF_015228065.2 Penaeus monodon | reverse complement strand
CTGCTTCAAATGTCTAACAATGTTATTCATCGAGTCCTCGGCGTTCTTAATGTTCCTCTTGTTCTCCCGTTGTTCACCGAGTAAATTGTTCTTCACGTTTCTCTCTGCTTCTGTTGCTTCTGTTGCTTCATGCCCCTTCGTTGTCTTTTCGTTCGAGAATGTCTTGTGCCTTCGCGGACGAAACCAAAATTTTATTGCGTTCCAGAGAGGGGGAATTGATGCG
>NC_051409.1:37181264-37181584 GCF_015228065.2 Penaeus monodon | reverse complement strand
GTCAACGAGACGTTACGTAAAAAAAAAAATTCTCCTCAAGTTGGACCACAGTCTTCAGTGCGCACGAACCCCCTTTCGCATTTTATTTAATTTTCTACAGCTCTTTCTATATTCTGTATATCTTTGTCACGTATGTACTATTGATATATCCTTATATACCTGCCACAGAACCAGAACACGCGACACCTACATGGTACCCACATATACATTTACAACAGGCAAAAATTACCTTTTTCTCTTCGCATTTCCCCTAGGAACACCGTTAATTGGCTCACAATTACACGTTTAATGTCATTATGTTCGTAATCAAGTCGACAGGA
>NC_051409.1:37180679-37181238 GCF_015228065.2 Penaeus monodon | reverse complement strand
CGTTCCTCTATGAACAGGTTGCTCTTGCCACGTGACGTTCATTTGGTTTTTGTTGCTTGTCTTTATCGTTTTTTTTAAGGGAATATGTTTTTTTTTTCGAGATTTTTTGATTTTCTTCCCTGCTTTCTAAATAGAGATTACTATAGTTTCGATTCCTGTCGGGTAGAGCGATTGTGTGACCCGGAGATAAGTGTGATACTGATCGTGTGCTTGAATCAGGATGTATAATCGAGATCGCCCGTTTTTATTTATTACTTATTTAATGTAGCGTGATTCACGTTCATTATTATTATCCAATCTTATCCTATACAAGATCCTTTTAATTTCGTGCAGGTAATCTAAGTTAATCACAGATACATTAAGGAAAAGTCTACAATTTATGATGATTAAGTGTAACGAACAACATACTGCGAATGCAATATGCATGTCACTATTTTTTTCTCTCTCTCCCTCTCTACTTAGCAAATACCATTCAGTAATATCCTACATATGTCTCGATAACTCTTCACGCCCCATAATTTATCCCATGTTCTAACCATTTCACTTATGTTTTCTTCCT
>NC_051409.1:37180453-37180626 GCF_015228065.2 Penaeus monodon | reverse complement strand
TGCCAATCGCCTTAGATTCATCGTTGCCATAAATCGCAGCACTATATCCATCCTGTGTAGTAGCAACACCATGGCGTCAGAAAAGTCAATATTTATCCTTGCAATGGTGACAACCCTGACGTTGTTCCCGTGCCAACAGAGTCACACTGCCCGAGAACTAACGACACGAGCCA
>NC_051409.1:37180039-37180317 GCF_015228065.2 Penaeus monodon | reverse complement strand
AAAAACATAGAAGAAAATAAATGGGAAAAATAAAAAACATTCCGACAGCAGACAAGAGAGGACGATCATTCTGGGGCACTGTGCGTCTCATCGCTACCCCCCTCCCCCCCTACCCCTCATCGTTCCCCCTTTCCTATCTATCCCCCATCACGAAATTTAATATGACTTTCTACATTTCCCAACGGTCCAAACCCCCACTATCCTTTCCCCTTGTAACTCTCTGTTTTTGTTGTTCGTCTGTTTTATTGTGGACACCATCTGGAAAACTTCAGCTGCAG
>NC_051409.1:37179170-37179295 GCF_015228065.2 Penaeus monodon | reverse complement strand
GGGGGGGGGGGGTAAGAGAAGGGGGGGGAGGGCAAAAGGGGGGGTGGGGGGGGGGGTGGAGGAAGGAAAGGGGGGGGGGGGGCAAAGGGGGGGGGGGGGGGTGGAAAGGAAGGAGCGGGGGGAAA
>NC_051409.1:37178494-37179130 GCF_015228065.2 Penaeus monodon | reverse complement strand
CAGGAAGGGGGGGGGAAGGAGGCAGGCAGAAGGGGGGGTGGAGAAGGAGGCAGAAGGGGGGGTGGAGAAGGAGGCAGAAGGGGGGGTGGAGAAGGAGGCAGAAGGGGGGTGGAAAAGGGGGAGGCAGAAGGGGGGGGGAGGAAGGGAGGCAGAAGGGGGGGGGAGAAGGAGGCAGAAGGGGGGGTGGAGAAGGAGGCAGAAGGGGGGGTGGAGAAGGAGGCAGAAGGGGGGGTGGAGAAGGAGGCAGAAGAGAGGATGGAGAAGGAGGCAGAAGGGGGGGTGGAGAAGGAGGCAGAAGAGGGGGTGGAGAAGGAGGCAGAAGAGAGGATGGAGAAGGAGGCAGAAGGGGGGGTGGAGAAGGAGGCAGAAGGGGGGGGGTGGGGGGTGGAGAAGGAGGCAGAAGGGGGGGGTGGAGAAGGAGGCAGAAGGGGGGTGGAGAAGGGGGCAGAAGGGGGGGTGGAGAAGGAGGCAGAAGGGGGGGGGGGGGTTATGTCCTATTGTCTCCATTCAAACTCTCGAGACGTTTAACATCGTCACTTCCTGTTGCTTTCCTCGCCCTTTTTGTGCAATATTGCAGTCTACGCGTGGATGACTTGTATCCACTTGTGGTTTCTTGTCGTGTGGGTATTTACTGGG
>NC_051409.1:37177693-37177965 GCF_015228065.2 Penaeus monodon | reverse complement strand
CGTGTCTCTTCCCCACCCCCGTGTTACACGTATAAACATACCTATTAACATCTGCTTCAAATGTCTAACAATGTTATTCATCGAGTCCTCGGCGTTCTTAATGTTCCTCTTGTTCTCCCGTTGTTCACCGAGTAAATTGTTCTTCACGTTTCTCTCTGCTTCTGTTGCTTCTGTTGCTTCATGCCCTTCGTTGTCTTTCGTTAGCGATGTCTTGTGCTTCGCGACGAAATCAAAATTTTATTTGCGTTCCAGAGATGTGGGAATTTGATGCG
>NC_051409.1:37176287-37177431 GCF_015228065.2 Penaeus monodon | reverse complement strand
GATTTAGTCAACGAGACGTTACTGTAAAAAAAAAAAAATTCTCTCAAGTTTGACCACAGTCTTCAGTGCGCACGAACCACCTTTTCTTATTTTATTTTAATTTTTCTACAGCTCTTTCTATATTCTGTATATCTTTGTCCACGTATGTACATTGATCTATCCTTATAACCTGCACAGAACACAGCGACACCTACATGGTACCCACATATACATTTACATACAGGCAAAATTACCTTTTTCTCTTCGCATTTCCCCTAGAACACCGTTAATTGGCTCACAATTACACGTTTAATGTCATTATGTCCGCCTCATCAAGTCGACAGATTGTTTTTTTTTTTTTTTTTTTTTTTCGTTCCTTTATTAGAGTTGCTATTACCGTTTGTTGTTCAATTGTTTTTTTCGTTTGTTTTTGTTGCTTGTCTTTTATCGTTTTTTTTTTAATGGAATATGTTTTTTTTTTTTTTTCGAGATTTTTTGATTTTCTTCCTTTCTTTCTAAATAGAGATTACTATAGTTTCTGTTCCTGTCGGGTAGAGCGCTTGTGTGACCCGGAGATACGTGTGAGTGATCGTGTTCTTGATCAGGATTGTATAATCGAGATCGTTTTTATTTATTTATTTATTTAATGTACCGTGATTCACGTCATCATTATTATCCATCTTATCCTATACAAGATCCTTTTGATTTCGTGCAGGTGATCTTGATTTATCACATAGACATTAAAAGGAAAAGTCTACAATTATGATGATTAAGTGTAATTAACAACCATACTGCGAATGCCATATGCATGTCACCTATTTTTTTTCTCTCTCTCCCTCTCTACTTAGCAATACCATTCATTAATATCCTACATAAGTATCGATAACTCTTACGTCCCAAATTTATCCCATTTTCTAACCATTTCCACTTATGTTTCCTTCCTCCACCCACCCTATCCCCCACCCCCACCCCCCAAAAAAAAAAAAAAATCCAACTCGCCTTAGATTCATCGTTGCCATAAATCGCCAGCCACTATATCCATCTTGTGTAGTAGCAACACCATGGCGCTCATAACAGTCAATATTTATCCTTGCAATGGTGACAACCCTGACGTGTCCCGTGCCACAGAGTCACACTGGCCCGAGAACTAACGACACAGATGCCA
>NC_051409.1:37175237-37175326 GCF_015228065.2 Penaeus monodon | reverse complement strand
ATTACACAGTTTTTTCTCATCATCTGTTGATTTCTACTTTATCATTATCGAATGTCATTGTTTATGCATTTATCTTATATATCGTATAT
>NC_051409.1:37174646-37175205 GCF_015228065.2 Penaeus monodon | reverse complement strand
CGTTATTAATTTTATTGGGTAAGTGATGTTAACAGTAGGAATGTTGAATATTATACTTATAACAATAACAATAAAATCAAGATGAACTTTCACAGTTATCATCAGTTATAATATCATGCGCGAAAAATGACGGATGCAGTGCTCAAAATTTACGAAAACTTGCGGCTATGATGTTTACATTTTACGAAATATGACGAATGTAATACTTAAAATTTACGAAGTATGACGAATTTCATGTTTTAATTTTGCGAAAAGTCACGGCTATAATGCTTAAGATTTACGAAATATGACGGATTTAATGCTTAAAAAATACGAAAAGTTACAAATTCTAATGCTTAAAATTCACGAAAAATGTCGAATTTAATTCTTAAAATTCACGGAAAAAAGGTGAATTATAATGCTTAAAATTCACGAAAAACTACGAACTGTAATACATAAAATTCACGAAAAATTACGAATTACAATTTTTATAAAAAAACTGTTACATTTACAACCCTGAGCAACGGACAAGGACGCGTCAAGTCAGCAGTATGTTGTATGGTATAAGAGATTTCCCATT
>NC_051409.1:37174480-37174625 GCF_015228065.2 Penaeus monodon | reverse complement strand
TGTAACCCAGCCCCCCCTTTGACCATTAATGAGATTCATTCCAATTAGCAGAATCCATTACCCAATCTCAATGCCAAATTTCTGGTTCGATGGGCCAGGGAGATAAGGCTCGAACCCTTTGTCGTGAAATTATCGAAAGCACTCG
>NC_051409.1:37173892-37174041 GCF_015228065.2 Penaeus monodon | reverse complement strand
TGAGTAGTGACATAGAGACAGATCTTGATAAGATTGTTAGAAAAGGATAAAGTATTTTGTGGCTTAAGAGTAGCGAGTTATAAGAGTTACTGTTGCTTGAGATAAAATAAGAGAGGGTACTGTTTACCATATGAAAATGTGAGTAGTGA
>NC_051409.1:37172001-37172072 GCF_015228065.2 Penaeus monodon | reverse complement strand
ATCTATCACATGTGTATTTGTTCATTATGGACTTCGCACTGTACAGAATTTTACATCATTCTAAATTCCGC
>NC_051409.1:37171730-37171972 GCF_015228065.2 Penaeus monodon | reverse complement strand
GATAATCTGTCTCTATTCTACCTTGTATTATTATGTTCTATCTACTTATTCTGTCTGTTTGTTGACTTGTCTGTCTGCCGGCGTTTATGTGTCGAGTCGAAACAAAGAATGAGGGAATATGAAATATATAGAGAGAAAAGGGAAGGGGAATTTCTACTTGTTTATTAAAGGGAATATTTTCATCCTCTGTATCTTTCGACTATCATCTATAGAGTTCAACCCCCCCCCCTCCTCCCCCCACC
>NC_051409.1:37171435-37171636 GCF_015228065.2 Penaeus monodon | reverse complement strand
GTAACGAAGTAGACCCTAAAAAAATACCCACGTCTTTTTTTTACATCATTCATGTATATGTATAATCTGTGTTAAGAGATAAATGGTAGAGATGAAAAAGAAAATCATACTGATAGATTGCGTTACCTCGTCCATTATCATCAATGTAAAAAACATTAAAAATATATTAACAAGTACGGGAATATTTGATACAAAAAGAGT
>NC_051409.1:37170502-37170808 GCF_015228065.2 Penaeus monodon | reverse complement strand
CCATTAGAGCTCTCGTAACTGCCCGTTAATGACCATATATCCAGTTGGTATTTACTCCCATGACGGTCATTACGCTGGTATTATCGAATTTATTTGTCAAATGCAGGTGTTGTGAAGCGGCGTGGGCGAATATGAAAATGAAAAAAGCGAAATAAAAGGCATGATAAAAGGACAGAATGTGTGTGTAGGGGTGGGGGAGATGGGAAGAGGGAGGAATGACAAAAGTGTTAAAAATAGAAAATGAGGATAAGGATAACGGGCGAGAAAAGGAATATAAAGATAATAAAAGGGGGGAAATGGATAACT
>NC_051409.1:37169890-37170116 GCF_015228065.2 Penaeus monodon | reverse complement strand
TTCTTCTTTCTTTTTAATCGCAAACCCCTTTTTCCCCGTTTCTTTTCCACACGATGCCCAAAGTCCACACCGAAATCATGAACAACCTCGCAAACACACGTTCATTACTTCCACACCCGAGCGCGTGATCTACGCATCCACCTGACCATCGCTGCCTTGTGAGGGACAGCGAGCTAACGTTTCTTCGAATCGTTTCACGAGACGTGATCAGAAGAGTTCCGAAACG
>NC_051409.1:37168612-37168683 GCF_015228065.2 Penaeus monodon | reverse complement strand
ATCTATCACATGTGTATTTGTTCATTATGGACTGCGCACTGTACAGAATTTTACATCATTCTAAATTCCGC
>NC_051409.1:37168485-37168583 GCF_015228065.2 Penaeus monodon | reverse complement strand
GATAATCTGTCTCTATTCTACCTTGTATTATTATGTTCTATCTACTTATTCTGTCTGTTTGTTGACTTGTCTGTCTGCCGGCGTTTATGTGTCGAGTC
>NC_051409.1:37167150-37167261 GCF_015228065.2 Penaeus monodon | reverse complement strand
CCGCCGGACGCACATCGAGTGTGCACCGCGATGTACACATGTCCAGCTTTAACCGAGGCCGGTGGCGTGCGTGTGCGTGCGGGCCTCACATTTGCATGCCTGGTCGACCGT
>NC_051409.1:37164170-37164823 GCF_015228065.2 Penaeus monodon | reverse complement strand
TGGATGGGGTTGGGGGGACTTGGGAAAGATCGGGATCGCGATGGAATGGTGGGGATTGTGGGGGGAGATGTTGGAGATTGTGAGCGAGTGATGGGGATTGTGATTGAATGGGTGGAGATTGGGAGGGAATGTTGAGGACTGTTAGAGAATGGTGGGGGTTGTGAGGGAATGGTGGAGACTGTGAGAAAATGTTGGGGAATGTGAGAAAATAATGCGGATTGTGAGAAAATGATGGGATTGTGAGAAAATGATGTGGATTGTGAGAAAATAATGCGGATTGTGAGAAAATGTTGGGGATTGTGATAAAATTATGGGGATTGTGAGAAAACGATGAGGATTGCGAGAAAATGATTGTGATTTTTTTTGGAAGCGTGGGTGTGTGGGGTGAAGAGAATAAATACGAAAGAGCGAAAGAGAGATAGCAAAGGGGCAAGAAGAGAGAGATGCTGGAGGCTGTGGGAGAGGGGGGGAGGGAGGGAGGGAGAGGTGAGGGTGGGCGGGAGGGAGGATGGGAGAGGGAGGGGGGAGAGGAAGGAGAGGGGGGAGGGGGGAGAGGGAGGAGAGGAGAGGGAGGGGGGAGAGGGAGGAGAGGGAGGGGGGGAGGGAGGAGAGGAGAGGGAGGGGGGAGAGGCAGGAGAGGAGAGGGAGGGGGG
>NC_051409.1:37162676-37162949 GCF_015228065.2 Penaeus monodon | reverse complement strand
GCAGGGGAGCATCGAGGGGGAAAAGAGAGTCTCGGGTGTGTAGAAGAGAGGGGAGGAGAGACAGGGAAAGAGGGGAGGAGAGAGAGGGGAAGAGCGGACGAGGGAATAGTAGGCAGAGGGAAATAAAGATGCGAAAAGGAGGTGAATAATTTGAAAGAGAAATGAGATAGGCATACGAAGAGAATGTTAAAGAATGGATAAAGGGATATGCGAGGTGGAGAGTGTGAAGAAGGGAGAGGGAGGAAAGGAAGGAGAGAGGGAGGGAAAGGGAGG
>NC_051409.1:37160854-37162550 GCF_015228065.2 Penaeus monodon | reverse complement strand
CTATAAAGAGAAACAAAGGAAAACACACAGACGTACAGGCAGACAGAGAAACAACGAATATTGGACACACGAATAGACAGACAAACAAAGATAAACAGGAGAGAATAAGAGATAACAGAGATAGTGATAATAGGCTAGAAATGGCAAAACAGACAAGCAGAATGAGAAATGGAGTTTGATAATAAAAAAAATGAAAAGAAAAAAGACAGAGAGAAATCGAGGGGGGAAATGTGCAAAGAAACAAACAAACAGCAGAGCGAAAGAAGGATTAGGAGAGGGAAGGAAAAAGGAGAAAGAGGAGAGAGGTGAAACATAGGAAGGGGAAAGAGGGAGAGGGAAGGGAGAAAAAGGGGAGAAAGGGAGAAGAGGCGGAGAAAGGGAAGCAGGAAGAGAGGAAGAGAAAGAGCGAAAGGAGGAAGGGCGAATAGAGGGAGAAAGGGGAGAAAGAGGGGATAAGAGGGAAGGAAAGGATTAAAAGAGGGAAGAAGAGAGGAAGGAAGGAAGAGGAGAAATAAGGGAGAAAGAGGGAAGAAGAGAGGAAGGAAAGAGGAGAAATAAGGGAGAAAGAAGGAAGAGAAGAAGGGAGAAAGAGAAGAGATGCCGAGGAGAGGAAGTGGGAAATAGGGAGAAGAAGAAGAAAGGAGAGAGAGGAAAGGAAAGCGAAGGAAGGGAAAGAGGGAAAGGGAAGAGAGAGGGAGAAGGAGGAAGGAGGAAGAGAACTGAAAAAGTGAAGAGGAGGAGAAAGGGAGGGGAGAGAAGGAGGAGCAGAGGAGGAGGAGGAGAAAAGAAGGAGGAGGAAGGGAGGAGAAAGAACAGAGGAGGGGGGAGGAGGAAAGGGGAAAGGGAAGAGCAAGGAAAAAGGAGGAGGGAGGAGGAAAAAAGGGGAAAAAGGGGAAGAAAAAGACCCGGGGAAGGGGAAAGGGGAGAGAGAACAGAAAAAAAGGGAAAGGGGGGAAGGGGGAAACAAAGCAGGCGGGGGGGGGGGAGAAAAAACGGGGAAGAAGAGATAATTTAAGGATAAAAGGGGAGACACAAAAGGGGGAAGAATTGAAAAAAGGATGAGGGAGGGGGAAGGGGAGGGGGGAAAAAAGAGGGAAAAAGAGGGGAAAGGAGGGAAAGGGGGGTAGAAGGGGGAGATAGAGAAAAAAAAAGAAAAAGGGGAATAAAAGGAGAAAAAGGGAGAAAGGGGAAAAGAAGAAAAAGAAAAAGGGGGGGAAGAAAAAGGGGAAAAGGTGATGAAAATTTGGGTTAATGGGGGGAGAGGGAAAAAAAGAAAAAAAAAACCGAAAATTAAAGATAAAAAGGGGGAAAGGGGGAAAGGGAAAAGGGGGGAAGGGGAAAGGAGAGAGAGGAGAGAGAGAGGGGAGAGAGAGAGAAGAAAAAGAAGAAAAGGGGGAAGAGAGAGAGAAAGGGGAGAGAGAGAGAGAGAAGAAAAGTTAAGAGAGAGAGAGAGCGGGGGAGAGAAAGAGAGAGAGGGGAAAAAAGAGAGAGAGAGAGAGAAGTGGGAAAGGGAAGGAGAGGGAGGAGAGGTAAGGGAGAGGAGGGGGAAAGGGGGGGGGGAGAAGGGGGGGAAGGGGGGGAGGGGTAGTAAAGTCAAAGTTCCGACAAAAATATTTTTGAACTTCAAAAAGGGATGGGGAAGCTGAGGGGGCAGGTTAGTTTATGTTTTTGGAGACAAATTTTTCAAAGGCCAGCC
>NC_051409.1:37159630-37160418 GCF_015228065.2 Penaeus monodon | reverse complement strand
GAAAGGGGGGGGGAAAGGGAAAAAAGGGGGGAAGGAAAAAGGGAACGGGGGAAGGGGGGAAAAAAAAAAGGGAGAAAGATAAAGGTGGGGAAAAAGGAAAAAAAGGGGGGAAGGGGGAAGAAAGAAAGAGGGAGAAGGGGTTGATAAGACGGGGAGAGGGGAAAAAAATTAAAGGCGAGGAAAAATGGAAGTAGAGAAGAGGACAAAAAAAACAAGAAAGAGGGGGGGGAAAAGGGAAGAGATAAACCCCGAGGGGAAAAAAAAAAAGAAGAAAGAAAGAGAAAGAGGAACAGAAGATAGAAAAAAAGGAAAAGAAAAGGGAGAAAGAACAAAAGAAAATAAAAAAAAACGAAGAAAAGAGAAAGGAGAAAAAACAAAAGAGAACAGAGAAAGAGAAAAAGAGAGTAGAGAAAGATAAAAAAGAGAGTAGAGAAGAGGGAGAAGGGAGGAGGGAGGAGGGAGAGGGAGAAGGGAGAAGGGAGGAGCATACCAGAGTGCTATGGGGAGATAAGGCGGATGCTGCAGAGGAGTGACAGATGGGGGGGGGAGAGAGAGAAGGAAGGAAAGAAGGAGAGAGAGAGAAAGAGAGGGAAGAGAAAAGGAGAGAAAAAAAGGGGAGGAGAAAAGAAGAGAGAGAGAGAGGAGAAAAGAGAGGGGAGAAAGGGGAGAGGGAGAGAGAGAGAGAAGAGAAAAGGAAGAGAGAGAGAGAAAAAAAAGGAGAGGGGAGAGAGAGAAAAAAGGGGAGAGAGAGAGAGAGAGAAAAGGGGGAGAGAAAAGGGGGAGAGAGA
>NC_051409.1:37157570-37159334 GCF_015228065.2 Penaeus monodon | reverse complement strand
TAAATGGGGGGGTTCAAGGGAAAAAACCAAAAAACCAGACGTCGAAAAAAAAAATTTAAGGAAGAATAGAATGTGATAAATCGATGTAGAACGAAACAAAGAAAGAGGAGGAAATTCACAAACAAAAAAAACAATAAAAAAAAGAGAAAAAAAAAAAATAAAAATTTAAAACTATTGAAAAAAAGAAAAAAATTTAAAACAAAGACTGGAAAAAGTAGAAAACTTTGCAAAACCCATTTTAAAAAAAACAAATTTTATTTTTTTTTATATATAAAACCCCTTTTCCCAAACAGGGAAAAAGGAACGCAAGGGGGAAAAGGAAGAAAGAGAAAATGAGAAGGCAAACGGGGAGAAAGGGTGAAAATAAAGGGAAAGGGGGGAAAAAAAAAGAGATTGGGTTTTAAAAATATGTATTTAAACCCCCCAAAATGTTTGCAAGGATGTTAAAAGAAGGGGAAAGGGCGAAAAGAGCGAGAGCGCAAAAAGAGTGAATAAAAATACATACATGGATACACAAAAAGATTATGTAAAACATGCTTTGGGAAATTAAGCATACTCAATAAAAGCACAAAACCGACTGGTTATACATGCATACGGAGCACGACAGCCCTGTGTATTAAAGGATACCCACAAAATTATATATCCCTGTTTTGGGTTTAAAAGCATACATGTATATGAAACAGGGTTACAGCCCTGTTTTTATACATGCATATGGGGCACGACAACTGTGTTTTACATGCATATGGGGCACGTACGGGGCTGGTACATACACGTATACATACAGATTGCGTATACATGCTTTGGATTAAGCATACGTGTATATGAAGCACGTACAGACTGTTTTATCCCTTTACAGGGATGCAAAAGGGAGGTGTGTATACATGCTTAGGAAATACATACAGACTGTGTATACATGCATAGGAAATACATACAGACTCTGTATACACGCTTAGGATTAAGAACACATGCATAGGGAATACGTGCAGACTGTGTATACATGCTTAGGATTTAGCATACATGCATATAAACACATTATATTTTTGTTTTAAGTTTTTAACATCCCCATGGATAATGCAGTTTTACATACATCAAACTTTCATGGGAAATTAAAGGGTTAAACCAGACATTTTATTTAAGGTATCCCGGCATGGAAAAACAAAATACAAGACTGTGAGAAAAGGAATAAATTAAGAAAGGGCCCATTATTAACTATACATACAGGGGACCCCAACATTTGTGTTATATGAAAGGATTAAGTATGGGCCCAAGGAAACCCCTGCTTTACTGTGTATACAAAATTTGGGTTTGGGCCATAGGGAAAAAGATACAGGGCATGGGAAAAACACATATAGACTGGGGTGTAATACCCGGGTTTTAATTTTTACAGGGATATGATTAAGTAAACACGAAATAGGAAACCCACCCCGCCCTGTTTTAAAACCTTGCAAAAGTTTAAAATTTATAGAGGCATAAAATTTAAATTTATCCCAACTGGAGCAACGATTGTGTCACATGCTAGGTTTAAAAGTACTAAGTGTCGGGGAAAAACACTTGGTGCATGAAAATTGTGTATACATGAAATAATTGATAAAGTAGACGTAGGATGCACTTTAAAAAGGGTACATATGTTTTGTAACATGTATGGGGTTTATGTTTGCGGGGCTTTTAAAAAAAACCAAAAATTGCATGTTTGGGTTTAACAGGGCTAAAAACCAAGTAAAACCCGCATAAAAAATTATGTTATATGTATCAAATTGAGTATTT
>NC_051409.1:37156996-37157203 GCF_015228065.2 Penaeus monodon | reverse complement strand
TTGCATGTCACCTAATCCACAATCTATATAAAAAATCCCCGGGCTGACATACAGACAGCACAGATTCCCCAAAAGATGGTAAAAAGGGAAAACCAAAATAAAAATTTGATCCAAAACGACGATAAAACCAAAAACCCAAAAAAAATTTTTCACATAATGCAAAAATATGGATATTTTATAAGACCGTGCGTGCATATTTGGATATGA
>NC_051409.1:37155733-37155981 GCF_015228065.2 Penaeus monodon | reverse complement strand
CCCGGGTTTTTTTAAAAAAGAACCGGGGAAGTGGAGGGGTTTAACCTTTCAAAAAATTCGGGGGGCGTTTGGGGGGAGAGGCGAGGGGGAGACACCGGGTTTATTTCCCCGGAAGGAGGAGGCCAAATTTCCCGGAGGAGGAAAGGATTTTGGAGGGGAAAAAAAAAATTTTGGAAGGGAAAAAGGGGGAAAAAAAAGGGGGCAAAGGGTTGGGGAAAAAAGGGGGGTTTTTGGGGGGGGGGGGGTTT
>NC_051409.1:37153516-37155683 GCF_015228065.2 Penaeus monodon | reverse complement strand
GGTTTTCCCAAAAAAAATTTTTCCTTTCCTCTTGGGTCTCGGTTAACCCTCCCCTTCGCCGTTTCCCTTTACTCTCTCTCGCCGTTCTCCCCTCTCCCTTTTCCCCTTTTTCTCACTCTCTCTTTGCCCCTTTTCCCCCTCTTCTCCGCCGTTTTTCAAATCTCTTGCCGTTTACTCTCTCTTTGCCCGTTCTCCCCCTCTCTCGCCGTTTTCACTCTCCTTTGCCGTTCCCCACTTTCTATCGCCGTTTTTTCACTCTCTCTCGCCGTTTTTTCCTCTCTCTCCCGTTTTTCACTCTCTCTCGCCGTTTTTCATCTCTCTCGCCGTTTTCCCTCTATCGGCCCCTTTTTCCTTCATTTGCCCTTTTCCCCCTCTCTCTCGCCGTTCTCCCCCTCTTCGCCTTCCACTCTCTCTCGCCCTTCTCACTCTCCTTGGTTTTTCTTTGCCGTTTCCCCACTTTTCCCCCTCGCCGTTCTTCACTCTCCTCTCGCCGTTCTAAATCCCCTTTCCCGTTTCCCCACTCTCTTCGCCGTTCCAAATCTCTATCCCGTTTTTCAATTTCTTCGCCGTGTTTCACTCCCCTCTCGCCCTTTCACTCTCTCTCGCCCTTCTCCTCCTCTAGCCGTTCTCAAATCCTCTCGCCGTTCTCACTCTCTTCCCCCGTTCTCACTCTCTTTCGCCCTTCTTTACTCTCTTCGCCCTTTCACTCTCTTGCCGTTCACAAATTTCTTCGCCCTTCTCACTTTTCTCTTCCCCCTTTTCTCCCCTACTCTCTCTGCCGTTCCATCTCTCTCGCCCCTTTTTCACTCTCTCTCGCCGTTCTCAAATTCCCATCCGCCGTTCTCACTCTCTCTCGCCGTTCTCACTCTCTCTCGCCGTTCTCACTCTCTATCGCCGTTCTCACTCTCTTCGCCGTTCTCACTCTCTCTCGCCGTTCTCACTCTCTCTCGCCGTTCTCACTCTCTCTCGCCGTTTCAATTTTCTTCGCCGTTTTTCCCCTTTTAGCCGTTCTTTATCTCTTCGGCCGTTCTCAATCTCTCTCGCCGGGTTTTCACTCTCTCTCGCCCGTTCTCATTCTTAGCCGTTCTCACCCCTTTTCGCCCCTTTCACTCTCTCTCGCCCCCCCCCCCCCTTTTTCCCCTTCTCTCGCCGGTTTCACTCTCTTCGCCCTTCTCACTCTCTCTGCCTTCTCCAAACCCCCTCTGCCGGTTTTCCCCTCTCTCCGCCCTTTTTTTTACTCTCTCCCCGCCGTTCCACTCTCTCTCGACGTTTTAAATCTCTCTCGCCGTTTCACATCTCTCTCGCCGTTTCCCCCTCGGAATCTCTTCGCCGTTTTCACTCCTCTCGCCGTTTTTCACCCTTCCTTTTCAAATTTGGGCCCCTTTTTTCTCACCCTTTTTCCATCCTCGCCGTTCTCACTCTCTCTCGCCGTTCTCACTCTCTCTCGCCGTTCTCACCCTCTCTCGCCGTTCTCACTCTCTCTCGAGGGTTTTCACTCTCCTTCCCCTCCTTTCTTTTTACTCCTCTCGCCGTTTTTCCTCTCTCTCGCCCTTCCCAAATTCTTGCCCTTTTTCACTCTCTCTCGACCCTTCTCCCTTCCCCATCGCCGTTTTTCCTCTATTGCCGTTTAAACCCCCTCTCGCCGTTCTCCACTCCCCTTCCCCCTCCCGGGTTTTCACTCTCTCTCGCCGTTCCACCTCTCTCGCCGTTTTCACTCTCTCTTTGCCCGTTCTCACTCTTTTATCGCCGTTTCAAATCTCTTCGCCGTTTTCCCTCTCCTTTGCCGTTTTTCACCCCTCTCTTTGCCGTTTCACCACTCCCTTTTATTTTGCCGTTTCCACCCTCTCTCGCCGTTCCCCACTCTCTTTTCCCCCGTTTCACTCCTATCGCCGTTTCCCCCCCCTCTTTTCGCCGTTCTCAAAATCTCTCTCGCCCTTTTCCCCCTCCTCCCCCCATTTTTCGGCGTTCTCACTCTCTCTCGCCGTTTTTCACTTTTCTCCCCGCCGTTCCCCAAATTCTTCGGCCCTTCTCAAATCTCTCTCGCCGTTTTTCACCTCTCTGCCGTTTTCAATCTCCCCTGCCGTTCTCACTCTCTAAACGCCGTTCTCCCCTCTCTTTTCCCCTCCCCCTTCTCCCCCCTCCTCCCCCAAATTTTTTTTTTTTTTTT
>NC_051409.1:37152747-37153263 GCF_015228065.2 Penaeus monodon | reverse complement strand
CTAATATATGACAACTAATATATGGCAACTTTTAAAATAAATATGGCAACTTTTACTAAAATATTTGACAACTTTAGCTAATATTTGGCAACTTTAACTAATATTTGACAACTTTGATATTTGGCAACTTTAATTAATATTTCACAACTTAAACTAATGTTTGACAACTTTCATTAATACTTGACAACTTTAATTAATATTTTACAACTTTAAAATAAATTTGCCCAAATTTTTAAATAACAAATTTTCCAAATTTTAAATAAATTTTACAAAATTTTAAATAAAAATTTTAAATGAAAAACTTTGCAAACTTTAGAAATGACAAAAGAAAAACACTTTTTACACCCAAATTTCGAGAAAAAAAAAATCCATACGAAAATTAGGTTTTCGATGGAAAATGCCTTTGGCAACCGCCCCTGTGTTTTTTTTTGTTTTTTTGGGTTTTTACTGTGAACTTTGGGGGACTTTGGTTTTTTTTGGGGTTTTTGGGCAGTGGTGGGGTGGGACTGGTTTGGA
>NC_051409.1:37152467-37152647 GCF_015228065.2 Penaeus monodon | reverse complement strand
CGGGGCCCGTGTTTGGTTTTGGCTGGTTTATGTTTTAACTGTGTGTTTTTTTTGGGGGGGGGTTTTGTTTTTTGTCTGCTTTTTTTTAGGGACTGGTTTTTGTAACGTACAAAACGTTTCCCTACGGTGTTTTACGTAAATAAAGCTTGCGTACGTGGGGGTATACGTACCCAAAAAACT
>NC_051409.1:37152092-37152227 GCF_015228065.2 Penaeus monodon | reverse complement strand
CAACCCACAAGTCAACCGGGTGCAGCGTGCGTCGAAATCAGCTTTTAATTAGAATTACTCTCAAAATCTCCCATTAATTTTTCATGATGCTTCCCGGGGATTTATCGAGCATCACAAAGACAGGCACTATTGATT
>NC_051409.1:37148601-37149009 GCF_015228065.2 Penaeus monodon | reverse complement strand
CCATCCGTTTTCATTTCTCTCACATAGAAATCTTTCACATCGCGTGGTAATGAAATTTGGAGTGCGAGACCGTAGACTAATGTTCTTCATTTGTGCCGTTCCGTGAGGATTTTAAGAGTTGACCTTTATCTCGTGGAGACAAAGGAGGAATAACTGCTTGCAAAGGAGTGTGTTTCTGCTTCTGCTTTGCCCTAAGCGCGGAACATACATCGGCACAGCGGCCATCTTGTGTGCGTGAGGCTGACATTGCAGGTGCAAGCACACTAGTAGGTAGAGTGAATTCCATGTGTCATAAGAGGTTGTGAGGGAGATGAGGCATGTGCTGTGGGTGAGGCAAAGAAACCACTTTCGGTTTTCTTTTTTATCAAAGTTCTTTTTTTTTTCTTTTCTTTTTTTGTATCTTTATTC
>NC_051409.1:37148024-37148293 GCF_015228065.2 Penaeus monodon | reverse complement strand
AGGAGGAAGAGAAGGAGCAAAAGGAGGAAAAAGAAAGAGAAAGAGAGCGAGGGAATATGAGGGAAACAAAGAAAGAAGCAGAATAGAGATAGCGTAGATAAACATTGAAGATGTGTCAATAAACAGAAGGAATAAAGGAAACAAGGGAGAAGAAGAAAGGAAAGAAACGACAAAAAAGTGAAAGAGAATAAAGTGAAAGAGGAGAGAGAAAAGAGATGATAAAGATAAAGTGTAAGAAAATTAAAGAAATAATGAAAGAACATCGCAGT
>NC_051409.1:37147637-37147992 GCF_015228065.2 Penaeus monodon | reverse complement strand
TATGACGAAGGAGATAAGGACAAGATGGAGGAGGAGGAAGAAAGAAAAAGGAAGAAATGGAACGACAAGAAGAAGATTAAGGAAGCAAAGGAGGAAAAGAGAAGAAAGCGACAAACAAAAGAACAGAGAAATAACAGAAGAAAGAGGAGGAGAAGGAGAAGAAGAAGAAGAAGGAGAAGGAGGAGGAGAAGGAGAAGAGAGAACGAGGGTGACGGACACGGAAAAACAAGAAGACGGAGAAAAAGGAGGAGGAAGAAGAGAAAGAGGAGACGGAACAGAGAGAGAAAGAAAAGTGAGGTAAATGACGATAAAAAACAGGTAAGAGGGAGGGGAAGGAGGAGAGGAACTAATGAGG
>NC_051409.1:37146821-37146940 GCF_015228065.2 Penaeus monodon | reverse complement strand
ATCAACCCTTCCCCTATTTTTCTTCATCCCTTTTCCTTATTTTTTGTCCTCTCCCTCTCCCCCTTTAACCCTAACCCCCCCCCATCAACCCCCAACCCCCCCATCGCAAACACAAACTC
>NC_051409.1:37145795-37146768 GCF_015228065.2 Penaeus monodon | reverse complement strand
GGTTACCTACCACACAACGTTAATCAAGTATTGCGTCAGTTTATTTGACTTAATTCAATTATATGTTTATATGCAGTTGTGGGCGTGCGAATGGCTGTATGGGTGGCCGGGAGGGGAGGCGGAACGGGAGAGGAAGGGGGGAGGGGAGGCGGAACAGGAGAGGAAGGGGGAGGGGAGGCGGAACGGGAGAGGAAGGGGGAGAGGGGAGGAAGGTGGTGAGTGTAGGCGGAACGGGAGAGGAAGGGGGAGGGAGGCGGCACGTGAGAGGAAAGGGGGGAGGGGAGGCGGAACGGAGAGGAAGGAAGGGGGAGGGAGGCGGAACGGGAGAGGAAGGGGGAGGGAGGCGGAACGGGAGAGGAAGGGGGAGGGGAAGCGGAACCGGGCGAGGACGGGGGAGGGGAGGCGGAACTGGAGAGGAAGGGGGAGGGGAGGCGGAACGGGAGAGGAAGGGGGAGGGGAGGCGGAACGGGAGAGGAAGGGGGGGAGGAAGGGGAGGGGGCGAGGAAGGGGAGAGGGCTGAGCAGAGGAAAGAGGAGGGGGAAGTAATGAAGAAGGGGAGGGGTGAAGAGAGGAAAGAAGAGGGGAAAGGGAAGGGGAAAGGGAGGGGGTGAGAAGGGGAAGGGAAAGGGAAAAGAAAGGGGAGAGGAGAGGAAGGAGAGGGGAGGAGAGGGAAGAGGAGATAAGGCGGAAAGGGAAGAGAAGAGAAAGAGGAGGGTATTGGAAGGAGGAAGAAGGAGGAGGAGAGGATGAGAAGATAGGAAGAGGGAAATGGGGTAGAGGGAAAGAACCATGAGGGTGTGAAGAGAGGAGAAGAATGATGGCGAAGGAGGGAGAGAAGGAGGGAAGAGGAGGAAGGGAATGGGATGGGGGGAGAGGAATGGAAGAGGAGAGGTAGGGGGTAGAAGAGGACATGGGGTGAGAGTGAGAAGGCGAGGGGAAATAGGGAAAAAGAGAAGAGAACGGAGAGGGGAAA
>NC_051409.1:37145562-37145688 GCF_015228065.2 Penaeus monodon | reverse complement strand
GAGTATGGGAGGAGGAGGGGATGGGGGAAAGGGCGAAGAGGGGAGATGGGGAAAGGGGGAGGGGGAGGGGGATTTGTGAGCATTTGCACATGGCTTGTGAAGCTTCTGATCTGGTCATTATTAGTC
>NC_051409.1:37144959-37145152 GCF_015228065.2 Penaeus monodon | reverse complement strand
TAGGAGATATTAACCGTACCTGTGGTCTTGTGCCTGCGTAAGAATGGCAAATGTTGTGTTCTGCAAATATCTGCTCTATCGATAAATTGTTTGTGAATGCCGGTGACTATTGTTTGCCTGGCTATTTTATGTTTATTTTAGCGTGTGTTAGAATGTTTGATGTTTATCTAGAACAGTGAGAACATAACGATTA
>NC_051409.1:37143216-37143346 GCF_015228065.2 Penaeus monodon | reverse complement strand
ATGTGTTAATACCATGGAATTTTTCGTTTTGTATTTTCCCACTTTTTTCCCCTGTCTATTGTGCTTCCCCTGCCTTTATTTCACTGATTGTTTCCCATATCTATGCAGGTACCCAAGGAAAAGCACGAGA
>NC_051409.1:37142526-37142641 GCF_015228065.2 Penaeus monodon | reverse complement strand
GGACCTTGGTTCTGGCAGGGCGCCGTTGCCCCGAGTGGGGGCCCTCAGACCATTGGTGCCACAGTCGACCCTCATGGCCCCAGCCGCGCGCTACCGCTGCACAGTGGCGGCCACC
>NC_051409.1:37139615-37139861 GCF_015228065.2 Penaeus monodon | reverse complement strand
CTCTCGCAGGCAATCCCCACACTCTCTTTCGGTTGCCAAGATAAGAAGGCTTTCTGAAATATACATTCTTGGCCGTCATGCGCCCGATGTTATACTGAATGCCATTGTTCTTAAGTGCGTCAGATTAAGTTGCTGGCGATGTTTATGACTATAATTTGCATCGAAGTCGCGTTTTTTGAATAGCGAGATATGTTCTTCGTGTTTTCCCCTTAAGATTTGTAAAAATGTTTAGTCTGTTCTCAAATT
>NC_051409.1:37139080-37139266 GCF_015228065.2 Penaeus monodon | reverse complement strand
CTTTCCATCCCGTGATCTTCATTCGACCAATAGTTTGACCCAGCCTTATGATAATGACCTTCTTGCTATAAAGAGAAAGAGGCCTCAGGCATGTGAAACTGTGACCCCAAGCACTCGCGGGGGGAACTTGTCTAAGTTTGCGCAATAAACAAGTTTGGTCAAAGTTTTACGGTTAAGTTCGTTCGT
>NC_051409.1:37138149-37138240 GCF_015228065.2 Penaeus monodon | reverse complement strand
GACAAACCACCCCCCCCCCCCCGCAAAGAAAAAAAAAATGAACTTGAACACCTCGTGACGTCACATCTATAATGGTATCGAGTTTCTGACA
>NC_051409.1:37137996-37138113 GCF_015228065.2 Penaeus monodon | reverse complement strand
AAGCCTTTTTTCCAAGTGGTTTCATTTATTTCAAAAGTTGCCACTGACGAGATCGTTGGCAGGTCCCCCCCCCACCCCCCCACTTCTTCCCTCCTCTTCCACACCGTTTCCTCTTTA
>NC_051409.1:37137367-37137443 GCF_015228065.2 Penaeus monodon | reverse complement strand
AGTTCAGACACCTTCTCATTTTACATTTGAATCTCCAGTTCTCACTAACTCTCCAAGTGTTGCCTCGTTACTATTA
>NC_051409.1:37136553-37136683 GCF_015228065.2 Penaeus monodon | reverse complement strand
AAAATCGCTCGATTGATGGGAGAATACTATTATCCACTATGAATCAATATCATGCATTGCGTTCTTGTGGCCCCGCCCCTTTTTGTCGCCGCCCTCTCCCTCCACACCCCCACACACCCCCACACATTCT
>NC_051409.1:37136284-37136377 GCF_015228065.2 Penaeus monodon | reverse complement strand
ATATCTTATATTAAAATTAATAACATACACTTTTTTATTTTTTTTCAATTTTCCTCATTCTTTTATCTAAATCCCACGCAAATTCATAATTCG
>NC_051409.1:37133367-37134571 GCF_015228065.2 Penaeus monodon | reverse complement strand
CTCTGTTTACTTTCTCACGACGTCAAAAAAAAAAAACGGGTAAGGAGGTTACTGACTTGCTCAATTAGTGTGGCTAATAACAAGGTCTAACCACCATAAATCCTGCACGACGCCACTAATGAGGCTCTTCGCTCGTGATTATCAAACTACTTGTGAGCGAAAACGAGGCGGTTGGGTTGTTAGGCGGTTGGGTTGTTAGGCGGTTGGGTTGTTAGGTGGTTGGGTTGCTAGGTGGTTGGGTTGTTAGGCGGTTGGGTTGTTAGGCGGTTGTTTTGTTAGGCGGTTGGGTTGTTAGGTGATTGGGTTGTTAGGTGAATGGGTTGTTAGGTGATTGGGTTGTTAGGCGGTTGGGTTGTTAGGGGTTGGGTTGTTAGGCGGTGTTAGGCGGTTGGGTTGTTAGGTTGTTAGGCGGTTGGTTGTTAGGTTTGTTAGGTGATTGGGTTGTTAGGTGAATGGGTTGTTAGGCGGTTGGGTTGTTAGGCGGTTGGGTTGTTAGGCGGTTGGGTTGTTAGGCGGTTGGGTTGTTAGGTGTTAGGCGGTTGGGTTGTTAGGTGAGTTGGGTTGTTAGGTGATTGGGTTGTTAGGCGGTTGGGTTGTTAGGGGGGGTGTTAGGCGTTGGTTGTTAGGTGATGGTTGTTAGGTTGTTGTTAGGGCGGTTGGGTTGTTAGGCTTTGTTAGTGAGGGGGGGGTGGGGTAGGCGGTTGGGTTGTTAGGTTGTTTTAGGCGGTTGGGTTGTTAGGTGATTGGGTTGTCAGGCGGTTGGGTTGTTAGGCGGTTGGGTTGTCAGGTTGTTTGGTGGTTACGTTTGTTTCTCTTTCCCATCTTTATCTATTTATACCATACATTCTCCTATTTTTTTAACCCCCGTCTCCCCCTTTAACTCTTTCCTTTTCCCTTTTTAAAAAGGCCTTCCCCATTTTTAATTTCCCTTTTTCCCCCTTCCCCCCTTTTTACCCTCCCCCCCTCTTTTTTTTTCCCCTTTCCCTTTTCTTCCGCCCCCTTTAACCTTCCCCTTTTTCCCCCCTTTATTCCCCCCTTTTCCCCAAAAAAAAAAAAAAATCTTCCCCTTTTCCTTTTTCCCCTTTTTTTCCCCTCTCCCTTTTCCCCCCCCTTTTTCCCTTCCCCCCTTTCTCCCTTTTCCCCCTTTCCCCCCCTTTTTTCTTCCCCCTTTCTTCTCCTCTCCTTTTTTCTTTCCTTCCCCTTT
>NC_051409.1:37133132-37133339 GCF_015228065.2 Penaeus monodon | reverse complement strand
TTTTCCTTTTCCCTTTTGCCCTCTCTCCCCCTCCGTTTTTTTTTCCCTTCCCCCAATCCCCCCTCCTTCGCCTTCCCAAAGTGAGTGGTCGGGGGTTTCGTTTTCAATGGTCTTTCAAGAGTTTTCAGGGGTCCGTGATTTGTGTGAGGGGTTTTCGCGTGGATGCTCGGGGGTAATGGGGTCGGCAAAGACGGGGTCTTTCCCGGG
>NC_051409.1:37132101-37132608 GCF_015228065.2 Penaeus monodon | reverse complement strand
GGGGCAAAAAAACAGACAGACCAGACAGACAGTTTTTTTCATAAGTGGTGAATAGTTTATTTTAAACACAGCACAAGGATGAAAGCGTGTTGTTACCCCTGTTTTAAAACAAAGGATCAGGGCGCTTATAAAACTCCGTGTATTTCCCGTGTAACGGGGCCCCCCCCCCCTTGTCCTTTTGAAAATTTTTACGCCCGGGGGCCCAAAAAAGCCCAAAGGAGGCCCCCCCCCGCCAAAGGGGGCCCCAATTTTTCCCCCCTCCCCCCGGTCCCCCCAAAAAAACCTTTTTGGGGAAAGGGGGTTTTGGGGGTTTGGGAAAAAAAGGGGTTTGGGAAAAATTAATTAAATTGGGAAATAAGGGGGGGGGGAAAAGGAGGTTTGGGGAGAGCGGACACCGAAAGGGGGGCGAGGGGGGGGGGGTGGATGGAAGGGAAAAAGGGCGGAAAAAAGGGGGGGAAAAGAGAAGAGAGAGGAGGAAAAAAAGGGGAAAAGGGGAAATTTTAAAAG
>NC_051409.1:37131301-37131553 GCF_015228065.2 Penaeus monodon | reverse complement strand
AAAGGGGGGGGGGGAAATGAGTAAAAAAAAGAAGACAAGAGAGCCTATACAGAAGTCTTTAAAATATAAAATAATGTATAAAAATAAAAGCCAGAGAGGAAAATAAAGGAAAATGCGTAAAACCACAGGCATCTGCGTTTCATAAGAGGGCTTAGTTATAACCCAAGAAACCTGAAGATCGCTCCTGTAGTAATGAACTTCAGACACGGGGAAAAATATAAACCGTGTCAAAGATTTTCTACCCAAAATTTC
>NC_051409.1:37130635-37130906 GCF_015228065.2 Penaeus monodon | reverse complement strand
TATAATCAACAGGAACCCAAAA
The DNA here is from genome assembly GCF_015228065.2 of Penaeus monodon. Lineage (NCBI taxonomy): Eukaryota > Metazoa > Arthropoda > Malacostraca > Decapoda > Penaeidae > Penaeus > Penaeus monodon. The sequence continues at coordinate 37,130,884 of NC_051409.1, read as the reverse complement.
TTATCAATTCTAAAGAGGCAATCTATGAAACGTCATATCTTAACATTTCCTAACATTTAATTTCCTCATCTCGTTATATATTTATCTCTCCAGCTAAGGCCACGAGATTCCGTTATATTGTGGAATTCGGAAAAGGACGCTAATGTGCTGTACGCTGTCGATGTATAAATAAACCATTATGTGCCACAATCCCCGGCTTTTGATATTTCTTCAAGTGCCGTCCTATATCGGGGGCAGAGTTTGTGGGAG
>NC_051409.1:37130419-37130609 GCF_015228065.2 Penaeus monodon | reverse complement strand
TGTGTATTTTCCGGGGTGACTAAGACAATTAAAAGAAAAAAAAATGTACAAGAAGTAAAATGTGGCTAATTTTCGATTTTTTTGGGGGGTAGGGGGTGGGGGGTGGAGCTGTATAATACTGATCATGTTTAATGATGGTAGATCTTTCTGTGTAAGCGTTTCAAGGAATCCATATATGATTCTGCTGTTG
>NC_051409.1:37129404-37129608 GCF_015228065.2 Penaeus monodon | reverse complement strand
CCTCCAGCGGTCACCGCCCGAATGTCACGCTTGCCATTAAGATAAAGCCATAAATTAGCGACTCGATCTTTAAAGGCAAAATTATGTCGATCGTTAAAAGAAGTAAAGAGATCCGGATTCTCATCTGTTTACCATTTAAGTGTTTGAATTTATTTTATAATGTCGATTTATGCGTCTTTGGATGCTTTATTGATGAATGGGGAC
>NC_051409.1:37128554-37128694 GCF_015228065.2 Penaeus monodon | reverse complement strand
CGAACTCTCACAGTTGTAGGATTGAAGTCTTAATAAATCATAAAAAAACACCTTCGGCAAATTGATATATAACTTGCGTTCACCGGGAAGGAAAAAAAAATAATACCTTGCGTTCACCGGGAAGGAAAAAAATAATAATA
>NC_051409.1:37127745-37127899 GCF_015228065.2 Penaeus monodon | reverse complement strand
TATAATCCCCCTGTTGTTATCAATCCCCGGTTATAATTGTGTTAATCACCAGCTGCTGTGGTTATTTCACAATTCCTAGTGGTTTTGATGATGTCATGCCAGGCCGCTGAAGTTGTTATGATGTGCCTTGTGGTTGTGGGATGACTTCAGTTCA
>NC_051409.1:37127599-37127721 GCF_015228065.2 Penaeus monodon | reverse complement strand
GAGTTTTAGTTTGCAGTTGTGGTGTGGTCTGGTTTTCGCTCCGGTGGTGGTAATGTGTTGTGTACCTCTGTTAATGTTGGTTTAACGTGGTTGGTGATGTGCATTGATTACGTCATCAGGTC
>NC_051409.1:37126924-37127087 GCF_015228065.2 Penaeus monodon | reverse complement strand
GATGATTTCGTATATTGTTCTATGTCTGTGTTTCTTCATTCGGTTTTTTCAAGGTTTTAGTCTTTTCTTGTTTGTTTTTCTTTTGTCCCTTTCGCTACTATCAGCTATTGATATTATCATCATTATCATTGCCGGTGTTACTTCCTTACATCATGTCCAAAGC
>NC_051409.1:37126327-37126611 GCF_015228065.2 Penaeus monodon | reverse complement strand
TACCATGTACTGTTTAGTCTCTCCCTGAACACCATTGTTTAGGCTTTTCAGATAGGTATGTCCTGATCATATTACTCGTTCATTGATGTGGGTTGCATTCGATGTTGATCCTCTGTTATAAACGAGAGCGTTACCTGAAAGTTGTGCACGCGGGTAGTGATAAAGCCCACGACTGTGACATGTGTTATATTGCTTGTTTAAACTGTTCTTTACTGTTTGCCGTTGGCTGTGATGTATGGTTTGTGACTCGGTGTGATCTGTTAGCTGTATTGGCACCGGGCCTT
>NC_051409.1:37124995-37125742 GCF_015228065.2 Penaeus monodon | reverse complement strand
CTATTTTACTTATTTATCTCTATCATATTCTATATTCTATCTCATATTCTTCATCATATCATACTTCTTCTACTCATACTTCTCTCATCATCATTTCATCATCTCTTCTACTCATCATCTCTCTCTCATCTCCTCATATCATATCTTACTTCATCTACTCATATACTACTATACTCTTCATCATTTTATCATTCATTATATCTATCTCTCTATTTCCTCTTATTCTCTTTTCATCTCTTTTTCTATTTCTCTCTTACTGTATATCTAATTCTCATCATCTCATCTTACGTTATCATTATTCTACTCATCACTCACTTATTTCATCACTCTCCTATTCATTCTCTCATCTCCTTCATTTCTCTACTCTTCTTCTTTCTCATATTCTATCATATACTTCTATCTTTCTCACTATTACGTATATATCTATACTCATTTCTCTTCTCTCTCGCTTCCTATCTTTTTACTATCGTCTCTCTCTTCTCCCTTTTCTCTCATCACTCCTCCTCCTCACTTCATCTTCTTATTTTCTTCCTTCTTTCTTCTCTCCTCCTTCTCTCTTTCTCTTCTCATCTTCTCCCTATCCCTCATCCTCTCTCATATCCTTCTCATTCTCTTCTATTTCATATCTCCTCACATCTTCACTTATTCTTATATCCTTTATTCTCTTTCTCTCCTCTCATCTTATTTTCTTATTCTTTTCTATTAACCTTAGGACTATTGACTGATACGGACTTTGTGTCTCATTTG
>NC_051409.1:37123209-37123477 GCF_015228065.2 Penaeus monodon | reverse complement strand
TTTCCTGCATTCATTATATTAAGACTTTTAACATACCGATAGTCTATTTCATATTTATTCAATGATCTTATACGTTTATACGTACATTTCACTACATAAATTATTTTACGCTATATACATATATTGTATTTATATCATAATTCACAAAGAGACCGTATATTTATATGCTCTTAAGCATATCACATTTATAAACTGACTTTAAACATGTATGATCTTATGTAGATTCATACACGTGTCCATACTACGTCTGTGCATGATACTCACTACA
>NC_051409.1:37122593-37122861 GCF_015228065.2 Penaeus monodon | reverse complement strand
ATATAAGCAGGCAAATACAGCTTTTGAGACTACCCTCCCACCTTCAAGCATCTTGCTTATGCAACCGGCTGCAAGATCGATAATGTGCAATGGCCATCGTGTGTTGTTATGGTCATGTTATATTGATTTTGCAATGTGCAGTAAACATTTTATATGACATAAAAATTGCAGAAACTACAGCAAGCTTTGTTATAGGCTGCGCGCCCTGTTGCATGCGTAGCGTGTTGCTATGCGGTATGATCGCATAATGTCTACAATTGGCCATTAC
>NC_051409.1:37121348-37121505 GCF_015228065.2 Penaeus monodon | reverse complement strand
GGTGTGTTTGGCGACCGTGTGACCTGCTGTTAGGGTGAATGTGACCTATTTGCATGTCCTTTGTATTCTAGCATAGAGTGATTATACCGTGTTTTATGCTTGTTAATTTTTTGTTAATGCAATTGCAAATGTTGCTTTTGACATTCATAATGTTCAA
>NC_051409.1:37120859-37121031 GCF_015228065.2 Penaeus monodon | reverse complement strand
ATTTCCTATCCTTTCTTTGTTTTTGACAATGTTCTTCAATCATTATTCATAATAACTAAATTTTATCTCCAATATAAATGTTATGCTCATTAATCTCTCATTAACTAAAGCATTGTATATCTTGAGGTAAATGCAAAATACATCGTTTATTTTGCCTTTTTAGTATAAGGTG
>NC_051409.1:37120295-37120434 GCF_015228065.2 Penaeus monodon | reverse complement strand
TATTCCAGTTATTTAGAAGAATGGGATTGTGCATATTTTGTTTGTTTAACGGGATAAAGGTGTAAATATCTGATTTATTTCGTTTTTCGCAAAGGTTGTTTTCATATTCATTCGTTCGTGGATGAGACGAGATGCGATT
>NC_051409.1:37119076-37119334 GCF_015228065.2 Penaeus monodon | reverse complement strand
AACATTTAATTTCGGGGTCCACATTATTCGCCAAATCGCGAATTTTGAGTATGTGTTTAATTCGAACCTCATGTTATGATGTGTTGCGTCATTTGTTTACATCCCGTGTCGCATGTGCGTTCCCTCGGGTCTTACAGCCTGGAATATACAGCGTGAATGTGTGATGTGTATGGTTGGGATTGTTATATAGCTTGTGTTGTCTCTGTTGTGCGTGTTATTCGTGTGTCATGGGCTAAGATCATTTACATAAATATATCC
>NC_051409.1:37118964-37119058 GCF_015228065.2 Penaeus monodon | reverse complement strand
GCTTGCTAATTGGGGAGACAATTTTTCGTGTTGCTCTTTTGAATTAAGGAATGGGGGGGGGGTTTGTGTGAACTTTGGTTTTTGCACCTACTTC
>NC_051409.1:37118752-37118823 GCF_015228065.2 Penaeus monodon | reverse complement strand
GCATTACCTTTATATGCATTTTCCTTTAACAAATTACCATCCATCATCTAAAGAAGTTGATCAATTCTTAG
>NC_051409.1:37117706-37117939 GCF_015228065.2 Penaeus monodon | reverse complement strand
TCTTTCGTGTTTGCTTATACATTCACATTTCAAACCAATGATATGTGTGTTATAAATGTTATATGATTGTGTTCTGTGCTATGAATATTTTGGATGTTTGTGTTTTGTTTGTGTTTAGTTTTCGTAAATATGAGGGGGGGGGGAGAAAAGGGGGGAGGAGGGAGAAAAGGGGGGGGAGGGGAGAAAAGGGGGGAGGGGGAGAAAAGGGGGGAGGGGGAGAAAAGGGGGGGGAG
>NC_051409.1:37117287-37117379 GCF_015228065.2 Penaeus monodon | reverse complement strand
AATTTATCAGTTGTGTGATCTATAATATATTTTTATTTTTTCGCCCATTTTTATTTGGCAGTTGCAAAAACAATAAAAATACATTCGTTTGA
>NC_051409.1:37117046-37117268 GCF_015228065.2 Penaeus monodon | reverse complement strand
CAAAATGTCTGCTAAAGGTCGGGACACAGTTGTTGCCGGCGGGAGAGCTGCAATTTCGATCCTGATCAAGAGAATCGAACACGCTGTAGTTTGGGTTTCGATTCCCGGATGTGGAAAACTATAGATGCCAGAATAGAGGCTTGAAGACGGATGGAACGAAAGAGGGTTGGGGGGGGGGGTGATGGAGGTCATTTGAGGATACACGAGCATGAGGTTGTGGGT
>NC_051409.1:37115037-37116950 GCF_015228065.2 Penaeus monodon | reverse complement strand
AGAAAGGTTTTCGATACCCGGATGTGGAAAGCTATAGATGCCAGAATAAAGGATTGAAGGAGGGAGGTTGTGATGGAACTAACGCGAAGGGGGGGGGGGAGGGGGGGATAAAGGGGGGGGGGAGATGGTGGAAGAAAGTTGAGGATACATGGGCGTGAGGTTGTGAGGGGGGTGGGGGAGAGAGGTGGGTAGGGGGGAGAGAGGGGTTGGGGAAGAGAGGGGTAGGGAGAGAGGTGGGTAGGGGAGAGGTAGGGGAGATGAGGGTAGGGGAGAGAGGTGGGTAGGGGAGAGGTAGGGGAGATGGGGGGGTAGGGGAGAGAGGGGTAGGGGAGAGAGGTGGGTAGGGGAGAGGTAGGGGAGATGGGGGGGTAGGGGAGAGAGCTGGATAGGGGAGAGAGGGGGATGGGGAGAGAGGTGTGTGGGGGAAGACATAGAGAACGATAGACTGTAAGTGAACGCCCTGGCTGTGGGTGGATGTCTGTGACGGATACGTGGACACCGGAGACCCAAACTGCGGTTAGACACCCTCTAATTAGTAGATGGAAACCTAGGCCGTGTTTGGACACCTCTGGCTGTTAGCTGGACTCCCAGATTGTGGTTGGACACCTTCGACTGTGGTTGGACCTTCTGACTGACAAACGGACACCAAGACTGATTTCTACATCACATCTATGTGTCAACTGGACACATAGACTGTTTGATCGCTTTTGACCGTGAGTGGACACCCAGACTGCGGTTGGGTCTTCAGACTGGCTGGCAAACGGACACCAAAACCGCGATTTGGGCATCCCCAACCGGCAGACGGACACGCCGATCCCAGTTTTCCGCCCATGTGCTTGTGGCTGGACGCCCCAGGCCGAGGCTGGACGCCCCAGGCCGAGGCTGGACGCCCCAGACCAAGGCTGGACGCCCCGGGCCGAGGCTGGACGCCCCAGATCGAGGCTGGACGCCCCAGGCCGAGGCTAGACGCCCCAGGCCGAGGCTAGACGCCCCAGGCCGAGGCTAGACGCCCCAGGCCGAGGCTGGACGCCCCAGGCCGAGGCTGGACACCCCAGGCCGAGGCTGGACGCCCCAGGCCGAGGCTGGACGCCCCAGGCCGAGGCTGGACGCCCCAGGCCGAGGCTGGACGCCCCAGGCCGAGGCTGGACGCCCCAGGCCGAGGCTGGACGCCCCAGGCCGAGGCTGGACGCCCCAGGCCGAGGCTGGACGCCCCGGGCCGAGGCTGGACCCCCCGCGCCGAGGCTGGACGCCCCGGGCCGAGGCTGGACGCCCCAGGCCGAGGCCCCCGGCGCTCGACCAATAATCCACGAGCGGGCAGCAGCGGCGTCCACGCGTCACATCCATCATGGCCGAATATTTGCGCGGCCGTTATTCCTTCAATGACCAATAAATATCTGCAACAATACAGACTTTGGAATCCAATCGCCTTCACGTAGAGGAGAGAGAGCCGCCTCGGACGCCGCCATAGATAGAGTTAAAGCCTGCTCTAATCCCGCTCCCGATGCCAGTGCGCCGTTTCCTCCCGCTGCTTGTATCCGCTATTCGTTTCCAGACGACCAGCCCGAAAATTTTAACCCTCGCTGGCTTGGACCTTCCTCCGCCTGGGCTGTGCGTGCGCGCGCTCTCCCGCCGTGCACGCCCACTCGCCCCAGGCCACTCGCCCCACTCGGCACCGCTCGCCCCGCTCGAACTCCCGCCCGTGAGAGATGGTTCGTGAGCTCGGGTTTTTTTTCACTCGTCTTCCCGCCCACTCGTGAGCTTGTCCGCCCGCCCACTCGCGCTCCCGCCCACTTGTCCTCCCGCCCACTTGTCCTTCCGCCCACTCGTGAGCTTGTCCGCCCGCCCACTCGCCTTCCCGCCCACTCGCCCGCCCGTGATCGTGTTCAGGCGTTCGTTTGTTCGGTCTTCTGGAA
>NC_051409.1:37113808-37114605 GCF_015228065.2 Penaeus monodon | reverse complement strand
GACTTCGCCAGTACAACGCGAAAATAGCGAAAGAGACACGAACCTCCTTCCGAATGCAGGACGTAATCGAATTTTGGTAGGTGCGCGCATGTCCCTAAGGGGGAGGAGGGGGCGAGGGGAAGGAGGGGGAAGAATGGGGAAGAGAAGAGGGGAGGAGAGAGGGCGGGCGGGGAGGAACAGGGGGCGAGGCATGAGGCACAATGAAAACGGATGCTAAACAGGGCATACCCTAGTGTACCAGAGACGACTTCGCTAATGACGACTACACTGGGTTGGGACTCGGACTGTGCTATCAGCTCTTTGTTGCACCGCACTTTGAACACGAAGGAAAAAAAAAAGATTGGAAGGGGGAGAAGGGGGGGAAGGGAGGGGAAAGAGGGGAGGAGGGGAAGAAGGGGAAGGGGAGAGAAAGGGGGGTGGGGTAGGGTTGAATTTGTAATTGGACTTTGGGGGAAAAAAAAAGTGTGTATATATATTGATTTTTGATTGGTTAAGCATTTCGTGCATATTGCAGCTTCTGCCTTATTTATTTATAATATGTGATGTTTGCTATTGTGCTTTTGCAACGTTGAACCGTGACGTTGATTATGCTTTTTTTTTTAATCTTTTTTTTTCGAGTGATGAGCACATGTGCATATGGATTTGAACTCATCACACGTAATGATACAAATCATCAACGTGTACACTTGCAAAACGAATTTCTGGCCCAAACGTGGACGACATGCTTTTAAAAGATCCGGAAATGTACGTGCGTCGGTAGCAAGTGCGGAATTTGTATATATGCTGGTGGGCTGCCT
>NC_051409.1:37113603-37113705 GCF_015228065.2 Penaeus monodon | reverse complement strand
CCCAGCGTCAGAGAGGCGTTCAAAGTGTTAGACCCTAATTGCTGCTGCCAACGTTGCTGCTGGCTGGGGATGGTGCCAGGGGTTGGGGAGGGGGCGTTGGCA
>NC_051409.1:37112450-37113477 GCF_015228065.2 Penaeus monodon | reverse complement strand
TAAATGATGGCCAGAGCGTACCCAAGCAACGTGGGGTGAGAGGGCCGCTCTGTGACCTGCTAGTGATGACCTGGAGATGACCTGTTATTGCTGATTTGGCTGGTCCCTATTACACGCTCAGCGCGGACCTGCAGAGAGGCTGGTCCGAAGACCTGACAAGAACAACCCTTCAGCTTTTAGTGATGCGCGGGAAAGAGAGCCGAATAATTCTCGATATCGACGTCCACGGACCTGTTGGTGACCTGTAGATCTGGTAACGCTGATCTCGAGATGACCTTGCTGACCTATTACACTGACCTTTGGCTTATTAAAGCTGATGTGGAGTAATCACCCCGCATTCGCTGATGACCAGAATGTAGCTTCTTAGTGCTGACCTGGGAATGAGCTAGATTTTCCCGGGTCTTGACCTGGGAATGAGCTAGATTTTTGCCCGGATCTGACCTGGGAATGAGCTAGATTTTTGCCCGGGTCTGACCTGGGAATGAGCTAGATTTTTGCCCGGGTCTGACCTGGGAATGAGCTAGATTTTTGCCCGGGTCTGACCTGGGAATGAGCTAGATTTTTGCCCGGGTCTGACCTGGGAATGAGCTAGATTTTTGCCCGGGTCTTGACTTGGGAATGAGCTAGATTTTTGCCCGGGTCTGACCTGGGAATGAGCTAGATTTTTGCCCGGGTCTTGACTTGGGAATGAGCTAGATTTTTGCCTGGGTCTGACCTGGGAATGAGCTAGATTTTTGCCCGGGTCTTGACCTGGGAATGAGCTAGATTTTTGCCCGGGTCTGACCTGGGAATGAGCTAGATTTTAATCCGGTCTGACCTGGCAAAGATCCAGATTTCTCCCTGGTCTGACCCGGGAAAAGAGGGTCCATCTCTACTTTGCTCTTTATCAATGCTGACCCCTGGGATACATACATGTACGGAAGACTTGTAAGAAAAAATATTTCTGGCCTCATTATGACCTGATGAATGACCCGATGACCTTGGACATAATCTTGTAGTAGTTAGGGTGACTTTTTTGACTATTAGA
>NC_051409.1:37112341-37112418 GCF_015228065.2 Penaeus monodon | reverse complement strand
AGGAAATTATGAGCTTAATTTGATCACGTAATTCTCCTTTGTCCTGAAATTAGAAACGGACAGAGAGTAAGAGATTT
>NC_051409.1:37111773-37111978 GCF_015228065.2 Penaeus monodon | reverse complement strand
GGAGCAAGGCTTAGAGAGATGGTAATGAACTATCAAATATGCAAATTCGCGAGATAGGGAGCGAGAACACAGCGTCGAAACCGCGGAAGAGAACGGGACTCGAAATAAAACCGGATAAAGAGGCAGAATAAGAGGACAAGCGAAAACCAATGAGATCCGCAAACGGGGGGAAAATGAAAATGTTTTTTTGTGTGCGTGTGCGAAA
>NC_051409.1:37111103-37111755 GCF_015228065.2 Penaeus monodon | reverse complement strand
GAAAAAAAAAAACATTATAACAGGGTACAAGCGCATAGTTAATCAGTGAGAGATGACCCTGGAAAAAAATAACAATGGAAAATGTCCTGGAAAAAAAATGCTGGTTGTATATGTAACTATAATATATATAAACGCAGCGCGCATACAGCCGACTGCATGTGTAGGACAGAACAGGGGCCGCCAATAAGGGAAACAGGGACGGCAGCATGGGATAGGGACGGAGAACGGTGACGGGGCCGGTAGGGAGGGATAGGGACGGTAGGATAGGGACGGGGACGTCGGCAAGGGATAGGGACGGAGAATGGGAAGGTAGGAAGGGACGGGGTGAGTATTGAGAGGGACGAGGGATGGGGGCTGGGGCGGTGACATGGGATAGGGACGGAGGATAGGGACGGGATGAGCGTGAGAAGGAGGGAGAGTGGTGACGGGAGCGGTAGGAAGGAACGGAATTGAGTGATGTGAGGGACAGGGGGCGGTTGCAAGGAATAGGGTCGGATAACAGGGACGGGAGCGGTAGCAAGGGAAGGGGATGAGTGTAAGAGGGACGCCCGGGGCAGTGGCAGGGGACGATGAGTATGAGAAAGACGGAGATGAGTACGGCCGAGGGATGAGAGGACCAGGGATGGACGAGAGACACGTGAGTGAGTACGAG
>NC_051409.1:37110561-37110892 GCF_015228065.2 Penaeus monodon | reverse complement strand
ATGAATGAATTCGAGGTGTCGGCAAATGGCGGAGATGAGTGAAAGAGAGACGGAGCAATGAGAGGAAGAGATGAATACCTGAGTACGATACGGCTTGATAGTGAGGGACGGAGGTTAATGTGAAGGATAGATGAGTATGAGTAACGGAGGAGTATGAGTAACGGAGGAGTATGAGTAACGGAGGAGTATGAGTAACGGAGGAGTATGAGTAACGGAGGAGTATGAGTAACGGAGGAGTATGAGTAACGGAGGAGTATGAGTAACGGAGGAGTATGAGTAACGGAGGAGTATGAGGCTGACGGAGGAGACGAAGTAAGGAGGAAGGGCCCGG
>NC_051409.1:37110107-37110529 GCF_015228065.2 Penaeus monodon | reverse complement strand
CATCTACGGGGAACAGATGACTATGAGGGAAACGAGATGAGAGTAAATAATGTTATGAGGAAAAAGATGAGTGGGAACAGGACGAGGGAGAGAGGCAGAGGCGCGAGGGATATGAGTGAGGAGAAAGAGATGGAGGTACGGAGGAGGAGAGGGATGAAGCGAAAATGAGGAAAGATGAGGACAGAGGGGAAAAAAATAATCGAGTGTGACCTTTTATGAGGGAGTGAGTCCACGTGAAAGACAGTGAACGTGAGGTATAGTGATGGAGAGTGAGGAGATGAGGGCCGAATGAGGAACACAAGACACGAGTGAGAAAAGAATACAGACAAAGGGAATAACCGATAAAACACGCGAGAATTCTAAAATAACGATGATAACAGTAATAAGAAAAGCAAGGTTGCCGTGACATGGTCGGCGAGGCA
>NC_051409.1:37109415-37109480 GCF_015228065.2 Penaeus monodon | reverse complement strand
ATATGCCTGACGGTGGGTATCGGAGGGAGTCATGGTGAAGGAGGGGAAGGCGCGCGGACTCCTTC
>NC_051409.1:37109084-37109225 GCF_015228065.2 Penaeus monodon | reverse complement strand
CACAAGAACTCCATCAGTAGGGGAAAGAGGGAAGGGAGGAGAGCGCAAGGACTCCCACGAGAGGGGACGAGGGGGGGGAAGGAGGAGAGAGGGGGACGGAGAGGGGAAATTAGAGGGGAAAAGCACAGGGACTTTCCCGGT
>NC_051409.1:37108756-37108865 GCF_015228065.2 Penaeus monodon | reverse complement strand
TCATCCTCGGCAGGGTGTGTGTGACGAGGGGAAAACACTCTCTCTCGGCAAAGGGAAGGGGTGAGAGGGGAGAGAGAGAGAGCGCAGAACAGCTCACTGGCAGGGGAAG
>NC_051409.1:37108080-37108214 GCF_015228065.2 Penaeus monodon | reverse complement strand
GGAAAAGGGGAGACATTCAGATCGCGGGAAAAAGAAAATGGAATATCGCAAAGGAAATTGGTGAGAAAGGAATGAAAGAAAACGGGATTTAGGGATTTCGTTAGGATATATTGTGAAGAATGAACGGGAATATT
>NC_051409.1:37107881-37107995 GCF_015228065.2 Penaeus monodon | reverse complement strand
AAAGACAGAAAATGGTGGACTGGTGTCAAAAGAAGGAGAGGGAGAGACGATAATCGAATAAATTGAGAGAAAGAAGGAGAAAGAGATTATACAGCGTGATAAATATGAATGCAC
>NC_051409.1:37107678-37107774 GCF_015228065.2 Penaeus monodon | reverse complement strand
TTACAAGTAAAATAGACGAAGAATAACGAGAAATATTCATTGACGTTTAAAAAGCGAAACTTCCATGATTTCCAAGATTAATACGACTCGTTCTTA
>NC_051409.1:37106797-37106901 GCF_015228065.2 Penaeus monodon | reverse complement strand
CTGAAAACCAACCTTTTGCACTTATCTCGATTCTCAGTTTCACGCAGTAAGATGTTTGCATCCAGACCAGTCCATTCTTCGATGTTATCTTCCCATCGTTTTTT
>NC_051409.1:37106516-37106758 GCF_015228065.2 Penaeus monodon | reverse complement strand
TGCCTTGCAGGGTAGTCTTGGCCAGTGCAGATGATCGTGTGACGTGAACCTGACCACCTCAGCTTGCGTCTTTTTACTGAAGTCATGCGATCTTCATGCGACCCGATGGCGTTTATAATTCTGGACTTCACTACTTCACTGGTTATGTGATCTTTATAAGAGATAACGAGGAGTTTGCGGAAACATCTCGTCTCTAATGCCTGTTGCTTTCTTTCAAATTTGCTGTTAAGTGTCCACGTTTC
>NC_051409.1:37104525-37105139 GCF_015228065.2 Penaeus monodon | reverse complement strand
TTTTGTTAAGGAAAGTATTGTATCGTTTTCACACTGCCACCGTGAAGAGAGAGTGCGATTCCATGACATTTTATGCTTTACGCTTATCAATTGGTGTATCATAAAGTACATAATTTCTGTGGATTCCTTACTCTGGGTTTTATGTGACGGTGTAAAAATCGAAAATATATCAGGTTTCATATCATCATCACGTTTTTTGGACGTTTTTCTTTCTGTGTAGATTTCTGCCATTTGTGACTTGTGTGTGATGTAGCAACCTGTCACATAATGATGTAACTGTTATGTCCTTTTTAAAGTAATGGAGATCTTGTTTTATGACAATTTACAGGGGAAATGTGAGAGAAATATGTTGTGTTACAAATATATGAGAGGAATGATTTTCTGTAATATGTATAGATATGTTTTTGTGATACAATTGATATAAAAATGTTTACTGTGATAAGGTTAGAAGTGATAGAAATTTCATTTGAAGGGAATAGAAGGGTAAGGAGTTTTACGTGTCATGAATAGGAGGGATGGATTCATTTGATATTTATTGATTAAAAAATAATAATAATAGACGTTTTATGTGACACAAATGACTGGAATTTGGCATGACATAACTATACACGTTT
>NC_051409.1:37104190-37104496 GCF_015228065.2 Penaeus monodon | reverse complement strand
ATATTTTCTTTCCTTTTAAAAGTAGAGGGGGGGAGGGTCACAATCCTAGTTTCACATTAGTCACGTGACTTGCTGTTTTTGTCAGTGCACAAGGATGCAATGAGTATGCAGTGCTGCCACCATGAATGCCTAACAACAGCAGCATGCGCGGCTGCATGGCAGAAACAACACGTGTGTTTGCATGACTCATAACTTGGAAAGGTTTACCCAAGCAACACAGCAAACAAAAGCATGTTGGCAGCACCAGCACCCAAGTGTTATCTCTCTGCCGTGTCTAGCCATTCCGCTGGCAACGTGACCCCATGA
>NC_051409.1:37102891-37103054 GCF_015228065.2 Penaeus monodon | reverse complement strand
TTTTATTATTATTATTTTATCATTCATTTCATTATCATTATCTTATTTTCATTATTATTTTATTACATTATTTTTATTAATATTATAATTATTTTTATTATTATATATCCATCTCATCAATCATCATCATTATTATCTTCCTCCTCATCACTTCCTTCATCAT
>NC_051409.1:37101191-37102315 GCF_015228065.2 Penaeus monodon | reverse complement strand
TCCTTTTCCTCTTCCCCTTTCCTCATCCCGTCCTTTCTTCCTTCATCTTTCTAGTCCATTTTTTTTTTCCTCTCAGTATTCCCTTTTTCTTTCCTTTCTCTTTCCCCCTTTTCCTTTCTTTCCCTTTTCTATTCTCTCCCTTTCTCCTTTTTCTTTTTTTCTCTTTTTCCCTTCCCTTTCCCTTTCCATTTTCCCTTTTCCTTTTCCCTTTTCCTTTTTCCTTTTTTCCTTTTTCCTTTTTCCTTTTCCTTTTCCTTTTCCCTTTTTCCCCTTTTCTTTTCCCTTTCCTTTTCCCTTTCTCCCTTTTCCTTTTTCCCTTTTTCCCTTTCCTTTCCCTTTTCCCTTCTTGCCTTTCCTCCCCCTTCTTTTCTCCCTTCCCCTTCCTTTTCCTTCCCCTCTTTCCCCCTCCCTTTTTCCTCTTTCCCCTTTTCATTTAAACCGAACTCCCCTTTTCCCCCCTTCCCTCCCCCCTTTCCTTTTTCCCTTACTTCCCCTCCCTCTTTTTTTTTCCCTTTTCCCCCCCTTTCCCACCCCCTTTTTTTTTAATTTCCCCTCCCTCCCCTCCCCCCTTCTTTCCCCCTTTCCCCCCACCCTTCCCCTTCCCCCCCCCCCCCCTTTACCCTACCTTCCCTTTCCCCCCTTTTTTTCCAACCCCCCCTCCCCTCTCTTCCCCTTTTTCCCCCCCTTTTTCCCCACCCACCTCCCTCTCCCACGTTTCCTATTTTTTCCCCTTACCTATTCAAAACCCCTTCCCCCCCCCCTTTCTCCTTTTTCCCTTCTCCTCTCCCTTTCCTTTCCCCCCCCTTTTCCCTTCCCTTCTTTTCCTCCCTTCCCCCTTTCCCCCCTCTTCCCTCCCTTCCCCCCCCCTTCCCCCTTTCCCCCTTCCCCTTCCCCTCTCCCCTCCTTTTGGGGTTGGACTTTCCCTCCCCTTTCCCCGTCCCCCTTTTCCCCGGGACACTCCCCCTTCCTTCCCTTCCCTCAATATCCGTCTCATCGAGTTAATGGAGGAGATAACTTATATGAGAAAACGCGGAGGAGGTTGCTTCAAGGAGGATGAGAAACGGACGAACAAGTGGATGGAGTAAAACGGAGGAGGATGTGGAGGGAGGGAAATAGGTGAGAGA
>NC_051409.1:37100902-37101150 GCF_015228065.2 Penaeus monodon | reverse complement strand
AGAAAGTGGAGAGAGGGTGGAGAGGAGCGAGAGAGTGGAGAGAGGGTGGAGAGGAGCGAGAGAGTGGAGAGAGGGTGGAGAGGAGCGAGAGAGTGGAGAGAGGGTGGAGAGTGGCTGCTTGATAAAAAGACAGACAGACTGAATGACTGACAAACAAAGAGAAAAATAGAGAAAGTCAAATGAAAATAAAATACACAAATGAGAAAAAAACAGAGTGAGAGTGAGAGAAAGAAAGACGTAAAAGTAGG
>NC_051409.1:37100091-37100268 GCF_015228065.2 Penaeus monodon | reverse complement strand
CCACGAGGCGGCGCCGAAGGAAGGCCCAGAGAACAAGAAGGCGAGCCGTGGGGGGAGGGGGGGGGGCTGGCCAGAGTTAGCTCAGGAGTGTCCTCAGCTCTACACAAGGGCCGGGAGGGAGTTCGCTATGTCGGGGTTATGGTCGGGCTGGAGAGATGTTGTGACGTAACGAGTGGT
>NC_051409.1:37099834-37099906 GCF_015228065.2 Penaeus monodon | reverse complement strand
AAGAAATTTTGTGGTTTAATGTAATTTTGTTTTTGAATTCGGTTTTGGAAAAGAATTGTGTTTTTTTGAAAG
>NC_051409.1:37099708-37099772 GCF_015228065.2 Penaeus monodon | reverse complement strand
TTTGCTTGTTACCTTTTAATGATTACCTAAAAGGTAACAAACAAATTTACATAACCACAATTCT
>NC_051409.1:37098490-37099496 GCF_015228065.2 Penaeus monodon | reverse complement strand
TTCGTTTCGTTCTGGAGGATCATTGTGGTTCTGAAAGGTTGTTTGTGGCGATGAGTTAGAAGTTGTGGCGGGTGGTTGGTTGGGGATAATTGCGGTCTTGAGCGGTTGTTTGTGGCGGTGGGAGGTTGTTTGTGTATGGTCTGTCTGTGTTGTTTGCTTGCGGAGGGACACTGTGGCTTTGAACGCTTGTTTATGACGTTGGGTGAGAAGTTGTTTGCGTGTGTTGACTGGCTGTAGCTGTGGCTCATGTTGTGAAATTAGCTGGGAAAAATTAATGTATGTGTTAATTAGTGGATGGTGGGGTAAGGTTCAGAAACGTCGGTTGTAGATTCAAGTTACAACCTGGACAGTGGCGTGCCTGCAAGCGAATTGATAACCAGACAAATACAAGCTGCTTGTTAACGAAAACGAAAGTGGTCCTTCACGCACGCTATACAACACTATGCATGGGTATAGTGTGCGGTGAGTGATTTCAGTGATGTAAGGTGCGTGTGAGGTGATTTCAGGCTGTATGTAAGTCGTGCGTTGTGAGGGTGGAATTTCAGGCTGTATGTAAGGTGCGGTGAGGTGATTTCAGGTTGATGTAGGTGCGTGTGAGGTGATTCAGCTGTTGTAAGGTGCGTGTGAGGTGATTTCAGGTTGTATGTAAGGTGCGTGTGAGGTGATTTCAGGTTGCATGTAAGGTGCGGGGTGAGGTGATTTCAGGCTGTATGTTAAGGTGCGTGTGAGGTGATTTTCAGGTTGCATGTAAGGTGCGTGTGAGGTGATTTCAGGTTGCATGTAAGGTGCGTGTGAGGTGATTTCAGGCTGTATGTAAGGTGCGTGTGAGGTGATTTCAGGTTGCATGTAAGGTGCGTGTGAGGTGATTTCAGGCTGAATGTAAGGTGCGTGTGAGGTGATTTCAGGCTGTATGTAAGGTGCGTGTGAGGTGATTTCAGGCTGTATGTAAGGTGCGTGTGAGGTGATTTCAGGTTGCATGTAAGGTGCGTGTGAGGTGATTTCAGGC
>NC_051409.1:37098012-37098115 GCF_015228065.2 Penaeus monodon | reverse complement strand
TAACAGCGCGGAGCTCCGCAGTCGGATTCTGCCGGTGACATTTCCCCTGGAATCTGATGCTCTGAATTATATATCTTAACGGAACTCTCACCTGACAAGGCAG
>NC_051409.1:37097812-37097974 GCF_015228065.2 Penaeus monodon | reverse complement strand
AGAGGGAAGATCCGTGTTTTAAACCAAGAACAGTAAGAACCTAATCAGTTGTTTTTTCAAAGGTGTCCAAACGATCCTTTTTTTTTGCACCCCGTGACGTCAGAACTCGGAATCAAGTGCATTTTTTCCCGATCTCTTTGGTACTTTGAAAGAGCGCCATTC
>NC_051409.1:37096864-37097204 GCF_015228065.2 Penaeus monodon | reverse complement strand
CTTGAAGACACGTTTTGGGCGAAACCGAGCCAAGCTTCGAAAATATATCCGATGCATTTCAATCGACGTGCCGTGTGTCTTACTCAACCCTCCTAATTTCGTGGCTGACCTTTGTATGCACGGGGACGCAATTCCTCCTTTTTTTTTCTCCTTGTATAATCGCGTGCATTTTCTATGGTTGAGAAGGTGGTTATGCATATGATGTGTCTCCGTGACCTTCCGCGTGTCCTTTGGATTGTGATTTTCTGTTCTTTGTTGTTCTAAGGTCTTCTGGATCTTGTTAGTTTAACGTGATTTTCGTCATGTTTTCTCTTCCATAATCAATTAGATTTACATATGT
>NC_051409.1:37096105-37096438 GCF_015228065.2 Penaeus monodon | reverse complement strand
TTTCATATTTTTTTGCTTTCATTTTCTTTATTGGTTTTTTCTTTTTTTTAATTTTGTTTTCTTCGTATTCGTTATCGTGTTCATTTGTGTTTTTCCCCGGGGGGGACGAGTGTTTCTTTTCTTCCCTTTTTAATTTTCTCTCTTTTCCCCTTTTTTCTCTTTTTTTTCTTATTCTTTTCTCTGTTTTCCTTATTCCTATCAACCGTTCTCTTCTCCCTTTCTCTTTCCCTCGTTTTTTCCCTTTTCCCCTTTCCCTTGCCTCCCCTCATTTCTTTATTCTCTTTTTTCCCACTCATCTTTTTTCGTCATTTGCTATTTGTCTCCCTCGCTTTA
>NC_051409.1:37095808-37095904 GCF_015228065.2 Penaeus monodon | reverse complement strand
TTCTCCTTGTCTCTTTTTCCGTGTCTCTTTTTCCCGGTCTCTTTCTCTCTGTCCTTTTTCCCCTCCTTTTCTTTCTGTTCCCCTTTTTCTCTGTCT
>NC_051409.1:37095251-37095382 GCF_015228065.2 Penaeus monodon | reverse complement strand
AACCGCTTCCTTATCTATTTTGCTTTTATCTTTGTGTGTTATCTTTCTCTTTCTGTTTCGCTTTCCTCCTATTGCTTTTCTTTCTATAGGTTCTTTTATCTCTATTTACTTTTTTGTTGCTTATCTTCTTT
>NC_051409.1:37094361-37094607 GCF_015228065.2 Penaeus monodon | reverse complement strand
TTCCCTAGAATATATCTACCACGCACTCAAGCAGTTTTAATTGTCTCTTTCTCTCATTTCCTCTCTTCGCTTCCCTCGCCTCCTGTCTTTCTACGTCCATTTCCTCCTACAGTGGAGACTCGCATCGAGTTTCTCATCTTCCTCATCTTCCTCATCTTCCTCATATTCATCCTCATCGGCCTCATCCTCTTTCTCCTTTTCATCTTCATTCTCATCTTCCACCTCTCTCCCTCCCTTTTATTTCAT
>NC_051409.1:37092095-37092416 GCF_015228065.2 Penaeus monodon | reverse complement strand
ATGGACGACGAGGATGAAGGGAAACGGTGATAGCAGTTAAGTGAAGAGAAGGAGGGGAGAGGAGGGGGGAGAAGAAGAAGGGGAAGGAGGGGAGAGGAAGGAGGAGGAGGGGAGAGGAAGGGGAAGGAGGAGGAAGGGAAAGGAAGGGGAAGGGGAAGGAGGGGAGAGGAAGGAGGAGGGGGGAGAGGAAGAGGAAGGAGAGGAAGGAGAGGAAGGGGAAGGGGAAAGAGGGGAGAGGAAAGGGAAAGAGGGAAGGGGTGAAGGGAAAGGAAGGGGACAGATGGAAAAACGGGTGAAAGGGGTTAAGAAAGGGGAAAGAAC
>NC_051409.1:37091829-37092023 GCF_015228065.2 Penaeus monodon | reverse complement strand
GAAGGGGAGGAGGGGAAAGGAAGGGGAAGTGGGAGGGGGGGGAGAGAAGGAAGGAGGAGTGAAAAGGGGGATAAGGAAGGGGCGGGGGAAAGGGGGAAAGGAGGAACCGCCAAGAACCCAAAGGGAATTTGCTTGCCTGGCATCTCTCCCTCCTTGTGTCACCGAGAAGTATGAGGGGAGGCTGCGGGAATTCC
>NC_051409.1:37091180-37091474 GCF_015228065.2 Penaeus monodon | reverse complement strand
CTTTTCCTCCCCTTTACCCCTCCCAAATTCCTCCTTCCGCTTACCCCTCCCCACCCCCCAACTTCCTCCTCCCCACCGCAGTCCTCCAACGTATCCCCCCCTCCTTCAGGATCCGCCTCCGTCCCCGGCGCGTCTTCGGCCCAAGCTCCCCTCCTGCGGTACATCCTCGAGCCAGAGAGGACTCGGCGCCGTCCCCTTTAAGTGGCCTCCGCGGCTCTCGCCCTCGACGCCTCTGGGAGTACGAGTCGTATCTCAGACATGCAGAGGACATGGGCTATCTTGGAGGTCATGCAT
>NC_051409.1:37090588-37091109 GCF_015228065.2 Penaeus monodon | reverse complement strand
CACGGGTCGGCAGCTCCAGCTCCAGCTCGGCGGGAGTCTGAGCTCTTTTAAAGAGACTAGCGCAGAAGTTCGGAGTCACGGCACTGGTTTGGTTGCCATGGAATGAGAAGGAGGAGAATAGAAGGAGAGGAAAATAAAAGATAGATTAAAATAGCGCTGAGTATGGGTGGTTGTCATAGTGACAATCCTGGATGGTGAAGATGAGCGAGGCCCTTTAAGCCTCACCATCAAAGAGCCTCGGGAGGAGTGACCAGTGTCTTCAGAAAAAAAGCGCATTCGTTTATAAATGGCATTCGACGCGCGCTGGCTACAGTGCCATGATGAAGGGGCAATACCCGCAAGAGCTGGCCATGTGTAAGCCTCTTCACTTCCAGTAGTATTAATCTTCCATATAGGGAGATGTGCAGACCGAAAAGACGGCAGATTCGACGGGGAAGATCCATCGAAATACGGTCATGAAGAATCACTTCGGGGAACATTTCCAGTGGTTTTATCAATGCGGTGACTTTCTAAAATAATCG
>NC_051409.1:37090237-37090533 GCF_015228065.2 Penaeus monodon | reverse complement strand
TGCTTCCCCTCTCCCAACACCTCCAATTAACAATATATGAAATAAAATAGCACCCACCGAGATCCCTCCCTGACGAAGGGAGACGCAGCCGACGCCGCCCCTCGCCTGCTGGCCATCGCCTGCTGGCCATCGCCTGCTGGCCATCGCCTGCGACCGCCGAGCCTGCGACCGCCGAGCATCTGCGACCCAAAGGTGGAGCGGCAGACATTGGGAGTACAGACACGCTCTAGCTCCGGGCGGGACAAGAACATATAAAACGGAGAGACAGAGATAAATTACGGGGCCAATTAGCGTTT
>NC_051409.1:37089760-37090213 GCF_015228065.2 Penaeus monodon | reverse complement strand
CGTTAATAGGGTAGTTAGCCAGCGTGTCATGACGGTCGATGTGAACGAGAAGCTCCCGGGAGCCCTGTAGTCACGGCCGGGTCCTGCAGACTCCTCTCCAAAGGGCGACAGTGATAAGCGAACATTCATTGATAGCGAAGACCGCAGCAGAACCTCGGGAGGCACTGCTGACACGTCGCCAAGGCCTGTCAGACGAAACGCCAGATTTACCACAACTAACATAAGGAAGTCTAAGGAAAAATCAGTCCCACGCAAATTTCTCAGAGCTCATGAAATCTTTACATAGACGGAATGAACGCGCACATGTTATGATCAAAATTCTCCGTAATTTGAAACAAAAGTTACCTTCAAAGACAAAGCAGTCTCATTTTTTTACTCGCGATAACTTAGTTCACATCCGTTTGGAAATCACGTATATGCATACATGAATACTACATATCGCATATGTGTGTG
>NC_051409.1:37089281-37089544 GCF_015228065.2 Penaeus monodon | reverse complement strand
ATACCCATGTTTCATATATGCAAGGGTTTATATATTACATATTTCATGTACTACCATGCATGTATACTACTATCTCTATATCTATCTATGCATGCCTTATGAATGCCTATTACATGACATTCATAAGTAATGCATACATACGTCTGTATCCATTTATACTATGCTACGTACGCGCCTGTACACACTCTCTCTCTCCAATCGCCAATCTCGAGTCGCCGATTAGAAGCCCATGGTTCGAGTATTGCAAAGGGGGGGGGGTGGAT
>NC_051409.1:37088560-37088762 GCF_015228065.2 Penaeus monodon | reverse complement strand
GCAAAGGCAAAGAGGGATACACACACGCGCAAGCAGGTATGAACGCACGACCAAGCGCGCAAAAGCAGAGGAAAAAGAGGGGAAAAGGGGGAAAATAAAAGGCCACGTGCTTAGCCGTGGTTCACTGAATGTACTGTATCCTCTGTTTGTGATGTCCAAGAGGATTGAAATGAGAACGTTGATAGAGGCGTTAAGAGTTGCA
>NC_051409.1:37088390-37088466 GCF_015228065.2 Penaeus monodon | reverse complement strand
GAATATGAAAGATGGTAAAGTTAAAGAGAAAAAAGAGGGGATAGGAATAGAATATTAGATCTAAGTATAAAAACAT
>NC_051409.1:37088059-37088181 GCF_015228065.2 Penaeus monodon | reverse complement strand
AAAATTTATACATGAATAGAGAGAGATACGGGTAATATTAGCACGGACTATGGACAGAAAACTCATTAGGTAAAATAACGCGGAAAAATCGTATTGAAAAATATATGAACTAATAGACTTAA
>NC_051409.1:37087815-37087888 GCF_015228065.2 Penaeus monodon | reverse complement strand
TGCCTTGTTCTAACGAGAGTCTTACAGAGAGTGAGTAGGACAGATGGACAGTTAAATAGACAATCGACGGTCG
>NC_051409.1:37086789-37087303 GCF_015228065.2 Penaeus monodon | reverse complement strand
CTTCCCCCTCCTCCTCTTCCCTTCCTCCTCTTCCTTCCTCCTCTTCCCTTCCTCCTCTTCCCTTCCTCCTCTTCCCTTCCTCCTCTTCCCTTCCTCCTCTTTCCTTTCCTCCTCTTTCCTTCCTCCTCTTCCCCTTCCTCCTCTTTCCTTCCTCCTCTTTCCTTCCTCCTCTTTCCTTCCTCCTCTTCCCTTCCTCCTCTTTCCTTCCTCCTCTTCCCCTTCCTCCTCTTTCCTTCCTCCTCTTCCCTTCCTCCTCTTCCCTTCCTCCTCTTCCCTTCCTCCTCTTCCCTTCCTCCTCTTCCTTCCCCCTTTCCCTCTTCCCTTTCCTCCTCTTCCCTTTCCTTTCCTCTTTCCCCTTCCTCCTTTTCCTTCCTCGTCTTTCCCTCCTCCTCATTCTTCCTCCTCTTCCTTCCACCTCTTTCCTTCTCCGCCATCAGGCCCCTCGTATAATTTACAGTTACCTTGCGTTGATCCATCCTCCCTGTGGATAGGTCGTTTCCTCTGTGATTTGGCT
>NC_051409.1:37085195-37085355 GCF_015228065.2 Penaeus monodon | reverse complement strand
AATGTTCGCTTCTCTTTCACTCCTTTCTTCTTACATCCTCTCTTTATCTATATCTATCCTATATCAACATTCGATCATATTACTATTCTACTCACATTCTATACTTATACCTCTTATACATTTATATACATATCATATATCTCATACCCCCTATATCATA
>NC_051409.1:37083345-37083545 GCF_015228065.2 Penaeus monodon | reverse complement strand
TCCCTCCCTTTCTCCTCCTCTCCCCCTCACATTCCCTCAACTGCTTTCCATCCTTCCTTCTGTCCCTGAGTGAGGGGGGGGCCCTGCAGAGTGTTATCATCGTTGATCCAAATTCGGATTGTATGTAGGAGGGAGTGTGGGAGATGGGAGGGGGAGGGGGGATGTAAAAAGGGGGGGGAGGGAGGGGGGAGGAAGGGAGT
>NC_051409.1:37082124-37082188 GCF_015228065.2 Penaeus monodon | reverse complement strand
GCGTACGGCGTGGGAGGTGGACACTTTTTTGCTCGTTTTTTTGCATCTTTCTTTTACCGCCGTT
>NC_051409.1:37081288-37081729 GCF_015228065.2 Penaeus monodon | reverse complement strand
ACTCCGTAACGGCTCTCTCAAACCTTGTGGCTGCCTTCCATCACGAAATATCATAGAATCGTCACGTTGTCATTATATCCAGATTTATAATACATCATTTAAGAAAGCGATTCACACCTGCGTGAAAATTGGTACTCTATCGAAATCCAGCAACCAAAGTAAATCGAGCGGCGTTGTTTAAGGCACCACAACACACAGGACAAGACAGTGTAACGATCGAGCATACACGCAAAAACACATTGATCAAGTCTTTTATTAACTTCAAAAAAAAAAGGAGTAGAGAGGAGAGTGGCCATTACTTCACTCTCGGCAGCGACCAAGTAATGGCCGCGGAACGTTTATTTATTATAAATACCTGTTCCGTCCTTAATTATTGATACCACACTTGGTCTGCCCCCTCCTCCCCCCACCCCCACTAAGATCAAGAGGCTTTGAGGCTTC
>NC_051409.1:37080989-37081100 GCF_015228065.2 Penaeus monodon | reverse complement strand
CTGCTTCTCCCTCGTCGGCTACACCTGCACAGGCGTCTAGTCTTATTAAAACACCTGCTCTTCCATCACTCAGTTGTTTCTCCTCTATTGTTTAACCATAAAGCTCCACCT
>NC_051409.1:37080877-37080947 GCF_015228065.2 Penaeus monodon | reverse complement strand
TAAGGCCAGGCCTCATCTGTGTCCTCTCAGTATTGCGCGGAAGAAGGGACTCTACAAAGCGGAAGTACTC
>NC_051409.1:37080069-37080586 GCF_015228065.2 Penaeus monodon | reverse complement strand
TTCTAACATCTTTGTACTGGGTGAAAAAAGTGGTTTTCACATGTAAATAGTCCATATTTATGTCTTGTATCCTTGTGCCTTCTTTAAACGCGTTAGCACTCTCTGCTACCATGTGAACGCAACCATGAGGACTGCATGATTGTGAGTAACATTTACACTATATTTGCTATAATAGTAGTACGGCATGAGCAAGATATGAGTACTATACTCATATCACGCCACCATACCCATCCTATCACTCCACGTCACTGCCCATAGTATATTATATGATCAACACTATAATCACTGTGCTAATCCTCCATGAGCAACATACAAGCACTATATTAACATCACACCTCTCTCGGTTCACTCTACACCACGTGACCGGCACTATGAGGACTACACCACTACTCTACATTATATAAGCACTATATCAGTACCATGCCACTATACCGTAGCCTGTCTCACCATACAACTTTCTTCTCACCATGACCAACATCATTAGCGCTATGCTACTACTCCAAGAACAACATGCAAT
>NC_051409.1:37079675-37079823 GCF_015228065.2 Penaeus monodon | reverse complement strand
GTGGGATCCGGGAGGGCGTGGCAGCGGAGTGTCGGGTCGGGTAGGAGCACTCCCCGCGCTGCTGGCCTGGAACCTTTCCTCGCTCCCGGTTCTCCCCCTCCCCTGCTCCCCCCCCCTGCTCCGCTCTCTCCTGGTACCTCCCTCCCTG
>NC_051409.1:37076566-37079604 GCF_015228065.2 Penaeus monodon | reverse complement strand
CCCCCCCCCCTTTTTAATCCCCCCCTGCCCCCCTTCCTCCGGGAAAAACCCCCCTTTTCCCCCCCCTCCCCCTGGTTCACCCCCCCCGTTCCCCTCCCCTTCGGCCTTTGGGCCCTCCCCCTCCCTTTTCCCCTTTCCCCCCTTCCGGTACCGGTCCCCCTCGCCAACTTTTTTCCCCCCTCCCCTCTCTCCAAAAACCTAAACCCAACCCCCCCCACCCCGGGTCCCCTCCCCCCCTTTCCCCCCCTTCCCCCCCCTTTGTCCCCCCCCGGGTACTTCCCCTCCCCTTTCCTCCCCGTCACCCGGGAAACCCAATCCCTCCCCCCCCTTCCCCCCGGTACCCCCCCCTTTCCCCCTTTCCCCACCCCTCCCCCCAAAAGGGGGCCTCTCCCCTGGGTAACCTCCCCTCCCCTTTCCTTTTTCCCCTTCCTTTCCCCCCTTTTCCCCTCCCCCCCCCCCCGGGGCTCCCCCTCCCCCCCCTCCCCTCCCTCCCCCCCCTCCCCTCCCCCCTTCCCCCTCTCCCCGGGGAAAAACCCCCCCCTTCCCCCCCTTTCCCCCCCCCTTTCCCCGATCCCTTCCCCCCCCTCCCCTGGTCCCTCCCCCCCCCCTTTTCCCTTTCCCCCTTTCCCCTCCCCCTCCCCTCCCCCCTCCCTTTCCCCCCCTTTCCCCTCCCCCCCGGGTCCCCCCCTCCCCCCTTTCCCCCCCCTCCCCCCCCCCCTTTTCCCCCCCTCCCCCCTTCCCCCCACCCTTTTCCCCCCTTTTTTCCCCTTTTCTCTCCCCGGGGGCCACCCCCTTCCCTCCTTTTCCCCCTTTCCCCTCCCCTTTCCCCCCCCCCCTTTTTTTCCCCTTTCCCCCTCCCCACCCCCCCTCCCCCCCCTTTCCCCCCCCCCCTGATACCCCCTCCCCTCCCCCCCACCCTCCCCCCTTTCCCCCCCCCCCCCCCTTCCCCCCTTTCCCCACCCCCCCCCCCCCGACCCCTCCCTCCCCCCCCACCCCCCCGCCCCTTCCCACCCCCCACCCCCCCCTCCAAACCCCCTTTAAACCCCCCACCCACCCTCCCGACCCCTTCACCTCCCCACCCCCCCCCTCCGACCCCTTCACCCCCCCAAACCCACACCTCCCCCCCCTAAACCCCCCACCCCCCTCCGACCCCTTCACCCCCACCCCCCCTCCCCCCCCTCTCACCCCCCACCCCCCTCCTCCCCCCTTTCACCTCCCCCCCACCCTCCGCCCCCTTCACCCCCCCACCCACCCTCCGCCCCCCCTTCACCCACCCCCCCCCTCCGCCCCCTTTCACCCCACCCCCCTCCGACCCTTAAACCTCCCTTTCCCCCCCCCTCCTCCGACCCCTTCCCCCCTCCCCCCCCCTCCCCCGCCCCCTTCACCTACCCACCCCCCCTAAAACCCCCCTTTCACCCCCCCACCCTCCCCCCCTTTCCCCAAAACCCACCCTCCCTCCGCCCCCTTTCCCTCCCCCCCACCCCACCTCCGTCCCCTTCCCTCCCACCCCCCTACCCCTTTTCACCCCCCACCCCCCCTCCGCCCCCTTAAAAACCCCTCCCCCACCCCCTCCGCCCCCCCTTCACCCCCCACCCCCCCTTCCGCCCCTTTCCCACCTACCCCCCCCCCCTTCACCCCCCACCCCCCCTCCGACCCTTCACCCCCCACCCCCCTCCGCCCCCTTCACCCCCCCCACCCCCCCCCCACCCCTTCCCCCCCCACCCACCCCCCGACCCCTTCCCCCCACCCCCCCCCCCTCCCCCCCACCCACCCCCCCTCCGACCCCTTCCACCACCCAACCCCCCTCCGCCCCCTTCACCCCCCACCCCCCTCCGACCCCCTTTCACCTCCCCACCCACCCTCCGCCCCCTTCACCACCCCCCCCCCTCCGCCCCCTTCCCCTACCCCCACCCTCCGACCCTTCACCCACCCACCCACCCTTCCAAAACCCCTTCCCCTCCCACCCACCCCCCGCCCCCTTCACCTCCCCCCACCCCCCTCCGTCCCCTTCCCTACCCACCCCCCCCCTCCGCCCCTTCACCCTCCCCACCCACCCCCCCGCCCCTTCACCCCCCACCCCCCTCCGCCCCCTTTCCCACCTCCCCACCCCCCTCCGCCCCCTTCCCCCAACCCCCCCCCCTCCGACCCCTTCACCTCCCCCACCCACCCTCCGCCCCCCTTCACCCCCCACCCCCCTCCGACCCCTTCCCCCACCCCCCCCCCCTCCGCCCCCTTCACCTCCCCACCCACCCCCCCGCCCCCTTTCACCTCCCACCCACCCTCCCCCCTTTTTTTTTTTTCCCCCCCTTTTTCCAAAAAAAACCCCCAAACCCCCCCCCCCCCCCCCCCTTTCCCCCCCCACCCTCCGCCCCTTCCCCTACCCACCCACCCCCCGCCCCCCCTTCACCCCCCCAAACCCACCCTCCACCCCTTCCCCTCCCCCCACCCCCCCGACCCCTTCACCCACCCCACCCACCCTCCGACCCCTTCACCCACCCACCCCCCTCCGACCCCTTCACCTACCCACCCACCCTTCCCCAAGTACCCACTTTACCTTTCCTTCACCTTGGATCCCGCCTGCCCACTGGCCCTTTTCCCTCAGGTGCCTCCCCTCACACGCCCTTCCCCTTCCCCTCCCCACGCTCTCCTCTCCCTTCCCCCCCCCCCCCCAAGCTCTTTCCTCCGTTCCCCACGTTCTCCTCTCCCTTCCCTTCCCCACGTTCTCCTCTTCCCTTCCCTTCCCCACGTTCTCCTCCCCCTTTCCCCTTCCCCACGTTCTCCTCTCCCTTCCCTTCCCACGTTCCCCCTCTCCTTCCCCACGTTCTCCTCTCCCTTCCCTTCTCCACGTTCTCCTCTCCCTTCCCTTCTCCACGTTCTCCTCTCCCTTCCTTCCCCACGTTCTCCTCTCCCTTCCCTTCCCCACGTTCTCCTCCCCCTTCCCTTCCCCACGTTCTCCTCTCCCTTCCCTTCCCCACGTTCACCTCTCTCTTCCCTTCCCCACGTTTCTCCTCCCCTCACACCCCTTCCCTCCCCCCTCC
>NC_051409.1:37076125-37076218 GCF_015228065.2 Penaeus monodon | reverse complement strand
AGCAAGATAGGCCGACAGACGAAACACCGACGGAGTATGAAGGCCAAGCACACGCAACGGCCACCCCAGAGGCCCTTCCCTGCTTAGGCGAAT
>NC_051409.1:37075526-37075768 GCF_015228065.2 Penaeus monodon | reverse complement strand
AAGAGGAGCAGCGCGATACATCTCCGAGGCATAAGGAAGGATGCAAAAACATCCTCCGCAGAGAAATGGGCGTAAATGAGGGGACATGAAGCCATAAGGAGAATGAAAACGGAAGGAGGATAAGAAGGAAAAACAAAAGAGAGGGAGAAACAACAGAAAAAAAAACAGGGAAACAAACAAAAGAAGTGACATCACGGCAAGAATAAAACGGATATTGCAGAAGAGAAGAAAGAAAGTGACGA
>NC_051409.1:37075234-37075391 GCF_015228065.2 Penaeus monodon | reverse complement strand
GGTAGACACTACGTTTAATTCTTCGCATCGCAAACTTTCCACAAAAGAGGCGGCGCTTAAATGTCACGAAACGCAAGGCCTCGAGAGCTGTGAATTTCTCCCGAGTGCCAACAGTCATGCATGTTTCACTCGCCATCGTCATCTACCGAGGCAGCAC
>NC_051409.1:37072976-37073382 GCF_015228065.2 Penaeus monodon | reverse complement strand
GGAGAATCCGCAGCAGCACGGGGCCAGGCGGCCGCCCAACAGCTGGGGCGCAGCGGCCACCCGGCGCAGCGGCCACCCGGCGCAGCGGCCGCCCGGCGCAGAGGGTGGCCGGCGCAGCGGCCACCCGGCGCAGCGGCCACCTGGCGCAGCGGCCACCCGGCGCAGCGGCCACCCGGGGCAGCGGCCGCCCGGCGCAGCGGCCACCTGGCGCAGCGGCCACCTGGCGCAGCGGCCGCCCGGCGCAGAGGGCGGCCGGCGCAGCGGCCGCCCGGCGCAGCGGCCACCCGGCGCAGCGGCCGCCCGGCGCAGAGGGCGGCCGCCGCGACCAGGTGGACGGGGAACGCGCCGCCGTCTCCGCCACATTCCTCTTCGGGATAAGGCGCAGCTACGACCTGTCTGGTACGAC
>NC_051409.1:37071831-37072701 GCF_015228065.2 Penaeus monodon | reverse complement strand
TTATCATAATTGGCGCTTTCTCCTCCTTTATTACCATTATCATATCATATTCACTCTTCACCTGTGCACTCTTCACCTGTGCACTCTTCACCTGTGCACTCTTCACCTGTGCACTCTTCACCTGTGCACTCTTCACCTGTGCACTCTTCACCTGTGCACTCTTCACCTGTGCACTCTTCACCTGTGCACTCTTCACCTGTGCACTCTTCACCTGTGCACTCTTCACCTGTGCACTGTTCACCTGTGCACTCTTCACCTGTACACCGTTCACCTGTACACCGTTCACCTGTATACCGTTCACCTGTACACCGTTCACCTGTACACTATTCACCTGTACACCATCACCTGCACACCACTGACTACACCGCTTCTCTGTGCACCGTTGCCCTGTACACCATTCACTTTACACCATTCACCTGTACACCGCTCCCCTCGTACATTATTCGCCTATCACTATTCGCCTATCACTATTCGCCTATCACTATTCGCCTATCACTATTCGCCTATCACTATTCGCCTATCACTATTCGCCTATCACTATTCGCCTATCACTATTCGCCTATCACTATTCGCCTATCACTATTCGCCAATCACTATTCACCTATTCAGTGAGGTTCTACAGTCATCCCTCACCCTCACATCCCACGCTCGACTGTGGATCCTAATTTACGGGCATCCAGACACTACATCTACTTGAACACTCGTCATCTGTACATCTCGCATCCAAAACCGGGCACGTGTACACCTTACACCCACCTGTACCTGAAGATTGGGGACTAGTGTGCTTCTAGCTCCCCTCTATTCCCCTCTTTCCCCTCCTCTTCCTTCCTTTTCTCTCCCTCTTTCCTTCATCAGCTTTGGGGAGACGTC
>NC_051409.1:37071105-37071658 GCF_015228065.2 Penaeus monodon | reverse complement strand
TTCTACTGCTCCTCACTATCGACCTCAACCAATTCATTACCTGTAGTGGCACCAGACAAGTGCTTAGTGCATAATACATGGCTCGACTAGACCCTGTGGTACTTCCCATGCCACACCCTCAGTGCCTGGTACCTCCTAACCCCCCCCCACCCCTTCTCCTGCCCTCAAAATACCACTCCTTGCTTGGTAATTACCTGGCGCTTGCCCCCGTGTGCCTGGTACTTCCGCCTGTACATCCCTAATATCAAAACCCATAATGCTAATGGCAAAACTGGAATTGTTTTTCATGTGTGAATGTGTTACCGCAATTACGCTGAAACACCACCACCGCCGCCGCCGAAACACCACCAAGTCATCACCACGGGACTGGAACACCACACAACCGCATTTTCAAGAAAGCTGTATGCTTCTGTTCGTCCCTTTTGTGGTTAGAGAACGGGAGAGAGGAAGGGAGAGGGAGAGGAGCGAGGAGAAGGAAGGAGAAAAGTGAGGAGGAGGGGAGAAAAAAGTGAGGAGGGATAGAGGAGAAGGTGAAAGAAAAGGTAAAAAAGGG
>NC_051409.1:37070696-37071005 GCF_015228065.2 Penaeus monodon | reverse complement strand
ATTCCCCCCCCCCTGCTTCTCCCCCCCCCCCTTTGCCCCAAAATACCATCCTTGTTGGAATCCCGGGCGCTTCCCCCCGTGTGCTGGTTTACTTCGCCTGTACATCCCTAATATAAAAACCCCATAATGCTAATGGCAAAACGGGAATTGTTTTTCATGTGTGAATGTGTTACCCCCAATTACGCTGAAACACCACACCGCCGCCGCCAAAAACACCACCAAGTCATCACCACGGGACTGGAACACCACACAACCGCATTTTCAAGAAAGCTGTATGCTTCTGTTCGTCCCTTTTGTGGTTAGAGAACG
>NC_051409.1:37070139-37070230 GCF_015228065.2 Penaeus monodon | reverse complement strand
AGGCAAGAGAAATCGAACACCATTGATAAGGGGATATGGTACTCCTTCGGATTAAGGGACAAGGGAGGGTAAGGGGAAAAAGACTGACCGT
>NC_051409.1:37067869-37067950 GCF_015228065.2 Penaeus monodon | reverse complement strand
CGTGTGAGGGGGAGGCACTGAGGGAAAAGGGCCAGTGGGCAGGCGGGATCCAAGGTGAAGGAAAGGTAAAGTGGGTACTTG
>NC_051409.1:37066762-37067056 GCF_015228065.2 Penaeus monodon | reverse complement strand
AGAGAGGAGAGGAGGGAGAGAAGGGGGAGAAGGGAGAGGGGAGAGGTGAGAGAGGTCAAAGGAGGGGAGAGGGGAGGTGGTGAGGCGAGAGGGGAGAGGCGAGGAGGGAGAGGGGAGGTGGTGATGGAAAGTAGGAAAGTGAGGACTGGTGAAGGAAGGGAGGAAAGAGAAGGAGGACAAAAGGACGAAGGAGGGAAGGGAGGGGAAGGGGATAAAAAGGAGGGAAGGGAGGGGAAGGGGATAAAAGGGAGGGAATATGAGGAATGGAAGGAGAAGATGGCACGAGGAAGGGAA
>NC_051409.1:37065740-37066674 GCF_015228065.2 Penaeus monodon | reverse complement strand
GCCGAGTGGAGGAGGAGGGAAGGGGAGAGAGGAAAGAGAAGGAGCGGTGGAAGGAAGAGAGGGCATGATGAAGGGAATAGAGGGGAGGGGGAGAGGGAGGAAGAGTAGGAGAAAGGAGGGGGGGGGGAAGGCGGAGGAGGAGGAGGAGGAGGAGGCGGAAGGACAGAGGGGAAGGGGGGGGGAGGAGGAGGCGGAAGGGCGGAGGGGAAGAGGGGGGGAGGAGGAGGAGGAGGAGGTTCGCCAGCCTCCCACAACTTGAGGGAGATGATGGCTTCCATATTTTCGCTCCTGTCCGGACTTTAAAGTTCCCATTTCTAAGTTAGAAGGCCATTCTCCTTTCCTTAAATCAAAGCTTATTGGTAGATCTGCTCCGACCAGAGATTCATTCACAGCGCCGTCGGCGAGAGGGGGGTGCCTTTCCCTCGCGCGGTGTCACTTGGAAGGGTTTTGGCATCACTTGACACCATTTGGCACCACCTACGGCTGGCTAGCACACTTCGGCACTACCTGGAGCTATTTGGGACCACCTGAGGCTGTTTTGGCACCACTTGGAACCACATGGAGATGTTTGGTAACACTTGAAACCACATGGAGATGTTTGGTAACACTTGAAACCACATGGAGATGTTTGGTACCATTTTGGAACCACATGAAGGTGTTTGGTACCATTTGGAAAAAAAAATCTGAAGCTGTTTGGTACTATTTGGAACCACCTGGGGCTGTCAAACACCACTCGCAAGCCCCACCAGCGGTTGTGCAGCACCACTTAGAACCACCTGCGGCCCGCTGGCACCACCTGGCACCACCTGCTGCTCTCTGGCACTACCATCCTCACGGAAAACCCCAGGACAACGGCCTAAGGGGGGACTCCACTAACTACACCCAGAGGGAACGCTGGAAACCCACAAACGATCCAGCAAACGGTAGACGGGAG
>NC_051409.1:37065347-37065460 GCF_015228065.2 Penaeus monodon | reverse complement strand
CCCCCCGCACGCCACCACCTTTTCTTCTTAAAAACCCAAGGACATAGAAAACCTTCAATGAAAACCTCTGGCAACGCGCCCGAGTTGCCAGAGAGCGCCAGAAATACCGATCC
>NC_051409.1:37064386-37064458 GCF_015228065.2 Penaeus monodon | reverse complement strand
CAGCAATAACAGCAGTAATGGCACGGCGACAGTGCCAGGAGAGCCGTCACAGCAGTGATAAGATCAGTGCCA
>NC_051409.1:37064184-37064352 GCF_015228065.2 Penaeus monodon | reverse complement strand
ATTAGCCTCAAGGCACCCTGGGGATAACCCGCTACCCCCCCCCCCCTTCCGTCTTCCAGCTCCCGAAGTTATCATCTGGCACCATCTGGCGACAGTGCCCCCGGCGCCTCAAGCAGGATGACGACACCTACAATAGGCACCCAAACAGACTGATGGACAGATAGACAT
>NC_051409.1:37063791-37064005 GCF_015228065.2 Penaeus monodon | reverse complement strand
CCACCTTAAATAGCTCGAACTGAAAGGTACACGATCCTACCCCCTACCCCCTTAACACACACACTAATAATAACCCCCCCTCCCCCCCCACGAGTCCCACGACCTCGACTGATGACATCATCTGGCACCATCTGGCGACAGTGCCCCCGGCGCCTCAAGCAGGATGACGACACCTACAACAGGCACCCAAACAGACTGATGGACAGATAGACAT
>NC_051409.1:37063314-37063615 GCF_015228065.2 Penaeus monodon | reverse complement strand
TTAAATAGCTCGAACTGAAAGGTACACGACCCTACCCCCTACCCCCTTAACACACACACTAATAATAACCCCCCCTTCCCCCCCCACGAGTCCCACGACCTCGACTGATGACCTCCTTGAAACCACATCCAGGTCACTTTCCTCAGCCTCGACCCTAACAACAAATGCGTTATTGTGGGGGGGGGGAGGGTCTTCAATAACGTTACGTTATTGAATTACCTCCCAAGACTCATAAAGCTACCTCTCTATCTCCCCTTTTTTGAATCGTGAACTATAACAAAGGTTTATGCAACTAATTCCT
>NC_051409.1:37062378-37063146 GCF_015228065.2 Penaeus monodon | reverse complement strand
CTCCTACAGGAAGGTCATGGCTGGTCCGAGGCCTTTGAGGTTTTAGGATTCTCGAGGTTTTCGTGTGGTTTCTATGGTTTCTAAGTTCTTGTACAGTTTTGATTGATATTTAGAATTTATAAGGTATGAGGGCGAGTTCGTGTAGTGGTTTACATTGTTCGGAGAACTTATCGTGTATAAGGTTGAGTTTCTGTAGAGGTTTGACTAATATTTCGAACTTGTTAGGTATAAGGATGAGTTCGTGTAGAGGTTTAACTGATATTTAGAGCTTATAAGGCATAAACGTGAGAATAAATAATTCTTAGAACTTATAAGAATAAGGGTGAATTCTTGAAGAGATTTGACTGATATTTCAAACTTATAAGGGTATAAGAGTGAGTCCTTGTAGGCTTCTTGCATAAGTTTCAACGTTAATTTGCTGAACTATTTATAAAGTACAATTCTTGTATAGGCTTCTAAGGTAATTTTCTAAGCTACTTGTAAAGCATAAACGTGCACAGATCTCGCAGACAATATTCATAAACGATCTATTTAATTATGCGATCGTCCAATTTCGAAGATGAAATAAAAAAAAAACATTTTTAAAGGAATATGAAGCATTCCATAGGCGTCTCACTGTATCTTCGAAGGTGCAGAAGGGGAATTCTGAGCTTGTGTTGTTCTTGAAGTTTGGTTAATGGTGTATAATTGTGACTTCTGAGGCGTAAGGGAAATTCTTAAGCTAGTGTTATATACTGGATAATATTTTAAACCTGTGAGAGGGTGTAG
>NC_051409.1:37061629-37062353 GCF_015228065.2 Penaeus monodon | reverse complement strand
TAGTTTGATGTTTACTTAAATATATGGGGTCTGTAAGATTAAATAGAAGCGCGACTTGAGTACAGTACTATTACAATGCGTGTTTTAAAATAGATTTTTAGAAATATTGTATATGCCAGTCCATAAGTTCGTAAGAAAAAAAAATCGAAATTCACAATTCGAAGATAGTCTTAGAAAATAATAATAAGAATGACTTTTAAGCAAAACCTTAAGATCTATGAGTCTTGAGTCTATAACTAAAATTTCCTGCAAAATAAAGCTAAAGAAATAAAATAATTTGGTAAATTTGGCAGACAGAAAAAAAAAAAAATCAAATACTCATAAATTCACCTAAAAAAATAATTGCAAAGAAATACTTCAACCGAAAAAAAGAAAAAAAAATATTCAAAGCTCCTAACGCAAATTATATTCCAAAGAATGATCAGATGATAGTATATTAAAATTCCCAATACTATAGCGACGACCAGGTTTGGAGGGGGGGGGGATTCTAAATACAATGCTACGACCCTGTACTAGTTTATGAGATCATAATTTAGACAATGCTATGGAAATGTAGAGGTTTGAGAGACACTTTTAAGGATAATTCCTACTCTAATTTTACGGAAATGCATAAAAGGAATTGAATAAATACAAGCAGATAGAGAGCGTAGGTGAAAGGGAGGTTAAGAAGGTATAGGGAAAATAAACAAATAAAATAACAAATTATGATATTTAAGAGAGGTAT
>NC_051409.1:37060609-37060794 GCF_015228065.2 Penaeus monodon | reverse complement strand
ACAAAAAAAAATGAAAAATCATAGAACAAAAAAAGTATAAAAAATTTGCTATGAAAAAAGGGACAAAAACAAAAAACAAACAAACAAAAAAAAAAAAAAGAATAACAGAAAACGAAAACTACTACTAATAAAACAAAACGAATACGGGAAAAATAAACAAAAAACAAAACTAAAAAAAAAAAAAA
>NC_051409.1:37060385-37060536 GCF_015228065.2 Penaeus monodon | reverse complement strand
TCATTGAAGACCTAACAGGGACACTTTCTCGTGACAGTGAGAGTCAGGTGGCCCAACGGAGGCAGCTGGGTGTGAAATAGCCATCTGCACGCATAGGGGCCGCCGGTAGAAAGTTGGTAGATGGCTGTGGGAGTAATAATGTAGAATCTTT
>NC_051409.1:37058740-37058833 GCF_015228065.2 Penaeus monodon | reverse complement strand
TGGGATGAGAGCGGCGAATGCATCCTCGTATAAGCTAATCGCCAGTAATTAGTACGAGATAATTGCCTCGCGTTACGCAACGGGCTCAGGCAC
>NC_051409.1:37057705-37058142 GCF_015228065.2 Penaeus monodon | reverse complement strand
GCCTAACACGATATGACAAGTAAATAATGCGCTACAGTAAGGTCCTGGTACAATTTTAGACGTGGTTACAGTTCGCTACATAGAGGCCACTGGGCAGGATAAGGCCCCTACAGGTGATGAACACGGTACAGAGATACAGTACAGGATAAGAGCGATTCAGTACGGCCGTGGTACATGCAGGAAGGCCATGGTGCAGAATGGCCAAGAGAACAGCAGCGCCACAGTGCAGAAAAGCAACAATGCATGGGGAGAGGCAATACATGAAAGAGAAGATAAAATGATAAATATATAATGGTAAAGAAGAGGATAATAATAAAAAAAATATATATGTTTAGATAGGCCACGAATATGCAACAAAGCATAGGCGAGAAAGAAATAGGAGAATGGAAAGTAGGGAGAGAGGTAGATCAAAATAAACTAGATGATGCAGAGCAATG
>NC_051409.1:37057234-37057683 GCF_015228065.2 Penaeus monodon | reverse complement strand
GACTACAGCGGTAGATACCTGTAAAAGCGGGAGTAGAAGTAGGAACAAAGTGGACACACGAGAGGTAAACAAACCAGCTGATGGTAGATAAAAGCGAACAAAAAAAAATGGCGGTAGAAAAGCACTCAGGCACCACGCGGGGGGGGAAATGAAAAATGTGAGGTAGACGTGCTAGATTAGAGCGCGTCTACTGTTCAGCATAACAAGCAGTTCATCGCAGTTAAGCCCCAAGTTGAACATAACCTGTAGTTCGACATACGTTGTTATTCAGAACATCGTGTAATGTAGCGCTGCGAGCACAGCAAAGTTGTACACCCTATGAAGCCTGGACAGGAACACTGTGCATAAAGAAGAGCTGGGCAACACTGCCATGAATACGGGACCGTGCGGCGGAGTGAGAATGGAAAAACTTTGGGTAGACAAAATTGATAAATATATGATAAAAAAAA
>NC_051409.1:37057070-37057143 GCF_015228065.2 Penaeus monodon | reverse complement strand
AAAAATATAGTGATAATAAAAAAATATAAAAGAGAAGTCTCATCTCAAACTTACATATCCTATATTACGTAGA
>NC_051409.1:37056889-37056973 GCF_015228065.2 Penaeus monodon | reverse complement strand
TCACATCTCAAACATACATATCCTATATTATACAGAAAAAATACATTTATAAATGTATGTTTGAGATGTGAATTTTATTATTAT
>NC_051409.1:37055663-37056388 GCF_015228065.2 Penaeus monodon | reverse complement strand
AATACAGTGTCTGTAGCACAGCGTATGGTATGACTGCGTTCTCGTGTTTTATAAATAGAAAAGGTGTATGGCCCAAAGCAGGCATCCGAATAGAAAAGGTGTATGGCCGAAGCAGGCAAACGAACAGCTGATCATGTAAACAAAACGAGACTAGATTAGAAGCGATGCTGAGTTAGTGAGAGACGCGGTATGATTTTGGAAAATCTTGCGTGCTAATTCTATCGGTGTTAAATGTGTTATTATAAAAGAGGCGTGCAAGGCATGGAAGAAAATGTGAGTATTAAAGGATATAAAAATATATGAAATACATCCATCTTTCGAAAGATTTACAGGTATTCTAAATACATTTTAAAAAACCAGGTGTGCGTTATATAGCACCAGGTATTCCAATATTTCAGGTGCAAAACTAAAGAAAAAAATCGAGGACAACAGACTTAGACAAATCGAACAGAGAGTCAATAAACAAAGCAGATGATGACGAAAGACATTAAAATGCAGCAGATATATAAATACAACAAGCCACCCATGCCACTGAATAAACGTGTGGAAAATACAACAATCCTACAGACACAGAAGTATGAAGAGACAGTTCATATTGGCAAAATAGAATATCGAAAATATATAAAGGGTGATCCGACATAAGAATAACGGCCAGTGAGTACAATGAGTCAGACTCAGCTTAGTCAAGTTCGTGTGGCGAGGAAAAGGAAAGTGTGTCTGAAGCG
>NC_051409.1:37054437-37054619 GCF_015228065.2 Penaeus monodon | reverse complement strand
CAATACAATATTACGTCGCGTGAGACCTACGTAGGCCTTACAAAAAAAAAAAGGGAAAAAAATGCAAGTAATTTTAGCCGAAGTGGAATACAATCCTTTACATCCGGGGATTCGACCCGAGGAGACGCCGAGAGTCACGGAAAACCAACCGAGCAGCATATTTTCCTTAATGCATGTGCGTT
>NC_051409.1:37054261-37054362 GCF_015228065.2 Penaeus monodon | reverse complement strand
TATACCTTTTATACGTCTGCAGAAAGAAAGGACGGTTTATTAATCTCACTTACGAGACATTGCGAATCATTAGGTATGTTTTCTAAGAGTGTTTGTTTGTT
>NC_051409.1:37053927-37054060 GCF_015228065.2 Penaeus monodon | reverse complement strand
TTTCTATTCTTTTCTAATAGATGAAATAATGCAGACCAGCGTAAGGGAATCGAGACCCTTTTCGAATCGGCGTCAACTCACTTGGAAGCGCATTTGGTAATTCACTTAAGAGCAACAAACCCAGTTTTTCCCC
>NC_051409.1:37053748-37053858 GCF_015228065.2 Penaeus monodon | reverse complement strand
AGGTTTTGTCGGCATATGCATGAATTCTGCTGCGAGTGTTGCTTTTTTTACTTCGATATTATACTCGTGTGGTTTCCATATATACTTCTTGGGTATTTTTGCATCTTTAT
>NC_051409.1:37053406-37053572 GCF_015228065.2 Penaeus monodon | reverse complement strand
CCTTATTTTGAAGGCATATAACTAAAACTTTATAACTTATAACTTTATAACTTTATTTTGAAGGCATACAACTAAAGCAAAATTTAGTAAGAAGATTGATAGGGTAAATTTATGATAGTTATCTTTAAAATGTTTGTTTGTTCAAAATTTCGAGTCCGTGGTTTCA
>NC_051409.1:37052438-37052533 GCF_015228065.2 Penaeus monodon | reverse complement strand
CATCATTCGTATAATAATTGATCTTAAACTGGCAGCAAGAAAGTCAGTAAGAAGCGTAGAAAGGTATTTTTGTAAATATCGGAAATGAAAAATAA
>NC_051409.1:37051970-37052183 GCF_015228065.2 Penaeus monodon | reverse complement strand
TCCTGCAAATAAAGTTCGTCGACATACAACTCGGCAATTCACGCCAGTTCAGTTTTGTTGCGTGTCTCCCTTTCTAATTCTCCTTCTAAAGCATCACCGTGGAGTGCGTTATGGTTCCCAAACCTAGAAAAATCCGAGCTATTTAGTTAATACAGGTACACTACAGCGTCCCATATAGCTATAATACACGGTATTCGCACAGCGTCCGATTTG
>NC_051409.1:37049526-37049920 GCF_015228065.2 Penaeus monodon | reverse complement strand
AAATATCGTTTTCATCCTCTACAACCCAACACCTTCGCCGTGCGTACATTTTTATTCACTAGTTCCTTCTAGGTCCTTATCTCTGGGAGTATACCTGGCATGGAGCAGGGTGAATCATGATCGAAGTCCTCCCTCCTTCCCCCCCTTCCCTTAGGCTCTCCCCCCCATTTTCCCCCTCAGGCTGCTCTTCCCCATTTTCCTCAGGCTGCTCTTCCCCATTTTCCTCAGGCTGCTCTTCCCCATTTTCCTCAAGCTAAGTGTATTTATCAGTGCGTGTCATTCGTACACGATTTAACCAAGGAATCTCGGCACATTGGCGGCTCTACAGGGAACTAGGCGGGGCCAGCTGCTCCTCCTTAATGTAGAGCTGGTTTGCTCCCCTTTCCCTTAACTG
>NC_051409.1:37049304-37049503 GCF_015228065.2 Penaeus monodon | reverse complement strand
TCTCTTAACTTTTGAGCTCCACACACTGTAGCTCCTAAACACAGTCGTTGCAATATCCTCACGCTTTTCAATGAACTGAGACTAATAACTGATTAACTGAATTATGGCTGTGTATCGTGTCCTAATATACATGTTTTTTTTCCCCAAAACCTCTTGTCCAAAGTAAGATTTTCTAGATCTGCTAGCGTCTAGGTGGAGG
>NC_051409.1:37048874-37049116 GCF_015228065.2 Penaeus monodon | reverse complement strand
AAAAGAAAAATATGTGCAAACGTTGGAAATAATGTTTACCTCGTGACCAAAAGATAAAAGATTAATGATTAATAACAACCGAAAATTATAGTAAATTAATAATTTTGTAATACATTACTCATGGCAAAACACAGCTACTTTGTGAAGAGACTTGAAGAAACGACGTATTCTGTAAGGCGAATCGTGAAGCCCCTAAGATAACGTGGGCGGGCTGCGCAAAATGCAGCTTGCCATCAGGAAAC
>NC_051409.1:37048702-37048850 GCF_015228065.2 Penaeus monodon | reverse complement strand
TGGAAGTGAGGTTTAGAAGAAAAGACCTCAAAGGCCTATTCTGTGAAGAGGTTAATGGTCACTTTGAAAGATCAGATGAAGGTGAAAGAAAGGTTATATCACATGGGATGAAGCAGCAGAGTAGGATTTTTTTATTTGTTTTGGATAA
>NC_051409.1:37048353-37048466 GCF_015228065.2 Penaeus monodon | reverse complement strand
AATCTATCCATATAATATAATTTTATTTTATTTTATCACCAGATAAAAAAACCGCAACATGAGAGAAAGGAGGAGGTCACAGCCAAGGAAGAGATGTGAATTATGAAGCAGAT
>NC_051409.1:37046203-37047480 GCF_015228065.2 Penaeus monodon | reverse complement strand
AAAGAGGAACACAAAAACAACCAAACTAAAATAAACAATAAAGATAAAAAACCCAACTTCCTAA
This sequence comes from Penaeus monodon, assembly GCF_015228065.2. Classification (NCBI taxonomy): domain Eukaryota; kingdom Metazoa; phylum Arthropoda; class Malacostraca; order Decapoda; family Penaeidae; genus Penaeus; species Penaeus monodon. Next base: position 37,047,416 of record NC_051409.1, on the reverse strand, counting down.
AAAAACAAATAAACAAACACAAACACACAACAAAAAATGAAAAAAGAGCAACGACCAAGAAAAAAACAGACACAAGCCACACCAAACCCACAGCACAAACAAACACAAATCAAACACAAACACAATCACAAACAAACACAAAACACACACAAACCCACAAGCACAAACCACACCCAAACACACAAACCCACAAACCACACACAAACCCACAAGCACAAACCCACAAACCACACCCACAAGCACAAACCCACAAACCACACCCACAAGCACAAACCCACAAACCACACCCACAAGCACAAACCCACAAACCACACCCACAAGCACAAACCACACCCACAAACACAAACAAACATAAACCCACAAGCACAAACCACACCCAAACACACAAACCCACAAACCACACCCACAAGCACAAACCACACCCAAACACACAAAACCTACAAGCACAAACCACACCCACAAACACAAACAAACACAAACCCACAAACCACACACAAACCCACAAGCACAAACAAACACAAACACACAAACCACACACAAACCCACAAGCACAAACCACACACAAACAACGCGGCGGCGCTCAGCTGGCTCAGTCGCCGCTGCCAAGATGGAAGGGCGCGTCAGGGAGAGCGGACAGACACAGGGACACAGATGGACAGATATTCGACTGCGAGTCAGGGTCGAAATCGGGGGGGGGTAGGTAGGAGATAAGGTAGGGGGGGGATGGGGTGGAGGGGTGGAGGAGGGAGGGGAGGAGGAGGTGGGGATGGGGTGGAGGGGATGGGAGGGGGAGATAAGGTAGGGGGGAGGGGGGGGGGGGGAGAAGGGGTGGGGTGGAGGGGGTGAGGGGGAGAAGGGGGGTGAGGGATGGGAAGGGGAGAAGGGGTTAGAGTGAGGGTGAGGGTGAGGGGGAGAGGGGAGGTGAGGTGAGGGGTGGTAGGGCAGGGGTGAGAGTGAGGGTGGAAGGTAGGGGAAGGGGGAGGAGGAGGATAGAGGCTTGGATGGGGGGTGGAAGGGGGAGGCACATTTATTGGGGGTGGAGGGTAGGGGTTAGGAGGGAGGAGTGGAGTTGGGGGTTGAAAGGTGGAGGTTAAAGTGGAAGGAGAAAGTGGAGGGGTTGGGGGGAAGGGGTTAGTTTGGTATAGGGGGGGGTGGGGTGATGGGGGAAAAAGGGAGAGAGAAGGTGGGGGAGAGGGTGGGGTGATGGGGGGAA
>NC_051409.1:37045568-37046080 GCF_015228065.2 Penaeus monodon | reverse complement strand
GGGAGGGTTAGGTAAGGTAGATGGACAAGGGTTAGTGGGTATGCAATTGCAGACGGATGTTGCAAAAGGGGGCGGGGAGGAGAGTGAAGAGACAGACGGTGATGTTGCAAGGAGGGACAAAGAGACGTGAGGAAAGGGAAGGGGAAGGGAAGGGGAGGGGAAGGGGAGGGCAGAGTAGGAGGGGGCTAAGGGGAAGGGGAGAGGAGGAAGGGGGAGAGAGTTGGAGGGAGGGGAGTAAGGGGAGGGTGGGGGAGGGGAGTAGGGAAGTAGGAGGGGTGTAGAGGGGGAGAAAAGGAGAAGGGGGAGGGAAGGGAAGGGGAGGAAGAAGAGGAGGAGAGATATCGAAGAGAAGCAGAGAAAGGGAAGAAGAGGAGGGGAAGGGAAGAGTGGAGAGAAATCGAAGGGAAGCAGAGAAAGGGAAGAAGAGAGGAAGGGAAGAGGGGAGAGGAAGGGAGGAGGGAAAGGGAAAAATAGGAGGGAAAGGGGCTATGCCTCGGAGATGTATCGCGCTG
>NC_051409.1:37045001-37045175 GCF_015228065.2 Penaeus monodon | reverse complement strand
GGATAGATAGAGGGAAAGAGAGAATAGTTTTGCAACCGATGAAAGGAGCAGTTTGAGCATTTCGCAAGGTGATATGCAGTATAGTTACTGCATATCGATGTTGCAGGTGTTGCAGATATAACCTGAAATTCCATAAAGGGAGATTAATAAAGGTTGCAAACATGGCAGAAAAGG
>NC_051409.1:37043899-37043987 GCF_015228065.2 Penaeus monodon | reverse complement strand
GATAGGCCGACAGACGAAACACCGACGGAGTATGAAGGCCAAGCACACGCAACGGCCACCCCAGAGGCCCTTCCCTGCTTAGGCGAAT
>NC_051409.1:37043301-37043512 GCF_015228065.2 Penaeus monodon | reverse complement strand
GCAGCGCGATACATCTCCGAGGCATAAGGAAGGATGCAAAAACATCCTCCGCAGAGAAATGGGCGTAAATGAGGGGACATGAAGCCATAAGGAGAATGAAAACGGAAGGAGGATAAGAAGGAAAAACAAAAGAGAGGGAGAAACAACAGAAAAAAAAACAGGGAAACAAACAAAAGAAGTGACATCACGGCAAGAATAAAACGGATATTGC
>NC_051409.1:37042990-37043150 GCF_015228065.2 Penaeus monodon | reverse complement strand
AAAGGTAGACACTACGTTTAATTCTTCGCATCGCAAACTTTCCACAAAAGAGGCGGCGCTTAAATGTCACGAAACGCAAGGCCTCGAGAGCTGTGAATTTCTCCCGAGTGCCAACAGTCATGCATGTTTCACCCGCCATCGTCATCTACCGAGGCAGCAC
>NC_051409.1:37042396-37042468 GCF_015228065.2 Penaeus monodon | reverse complement strand
CTTCCTTACGGTCGCTCTGCACGTTCGTGTGGCAAAGGATATCGGATTTTTTTTAGAATGATCTTTGACAGA
>NC_051409.1:37041460-37041770 GCF_015228065.2 Penaeus monodon | reverse complement strand
GGAGCATCCGCAGCAGCACGGGGCCAGGCGGCCGCCCAACAGCTGGGGCGCAGCGGCCACCTGGCGCAGAGGGCGGCCGGCGCAGAGGGCGGCCGGCGCAGAGGGCGGCCGGCGCAGAGGGCGGCCGGCCCAGAGGGCGGCCGGCGCAGAGGGCGGCCGGCGCAGAGGGCGGCCGGCACAGAGGGCGGCCGGCGCAGAGGGCGGCCGGCGCAGAGGTCGGCCGGCGCGACCAGGTGGACGGGGAACGCGCCGCCGTCTCCGCCACATTCCTCTTCGGGATAAGGCGCAGCTACGACCTGTCTGGTACGAC
>NC_051409.1:37040270-37041089 GCF_015228065.2 Penaeus monodon | reverse complement strand
CTCTCCTTAAATTGATATGCATAAAGAGCCCCAATGTGATATATTTTAGTTTCCTTTTCAATATTTAAGCGTTTTTTTTTTTGGCCGACAAACACTGCGGTTAACTAAGCAAATACTTTACCGCTGAGGATTTTCGTGTTTATCATGTGACTGACAATTAGAGATCACGCACCAATTATGTTAATAAAAATCTAAACATTACACGTCGCAACTTCAAACGTTTGATAATGAGGGAATATTTGATCTAGTTATTTACCTGTAAAAGGGCCTTCGTTCTCACCCTAATCGAATGAAAGGCGTTGATTAATATGATAATTGTGCTGTATAATTTCAAATATAAACAAGCCTATGACAAGATCTGGGATTTCGAATGTTTTCTCGGGAAGCGAAGTTGATAAACGGGGTGATAAACGCGAATTCAAGACTTGAATTTAATTAAATCTGTATTATATTTTGTTTGTTTGTTTATTTATATATCTCTTTTCTTAATTTATTTTTCTGTTTAAAGATTAAGATTTCTTTTTTTTTTTTTTTTTTTTTCTTGTTTCTCTCTTTCTTTGTCTATTTATTTAGTTAAAGATTTATTTGGTTAAAAATGAAGATCTCTATTTTTCATTTCTTTTCTTTCGTTATTTATCTCGTTAAAGTTTTATTTGGTTAACGACTTAGATCTATATTTCTTTCATTTTATTTTTTATTTGTTTATTTATTGAAAAACCAAGATCAGTATTTTTTTTCTTCTTCCTTTTATTCATTTATTTGCAAATGAGGTTTATTTAGTTTAAATAAAGAGGGATAGGTAGGCAAAAATAAATAATT
>NC_051409.1:37039535-37039677 GCF_015228065.2 Penaeus monodon | reverse complement strand
TTTGGCCGTCCTTTGCCACCTATGTAGTGTGACTTTCCTTTTTCTATCTATTGTACGAAACTCATTATCTCACACTCTACTTCCGCTACGAAGTTTTCCTTTTTACTCTCTGTGTCACGCGGATTTTGTGTTATTCCTCTCG
>NC_051409.1:37039378-37039474 GCF_015228065.2 Penaeus monodon | reverse complement strand
GAGGGGGGGTTTTTTGAGGGGGGGTGAGGGTAATGGTGGGGTGGTGGGGTAATGGTGGGGGGTTGGGGGGTGGGGGGGTTAGGAGGGTACTTCGGC
>NC_051409.1:37038670-37038775 GCF_015228065.2 Penaeus monodon | reverse complement strand
GACTCTGAAAATTACGTACATACAGGTATATATTGCACGTAATGAAAACGATATAACACACAAACAAACAAGCGATATGTATATATGGTGGTGGTTCCTACCTGG
>NC_051409.1:37038554-37038639 GCF_015228065.2 Penaeus monodon | reverse complement strand
ATTGTTGATAATAACATTCACAACAACATCGACAACAGCAAATGATAAGGATGATCATGAAATTGTTAAACCAGTTATAGCCAAG
>NC_051409.1:37037863-37038032 GCF_015228065.2 Penaeus monodon | reverse complement strand
TTGCATTTCTGAATTTGTGATCACTGTATGGTTTATATATTAATTCAGTTTACACGAGGGACTAATTTATGTCAAAAATCATAAAATGTTGATTTTGAAACGATACGTACATATGTTAACAAAGATTATTACTATTATAATCGGTGACCTTTTTTGTTGTATTCTTTTA
>NC_051409.1:37036943-37037079 GCF_015228065.2 Penaeus monodon | reverse complement strand
CCTCCATCTGACTCGGGTTGAACACGTGGCGCTGTTCAATGACGCTATACCCGTTCATTACTTATTCTCTCTTGGCTTCGGGCAATAACAATGAAGATGATTTCTTCAAAATCGCGATTATTTCCCGGAGTGGAGT
>NC_051409.1:37036517-37036589 GCF_015228065.2 Penaeus monodon | reverse complement strand
GTTAGTCTGTGTATGTATATGTGTTTTCGTGTGTATTTTAGTGTCTGCGTTTATGTGCATGTAAAAGCATTA
>NC_051409.1:37036269-37036468 GCF_015228065.2 Penaeus monodon | reverse complement strand
AGAGAGAGAGAGTATTTGTGTGTATTTGTGCTTCCATAAATTATGCACATATTTTCCAAACCATTTATTTCCCCAATCTTAAAGTTATCTCTCGCACCTCCGTCCCCTTCATATACGTCAAGTAGGTCCGCTGTCGCCTCCCATTTTAAGGTTTAGATCTCATTGGTGCAACAAATACGTTAAAATGATAAGAAAGGTA
>NC_051409.1:37035863-37035994 GCF_015228065.2 Penaeus monodon | reverse complement strand
TTCCATATTTTTGAAATGGCACTTTGCATGTCAGGCTGGTCAACCCATTGGATTACTTCCTGCCTCGTAATGTATATTACATTTCTCTGTCTCTTTGAGTACTTACTGTGTTAATGGATTTAACAGCCCGA
>NC_051409.1:37034620-37034762 GCF_015228065.2 Penaeus monodon | reverse complement strand
CGTTCTCGTCAGAAGCACACACTCTTCGCCGTCTGTCCAAGGCGACCGCGAGCTTCCCCGTGTGAAGGCGCTCGTGGAAGTCGACGGTCGACCGCGAGAGTCTTTCTTTCTAGCTTTCTATTGGTTTAAGTTTGATTTCTAG
>NC_051409.1:37034285-37034378 GCF_015228065.2 Penaeus monodon | reverse complement strand
GTGGCTTCCCCGGCCCATGTGAAAACGCACGTGGAAGTCGACGGTCGACCGCGAGAGAGTCTCCGGTGGATGGTCGAAGGCGTCTTTCTGTCG
>NC_051409.1:37033130-37034196 GCF_015228065.2 Penaeus monodon | reverse complement strand
AGCTTCCCCCGGCACGTGCGAGTCCAGGGAAGTCGACGGTCGAAGGCGGCGGCTGAAACGAGGCCTTTCTCTTTTTAGCTTTCTGCCGTTCTCTTTTTTCATTTTTAGCTTATTATTCTTATCCCTTTCTTCTCCTTCCTTCTTCTTTCTTTTCTTTTCTTTCTTTTTCCTTTTTCTTTTTTCTTTTCTTTTCAGTTTTTTGTTGTTTTTCCTTTTGCTTCTTCTTTTATTTTCTTTTTAACATCTGTTATTTTCTTTCTTTTTTTCTTCTTTTTCTTTTCTTTCTTGTTGTCTGTTATATTTATTTGTATTTTTATTTCCCCTTTTTTCTTCTTCTTCTTTTTCTTTTCTTTCTTGCTTTCTGTTTTATTTAATTTTGTTTTTTCTTCTTGTCTTTTCTTTTTTCTTTTATTTCTGACTTTCTATTCTTTTCTTTTTTCCTTCTTTTTCTTTTCTTCGCTTTTCATTTCTTTTCTTTTTGGTTTTCTGTTCTTTTGCTTTTTTTCTTCTTCTTCTTTTCTTTTCTTTCCTTTTTTCTTTTTCTTTCTTCTTCCTTCTTTTCTTTTCTTTCCTTTTTTCTTTTTCTTTCTTCTTTTTTCTTTTTTTTCTTTTCTTTTTTCTTTTTCTTTCTTTCTTCTTCTTTCTTTTCTTTTTCTTTTTTTTCTTTTTCTTCTTCTTTCTTTTCTTTTTCTTTTTCTTTTTTCTTTTTCTTTCTTTTCTTTTTTCTTTTTCTTTTTCTTTTCTTCTTCTTCTTTTCTTTTCTTTTTTTTCTTTTTCTTTTTTCTTCTTCTTTTCTTTTCTTTTCTTTTTTCTTTTTCTTTTTTCTTCTTTCTTCTTTTCTTTTCTTTTTTCTTTTTTCTTTTTTCTTCTCTTTTCTTTCTTCTTTTTTCTTTTTTCTTCTCTTTTCTTTCTTCTTTTTTCTTTTTTCTTCTCTTTTCTTTCTGGCTTTCTATTATTATCCTTTCTGTTCTTCTTTTCTTTTCTTTTCTTTTCTGTTTATCTTTTTTTTTCTTTTTTTTATCTCATTCTCTCCTGAAATATATAGATAAACACAGATATGAAATAT
>NC_051409.1:37032303-37033077 GCF_015228065.2 Penaeus monodon | reverse complement strand
CTTTTATATTAAAAGGAGATCATTGGTATTTCTGTTTATTTTGTATCTCGACTTTTTATCTATTTATCTGTCTATTTACTCATTTATTTACCATTTACTTCATCCACATTTTCTCTTCACTTTTACTTCATCCGCATTTTCTTTTCATTTTGTTTTTATTTCCTTTTTTTTTTTTTTTTTTTTTTTTTGTCTATTTATTTCTTTAAGCTTTTTCTTACTTTCTTTGTTTTTCATTATTCTTTCTTCACTTTTCTTCTACCTTCTGTATTTCTCTTTTCGTTTTTTTGTTGTGTGCTTATTATCCTTCCTTCAATTTTTTTATTTTATTTTTTTTTTATCTTTTTTTTTACATCATCATTTATTTTAGTTTGTAGATAATGTATTTTTTCTGTTCATTGTAATGTATGTTTACCTTTTTTTTTTTTTTTGTCTTATTGCGGTGTATTTTTGACAACATTGTATTTATATTATTTTATTGTATTTTTATCAGTTATATTGTATTTTGTCTTATTTTCAATTTACGTTTAACTTCTAGCTTTATATTTTCATTAACTTTTTTTTTTTATTATTATTATATTGTATTTTAATGCATCATATTGTATCTGAGGCTCATTCAGCTGTATTTTTTTTTTACTTATTGTATTATACATTTGTCAAATCACATTGTAACTGTAACTGATTATATTCATAACTCATCATACTGTATTTATTGTGTACTGTATAGCGTTCTATTTTTAGCTCATCATATAGTATATTATTTGGTTTGTTCAGGTA
>NC_051409.1:37031782-37032261 GCF_015228065.2 Penaeus monodon | reverse complement strand
GTATTTTTGGCTCCGTAAGCTATTTATTTCGTTCATAATACTGTATTTTCATCTCTTTATACTGTACTCTTCGGTTTCTTATGCTGTATTATTTGACTGATAATATTGTATTTTCCTTACATTGTACTGTATTTTTTGGGAATTATTTTTGGTTCACTATATTCCTTTTTTTTCTTATGCTGTATTCTTTAACTTACAATACTGCATATTGCCTCATTATATTGTATTATTGGCCTTCATGTGTTGTATTCTTAAACTCACAGCATTGTGTTTTCGCCTCATTATACTGCATTTTTTTACCTCATATATATATTCTCTAACTCACAATGCTGCGTATTCGCCTCATTATATTGTATTCTTTGACTCATTATATTGCATTTTTGGCTCATTACTCCCCTCATACGCTTAGTGGAGACCATTATTACTAATCATGATTATTCTCAAAGTTGAAAATGACCTCTCATTGCCCGATTAGACAA
>NC_051409.1:37031618-37031730 GCF_015228065.2 Penaeus monodon | reverse complement strand
CTGCCATTTTTATCCGGTTTTATATTTCGCTCATCTGCTTAATGAGGAAAATTAACATTTTTTGTCCCGTTGTGATTCGTTCTCCTGACTACATTGAGGCAATTTGGAGTAA
>NC_051409.1:37030797-37030939 GCF_015228065.2 Penaeus monodon | reverse complement strand
CCTTTCGTTATTCATTTTAACACTGATGATTTAAGATTACTGTTAAAAGGGGGAAAAAAATCTATTCCAGTATCAGAAAATGTTTTCTTATGACGGGTAAATTGGGAAAATGTATGTATGAATGTGGGTTTATGTTAGGTAC
>NC_051409.1:37030437-37030680 GCF_015228065.2 Penaeus monodon | reverse complement strand
ATTTCTCACCATCATCAATATGACCATATCATAACGAACGTATAACGGCAGTACGTCGCGTGTTGTAATGCAAATAGTTCCGTGCGCTCTGTTTCGTTCGTGTGTGTCTTGTCAATCTATCGCGTTTTTTATTTCTCACCGTCATCTATGTATATATAATTCGTCTCCGTCACTTGTTTATTGCTGTATACTGTATCGGATACATGTCGTGTAGGTATTCTCACAACACAGTGCATATCTTAT
>NC_051409.1:37030130-37030407 GCF_015228065.2 Penaeus monodon | reverse complement strand
TTTTGTTAAGTGTGTTTTTTTCTCTTTTTATTTTTTGTTTTTCAAGATGCTTGTTCGCTTTTGTTTTTATTCTCTCGTCATTCTTATTTTTTAAAATTTTCCCTGTTTTTGTTTTCTGTACGTAATTTCCTTATCTCGTTCTCTTCTCTTCAATCCATTTTTCTTTTTTTTCTGTCTTTTGTTTTTTCTATTTTTATTTTTTATATTTGTTGCTTACTTTCTTACTTTTCTTGTTTGTTTTTTTTGTTTCTTTCGTTTTTATTTTCGTTTATTTTCA
>NC_051409.1:37029707-37029920 GCF_015228065.2 Penaeus monodon | reverse complement strand
TTTCCTTCTTCCTTTTATCTATTTCCCCCTTTTTTCGCCTTCATTTTTATTATTATTATTTCAATCTTTGAGTTTTCCGCTTTCCGCTTTTTTTTCTCTCGTTGGTTTCAAAATATTTCTTTTTTTATTTCTTTCTCTCATACTTTTTCTTTCATCTCTTCGTCCTGTTTTCCTTTTTCTCTTTTTCTTTTTTTATTTCTTTCTCTCATACTT
>NC_051409.1:37029512-37029607 GCF_015228065.2 Penaeus monodon | reverse complement strand
AAACTTTGGGAAAACCTGTAGGATAGCTAGCTAAGTTAGAAGGAAGTGCAAATGAAGAGAGAGGAAATGCTGAAAGTGGTAGGGTAACTACTTGC
>NC_051409.1:37029372-37029485 GCF_015228065.2 Penaeus monodon | reverse complement strand
GTCTACTTAATTTACTTTGTTTCATAACTAATTGATTGCTAGACGGCTCCTGCGTAGTTTGGGATCGGCTCTCGTCTTTCAATGTATGGTGATATTCTCCGCCAGTGGTGTTT
>NC_051409.1:37028741-37029062 GCF_015228065.2 Penaeus monodon | reverse complement strand
TCAAATTAGACCTTAATTACTCGCGGAGAACGGCAACCCCCAGCAGAACGGCTGCCGTTCTCCGCGAGTGATCACTCTTCGTTCAGGATCGTTAGTTTGTCCCAGACTTTCCTTGCTAGGGTGTAGAGTCTGGTGTTTACTGGCTCCAGCTTGTATCTGCTATTGATAGCAGATTATCCTCCTCGTTTCTCCTTGTTGCAGTTCGTACCACTCTGTTTTGGAATTGCTGCATCTTGATTATGTTTGTTTTGGACGATATGCAGAAAGGAATGGCTGGGTACTTGTAGAAGTGTAGTTGTATTTTTGAGTTCGTTTTCCTGA
>NC_051409.1:37028174-37028478 GCF_015228065.2 Penaeus monodon | reverse complement strand
TTTCCTGAATCGTTTTAGTTTTGTATACTGGCATTTGGCCATTGCTAATCTTCTTTTCATGTGCGTAGATACTCCTCGAGTCCTAAATTCCATGCCAGTGATGTTACTTTGTTTTTAAAAAGTATTCTTTCGTGGTCGACAATTACGTCTTTCGGTTTTGTTGCCGAGACAGGAAGTAGTTGAAATTTGTTTTGGTTGGTTTTGATTTTCCACTTTTTTTCGAATTAATTTGTCCTTCCTGTTTCATTTGCTGTCACTGTTGCTAAAACGTCCTTAGAACTTAGAGGGTATACTATGATCTGGG
>NC_051409.1:37026786-37027437 GCF_015228065.2 Penaeus monodon | reverse complement strand
TCTAAACTTGGGGATATTATTAATCATATAATTTAAACATGAGGTTATTATTAATCGTATATTTAAATTTGAGGTTATTATTAATCATATATTTTAAACTTGAGATTATTATTAATCATATCCTTTAAATATAAGGTTATTATCATTAATAGATTTCAAACTTGAGGTTATTATTAATCATATAATCTAAACTTGCGGTCTCTCAAAAAAAGAGGGTCCTGCGCCCTCTTTGTTTCCGGCAGCAGTTTGTTTACATTTTGCTGCTCGATCCTGAAGCCGAGAGGAATCTAAACATACTGTGTTAGTATTTTTTGTGGGTATTTTGGGTAATTTACGGAGAAATGTCATCCGATCTTTAGCATCTTTAGTGTTGAATGGGGTTTGCATTTGTTGTAATTTACATAGTGTTATATAAATAACATAGGCAAGGGTTGGAACTGAAGTAAGTATTTTTGCGAAAATATTGATATCAAAGTAACCGCCATGAAGACCACCAACTATGAATATCAGATATTACTGACTGAATAGACCTTGAACTGCTCTTGTACCTGACTCTGTCTCTCAAACTGTATTGTAATCATTAAGCACTCCCTCCCACAGAGTTACCTCAGGTGTGGAGGAGTGCATGCGCCTAGGTGCTTGTGGCATGAT
>NC_051409.1:37026086-37026249 GCF_015228065.2 Penaeus monodon | reverse complement strand
AAATCTGTCTGTGCTGTCTGTGTGATTGCATTTTATCCTTTAAAATTATGGTCTTTAGAAGTAAGCAATCTCTGCCTTTCTACCAATTGTTTCTTGTAACCTAAGGAAAGTATCATTTGCATCTGAGTCATAATGGAAATCATATGTAGCTTTAGCAGGACCC
>NC_051409.1:37025035-37025260 GCF_015228065.2 Penaeus monodon | reverse complement strand
ATGGAGAGCAATAACATAGGTAAGAATATTGTATTTATATAATAGGGGTCCCTGGCTACAAGCTACATAATGGAGTTCTGGCCATTATGACTCAGATGCAAATGATACTTTCCTTAGGTTACAAGAAACAATTAGGTAGAAAGGCAGCAGATATGCTTACTTCTTAAAGACCATAATTTTAAAGGATAAAATAGGCAATCACACAGACAGACACAGACACGGATC
>NC_051409.1:37023821-37024431 GCF_015228065.2 Penaeus monodon | reverse complement strand
ATCATGCCACAAGCACCTAGGCGCATGCACTCCTCCACACCTGAGGTAACTCTGTGGGAGGGAGTGCTTAATGATTACAATACAGTTTGAGAGACAGAGTCAGGTACAAGAGCAGTTCAAGGTCTATTCAGTCAGTAATATCTGATATTCATAGTTGGTGGTCTTCATGGCGGTTACTTTGATATCAATATTTTCGCAAAAATACTTACTTCAGTTCCAACCCTTGCCTATGTTATTTATATAACACTATGTAAATTACAACAAATGCAAACCCCATTCAACACTAAAGATGCTAAAGATCGGATGACATTTCTCCGTAAATTACCCAAAATACCCACAAAAAATACTAACACAGTATGTTTAGATTCCTCTCGGCTTCAGGATCGAGCAGCAAAATGTAAACAAACTGCTGCCGGAAACAAAGAGGGCGCAGGACCCTCTTTTTTTGAGAGACCGCAAGTTTAAAACATATGATTAATAATAACCTCAGGTTTGAAATATATGATTAATGACACCTTCAAGTTTGATGTGTATGATTAGTAATAACTTTAAGTTTAGATTATATGATTAATAATAACCTCAAGTTTGAAATCTATTAATGATAATAACC
>NC_051409.1:37022747-37023085 GCF_015228065.2 Penaeus monodon | reverse complement strand
TGTGCAGAGACGTAAGATTTGCAGATGAAAACACCCAGATCATAGTATACCCTCTAAGTTCTAAGGACGTTTTAGCAACAGTGACAGCAAATGAAACAGGAAGGACAAATTAATTCGAAAAAAAGTGGAAAATCAAAACCAAACCAAAACAAATTTCAACTACTTCCTGTCTCGGCAACAAAACCGAAAGACGTAATTGTCGACCACGAAAGAATACTTTTTAAAAACAAAGTAACATCACTGGCATGGAATTTAGGACTCGAGGAGTATCTACGCACATGAAAAGAAGATTAGCAATGGCCAAATGCCAGTATACAAAACTAAAACGATTCAGGAAA
>NC_051409.1:37022138-37022484 GCF_015228065.2 Penaeus monodon | reverse complement strand
TCAGGAAAACGAACTCAAAAATACAACTACACTTCTACAAAACCCTTATCAGACCCATTATAGAGTACCCAGCCATTCCTTTCTGCATATCGTCCAAAAACAAACATAATCAAGATGCAGCAATTCCAAAACAGAGTGGTACGAACTGCAACAAGGAGAAACGAGGAGGATAATCTGCTATCAATAGCAGATACAAGCTGGAGCCAGTAAACACCAGACTCTACACCCTAGCAAGGAAAGTCTGGGACAAACTAACGATCCTGAACGAAGAGTGATCACTCGCGGAGAACGGCAGCCGTTCTGCTGGGGGTTGCCGTTCTCCGCGAGTAATTAAGGTCTAATTTGA
>NC_051409.1:37021734-37021825 GCF_015228065.2 Penaeus monodon | reverse complement strand
AAACACCACTGGCGGAGAATATCACCATACATTGAAAGACGAGAGCCGATCCCAAACTACGCAGGAGCCGTCTAGCAATCAATTAGTTATG
>NC_051409.1:37021261-37021590 GCF_015228065.2 Penaeus monodon | reverse complement strand
AGGGTTTCCCATCTCTCCTATCCTGATAAAAGGAAAGAAGAAGAAAAAAACGCAGATTCTGAATTCTGGGCGAGTGAGGGTATTTAGTTTCTAAGGACAATGAGAAAGTAATTTGTCATTAATCAACTGTATGACCGTGCAGGTCTCAATAATTGGTTGTTTCATGATTAATGCGTCCCGTTTCCTAATTAATGGTCCTCCAGAAAAAAAAGTTCAGATAAGTAATATAATCATCTAAACGCCCGCGGGACAAGCCCCTCCCCCTTCTGCTGCTGTGCCCCGGCCTCCTCTTCCTGTCAGCACTGGGGGTCGGGCGCGCGAGATAGCTA
>NC_051409.1:37020599-37020728 GCF_015228065.2 Penaeus monodon | reverse complement strand
ATTTCCTTACGTAAAAATAAATAATTATTCTAAAATGACACACACCAGAGAAAAAAAAAACTTGCTTACCTACAATGCACTCTTAATTAAATTACTATATAATCTTGTTATATAAAGAATTTAAAAATA
>NC_051409.1:37020157-37020356 GCF_015228065.2 Penaeus monodon | reverse complement strand
GCGGCGACTGCGGAAATTAGTGGGAAACGATCGCGATAGAGAGAGGGGGAGGGGGAGGTGGAGACGAGTTATTACACTACCTGATATATCTCAACCTTCCTTATTTTTAAAAAAAGGTAAATATTTTACAATGACACATATTAACCTTGTTTGTTTACATTTCAATATTTTTGATGAAGGTTCCATTTACATCCCTTTG
>NC_051409.1:37019798-37020139 GCF_015228065.2 Penaeus monodon | reverse complement strand
TATATATATATATGACATTATTTTCACTAAAACTTTGACTAATATTTCTAAACATTCCTTTTTAAAAAAAAATACGTAAATATTTTACAATGACACACATTAACCTTGTTTGCTTATTTAATATTTTTTATAAAGGTCCATATACATCCCTTTGAAATAGAGAAAAAAAAATGACAGATTATTTTCACTAAAACTTGGACTAGTATTTCTCAACCTTCCTTAAGTAAAATCCTATAAATGTTTTACAATGACACAACTTAACCGTGTTTGGCTACATTTTCAATATTCTTGATAATGGCTCTATATACACATCCCTTTGATACAAAGGAAAGAAACGACAA
>NC_051409.1:37019594-37019717 GCF_015228065.2 Penaeus monodon | reverse complement strand
GTATCTAGTAATTTGCATCGAAAGGGGATGAAAATAGGTATCAGGCAACAAGGTCCTTGCAAAATATCACTCAATGCCATGTACATTTTTACTTCCTTAGGGTATATCTACCCTTGGTTCTAT
>NC_051409.1:37018346-37018651 GCF_015228065.2 Penaeus monodon | reverse complement strand
AAAAAAAAAAGAGGTGGGAGGGGATTACAATCGATGTTTACAGTATCGGTAATTAAGGAGAAAAAGCAAAGTTGTTTCACTTCATGCGCTCACAGGTAAACTTCCCAAAGAGACGGTACAAACATCATTGTGTCAAAGCGGGAGACGTAACCAATAAGAACAAGCTTATCAACAAGGGACTGATGATGCAATTCAAGAGCTTTAGCTTGAGTCCCGAGAAATAACTTCTTATAATCCTTAATTTCCCAAGCTTGGTAGTCTATACAATCGACAGTCGATCGGTTTTGAAATGTCGTATCTGAATT
>NC_051409.1:37017262-37017568 GCF_015228065.2 Penaeus monodon | reverse complement strand
TGATGAGGATGTACGGTCGAGCATTCACGTTCTTTCCCTGGTGAGATCTTTTGGTTGACATATGTTGACGTATATCGTGTGAGAACACACAATGTAATTACGCATAAGAATCAGAGCATATAGATATTTATGTTACTTCTCATAAGTAGGACAATTTCTGAAATATCGTTAAGTAACTTTTTTTCACAGTAAACTGGAAATATCTTTTAAGGTTGATGTGTATTAGAATATCTACATACGTCTATGATTCACAAATTTGTTGTCAATAAAGAATGGAAATGAAATATGTTCTTTGATTTTTTCTCT
>NC_051409.1:37016848-37017241 GCF_015228065.2 Penaeus monodon | reverse complement strand
ATATGTGTAATCACGTATACATTACTTCTTATAATTAGAAGATTTTCTGAAATGTCATTAATTAGCATTTCACAATACTTTTCTTAAGGTTATTGAGAATTCTGTCAGTGGTTGAAAATGTTTTATCATTAAAAGGTAAAAACTGAATTCTTTGTTATTTCTCCTTTATATGCGCACACATACATCAAAAACAGGTCTAATTACACCTATGAATCAGAATAAGTTAATTTTCAAAAGTAATTGTGCATATGGTTCAGAATACGTCAATGGGAATGGTGCACCAAATCTGACAAGTACACATCAATAAACTTTAAAAAAAAATGTCGATGTCTATTATAATATATACACATGCCCATGCTTGTTTCTCCCCTCTCATATGGACGTGCGAAAATA
>NC_051409.1:37016498-37016670 GCF_015228065.2 Penaeus monodon | reverse complement strand
ACCCACTATGTCCCGTGTAGCGTGTATGACGTGTAGATTCTTATATTATTTATCGGAACATTTCTTCGGGAGGACCGTTAACTGACAACTTCTAATTAGGAAACGCGATACATTTGTCATGAAGCAACCAATTTGGGAGACTTTCCTGTTAATACAGTTCAGGGAATCTCCT
>NC_051409.1:37015960-37016423 GCF_015228065.2 Penaeus monodon | reverse complement strand
GGCAAGAGGAGGCCGAGGCTCAATAGCAGAGAGAGGGGGAAGGTTTAGATGATTACATTACTTCTCTGAACTTTTTTTCTGAAGGACCATTGATTAGGAAACGGGACACATTAATCATGAAACAACCAATTATTGACACCTGCATGTCCATACAGTTGATTAACGACATATTACTTTCTCATTGTCCATAGAAACCAAACACCCTCACTCGCCCTGAATTCAGAATCTTCGCTCTTGTAGCTACTCGAAGGGGCGGGAAGGAGGAGGGGTTTAGTCATGGGATATGGTGGTGCACGCAGGCAGGAGGGGAGGAGGGGCAGGTGAATATGAATTTGAGGGGGGTGGTGGGATTGCATCAGGGTATGACATGTTGGTTCACGTGGGCTGTTAGGAGGGGGTTAATTAAAAGGAAGGGGGTAAAAAAAACGTTAAAATGTTCTCTGTGTCCCTCTTCATACTACTG
>NC_051409.1:37014456-37014529 GCF_015228065.2 Penaeus monodon | reverse complement strand
ATACTGTAGTGTTTTATTTGTTGTAGACGGCTCGAGAACGAGGACATCTACCCCCTGCAATAAAACCGCTAAC
>NC_051409.1:37014329-37014424 GCF_015228065.2 Penaeus monodon | reverse complement strand
AGTGTGTGTGTGTGATTTCATAAAAATGTATACTTCAGTGAAACATCAATGACAGCGAAAGTAATGCTTCAATGCGATCTGTACCTGTACGACCT
>NC_051409.1:37013679-37014255 GCF_015228065.2 Penaeus monodon | reverse complement strand
AACACAGACAGACTCTCCCCCGCAGAAAGAGAGGCAGAAACAATTATCATGCAACTGTGCTCAGCTTATTACGAGCCTACAAGTGGAGTCGCAACCATGCAAACTATACACACTGCATAATCACTTAAACTCACCAAATGTTCCGTTAAATAAACCTATACCTAAACCTGTACCTAAAACGTAAATAGATCCATCAATTCACAGAAGTGTTAGGGTCGATTTAACGGAAATAAAAACATTTTCGAATGAAACGAGCACTGGGGAACATAGGTAACGCAGATCGTGATTACCTTGTTATTAACGAGGAACTAGGCCACGGGGGACTGCACCTCACATGCGCCGAGGAACTTCAGCACCGGGGAGCATAGGGTACGTGGGAATACCGGTTTGAACCCCATTGAAACATGACAATCGGTTCTGGGACTCCATTAACCTCTAGAAAAAAAAAAAAAAAATAGATCGATGTGACGAACATGTTGTTTTTTTATTTACATGCATGTTTTTTTGTACGAATACATATTATAGCTTAGTGGTAAAGCGCTGGATTTGCAAGGTCCTGAGTTCGGTCGCTCCTTT
>NC_051409.1:37013206-37013601 GCF_015228065.2 Penaeus monodon | reverse complement strand
TGCAGGATACTTGTACGTGGATATACATCACAAAATAGAAGGATATGTTTGTTTTTTTTCAAGAAGAGAGCAGAAATGGTGAGATATCGTAAACAACCGTTTGAATCGATGACAGCTACGACCTGATAATAGTATTAAATAACCGCGGGGCGAAATATTCGCGTTTATAATTAATTATTGAAAGTTTGTCCAGAGGAGCAGATATGAAAAAAAACCAACCTAATGTGCTTACCTTCCCTCGGCTAATAATAAGGCAAGAACCAGACCTGCGTCCATTAGTAACTCATTAAACGCAGGTGTTCGAAAAAAATATATTCTTATCTTTCAATACAGCTTTTTTTATGTATCAACACGTCATTCCTAGTTGGAATAGACTATCCCAGAGTACTTTAAGG
>NC_051409.1:37012151-37012981 GCF_015228065.2 Penaeus monodon | reverse complement strand
TAACTGATATCGGGATGACAGAAAGGTACAATAAAATATACATATTGGGTCGTAAAGGAAATGTACAAACTGAGTCGTGATGAAAAGGCTTGAACCCTGAACTACCCTCAAGGGTATCGTCCAACACAAACGCATCGCAAAGCACCAAACAAAGAAAACGATGAGAAACTGACCAATAGCACGCCCTAGGGCTTAAACTAACGCTGTGATTGGCTGCTATAATTAGCGCTCTGATTGGCTTCGCGGGAAGGAGTGGCCTAGAACCCACCCCACGTGGGGGAATATTTTCATTCAGTTTCTCGCTGGTGTTCATCGAGGTGAATCATACTGTTTGTTACTTCTGTGATAAATGAATGTGTAGTGTGTGTTATCCAGACAAGAAATTAATATTTACTAGCATTTTCGTCGTAATGCTAATTAAGGTAAGTTTTTTTTTTGTTACATTCAAATATGTTCTAAGATATTCGTTTAGATATACTAGAAATTTGCGTGAGCGTTAGTTACTTGCTACAGTTTAAGGTAATTTGATTAAAATTTTGTTATCTATTGCATTGGTAGCTTAATATCATAACTGTGATAAAAATGCAATGTCTTTACGTCGACAGGTTTATTTAGGGGAGCGGTTGCATCTCGAAAGAATGCAATGGAGGGGATAATGAGGAGAGAAAGGGAGCCGAGGAGGAGAGAAAGAGATTCATTATGTCACTACTAGGAAAGCTACTTTATTTATTCATTCAGGGTAGTGTCATAGCTGTAGGCCTATATACAAAGTGTTATATGTCGAGAAAGTTGAAATTTAGAGACGCCCTTGGTTATAGTATTGATTTAAT
>NC_051409.1:37011451-37011718 GCF_015228065.2 Penaeus monodon | reverse complement strand
AGTTAACTTCTTGTGATAATTTGACTGTGTACTGTTTTGTATTATCCAAGCAAGAAAAAGCTCTACTGACTTATTTACTTTTGGTTACATTAAATTTTTAATATTCTTACGTTATAAATGCTAGATTCATACAAATATGCATCATATAACTTACTGTTCCTTAATGATAATGAGACATTGATTCTTTTAGAAACTTATTTCTTCAGCGCGTCCAATGGTCAAAAAAAAAAATACAGCTCTAATTTATATTTTTATCATAAATATGCC
>NC_051409.1:37009206-37009327 GCF_015228065.2 Penaeus monodon | reverse complement strand
CTCTGCTTTTCTCTTTTCTATTCTCTCATGTTTTTCTCCCTTCTCTCATCTTTAGTTTCTTTCATCTCATATTTTTCTCTCTCCCTCTTCTTTCACATTTTCTCATTCTCTCTCACTGTAA
>NC_051409.1:37009020-37009099 GCF_015228065.2 Penaeus monodon | reverse complement strand
AACAACAAAAAACAAGAAAACAAGAAAAACAAGAAAAACACTAATCTTTAGTGGGAGTGTCAGCGCAGACTTTATTTTC
>NC_051409.1:37007368-37007558 GCF_015228065.2 Penaeus monodon | reverse complement strand
CGAATGACACTGTTTTTACCGTATCTGGTATTAATTATCTGATCTTGATCTGCATAAGTATATACTTTTTATTGTTCTTTGCAATATCATTACAATCAAATTGACTATTATTGCGATTAAATTTATCATTATTACAAATATTCTCACTGCTGTCATGCTAACTGTGTGCGTGTTTTTTTACAACCAAACA
>NC_051409.1:37006549-37007099 GCF_015228065.2 Penaeus monodon | reverse complement strand
TCTTCTATGAAACTGACGAAACAAGCGTCAATAAACAAAGACGAATTCACGATTAGCAAGGAGAGGTGGGTGAGGGGGAAGGGTGTGAAGTTATTTGCTGGATACTTTCTCCTATTAATTCATTGGGTCCTCCCCATGTCTATACCCTTTTTCGATGTGAAGTCAGAAGTGTGCGTACCGTGTGTGATCGTGTCATGAATAGGATTGGATTTTGAACGTTCTACTGCATTAGAAAAGAGGGAAGTGAGTGCAAAAATCCTGCTTTGTAATGTGGCGTCTTTCGAAACGACCTGCTCAAAGGAAAGTAACAGGAAAACGAGGTTACCACGCCATGCGGTAACCTTTAAGCCTTGAGGCGATGAAAGCCCTACACAGACGTTAGTGACCTATAGTGGAATCAATGAAACGAGGTAACGACGAACTGTACGAGACGAACCGCTCGAGGTCAGTAAACTCGTGGATCGTGACCTGTTCACACCTTACTCCGGCCTGTAAGTTAGGCTGACCACGATACTGCGACCAACCTCTACATCAATGCTACCATACAGAA
>NC_051409.1:37006325-37006423 GCF_015228065.2 Penaeus monodon | reverse complement strand
GAGGTTCATGAGCCTTACAAAGGTGCCATTCAGAAATCAAGAAATATATCCTCATAGATTAAATCTTTGGATATTAAGGCTAATTATTAACGCAGGGT
>NC_051409.1:37004155-37006286 GCF_015228065.2 Penaeus monodon | reverse complement strand
AAAATTAAAAACCGTTTACACTGAACGATGCGTTCGTCTCGAACTATTCCTATTGTTTACAAGTTTGTCGCAAAACAACCCACATTGCGGAACTAATGTGACGAAAATATGTATAAATGTCTTGTGTTTTGGGGTTCTTTAGGTCCTATGAATTGGGAGAGTCAGGCAGTTACATAACCAAAGCTAAGGGTCATTCTGGTAAACTTATAATTTGAATGTTTGGAAACATTTTGGTATTGTGACTAATGGAAGGATACAATTTTTTTAACGCATTCTTTAGAAATGCCATGCAACCAATACCAGAGTGCAGGTGAAAAGTCTGTTTTAACACAAAGTAGAAGACCATATATTACCTATTCAATAAATTTCGCAGTTAGAATAATACCTTGGGTGCGGATTTAATCTACACGTTCCAGACCTATGATGCCCATATATATTATACTGTATATATAATATTCGTATGCATATGTCTGTTCTATGCATTAATAGACATTGATATAAAACTTTTATAATCATGGAATCAATAATCTGACAAATCCTAATTTTACAATTTCAGGACCCTGTATAAATGAACGGCACATCATTGGTCACAGAGATGGGTTGGAATTCTCAAGAACAAACACTCTTCTACCAGCCGTCTTGGAGGGTCGTGGATAACCGATATGGCACTGCAGAAGACCGCAGCTGGCAAGACCGTAACACTTCTAGCAAATTATGTATGGAAAAGTGCATACCCATTAACAGTAACATGAATGGGTTTTGTACCTCTACAAGTAATCTGGCTGTACATCGTGCAAAGGTAGACAAGAAACGCCAAGTACCGAATGATTCCCAATCAGTGAAAGACAATGGACACTGCATACTAGGGAATGTACGCAAGACCAAAGTCTCGTCAAGTGAAGGAGGGGATAGTCTAGATTCAAAGTTTAAAATCACGAAGATATTCCTGAGGTGCTACACATGTCATAAGGAGTGTGTTGACAACCACTTTACAGAACACCTCTTCTTTGGAGAAGTGACATGTACAATATGTGAATTGAGAGTTACTTCATGTGAACGTTTTCGAGAAGAAACCTTGAGTAGTACCTGTTGTCACAAATTTAAGTTTATCAGACCCTTCAAGTATCTATACAACAGAATATCATATAGCCTAAGTGGTAGGAACTGTGATAAAATCCACACTACTAGGGTTGAACTTAGGCTTTCGTTATACTTGTGTAAACTGAAGTCACTCAGAGGAAAGGATCCTTGGATGTTGGCCATTTCACAGTGCAAAAAAGGCTTGGACAAACTTCGATTTCAGAAATTCCATATGGCTAATTCAAGCAAGAGAGGAGGTACAAATATTAGTTCAGCGCTTTCTAGTAATGAACAGGCACCGCTCACGTGTAAAGGTGTTATATCTAAGAAACCGAAAGACTGTTCACTTACATCAGAATCCTACAAAATTAGCAATGCATCCAAATGTCCTACAGCTGAGAGCTCAACACACTCCTGCTTCACGGAAAGTAGCAAGCCATTGTTATCCCACTCACCCCGATCATCTCATACGGTGGAGATGGAAGAGTCTGTGCCATCGTCGGAACAAAAGGCAGGGGTGAGTTTGGAACCCAAGGAACCTGAACTAATCATAACTGGGTTCCTGGATACCCCCAAAGACGGCTATTACTATGTGAGTCGCTGTGCCATTGAGGAGTGTCCCATGTGTTATGAAGAGCTGTGCCCCTCGAGGTTCACCGTCAATGTCCAGACCTTCCTCTTAACGACGATATGTATTGGCTGTGGTCTCACCATCTATGTGATATTTGATCCCCCCGATGGCTCGGTACCGAAGGTGGCCATAGTGACGGAAAAACCTAATGTGAAATCCAAGAGCAGAAGAAAGAAAAAGAATTGAGAAATTGGTAATGAAAAACTTGTATACTTATATAAAGAATAAAAAAAATCCCTGAATTAAGATCTTTTGCTGACCCTCTAAATGTATTGGATTTCTTTGGCATAAAGTTTGTTACAAGTAAGAGCTGTTTACTTGTAACCCAGAGTAATATCAGGCATTATTTTCATTAAAGTTATAACAATTCTTAAACATGTTAGTGGAATACAAATTATTGTGTGTGTATATGTATGTGTG
>NC_051409.1:37004003-37004126 GCF_015228065.2 Penaeus monodon | reverse complement strand
CTAAAGGAAAATCAGTGTCTGGTCTTTATAGCAACTGTTAATGCAACTTTACCTGGATGAGAAAAAGTGACATTTCTACAATTCAAAATATCCCAGATCAGGGACCGGATTTACTACCGCATG
>NC_051409.1:37003686-37003785 GCF_015228065.2 Penaeus monodon | reverse complement strand
TCAATTAATGTGTATGAGAAACACATTAGGAGGCATAGTAACTGAAAAAAAACAATATGGCTAATGTAAATAAGGATGGCCTTTGCCGATCCATAGAAG
>NC_051409.1:37003318-37003548 GCF_015228065.2 Penaeus monodon | reverse complement strand
ATTCTCTAAACAACAAATCATAATAAATATTCAATAACAGTTTATCAATATATAAGCACACTTCTTGATTCCCTAATATAATATTATCGAAGCAAGGCATTTGCTTACTGATGAATAAATGAGAAATAGTTTTAACAAAATTTTAGTGTACCATAACCTCTTTCTGAAATTATAAGGGAAATGCATGTGAGTGATGTTTTTGAGAAAAATACTATAAATGAGATAAGCGT
>NC_051409.1:37002855-37003072 GCF_015228065.2 Penaeus monodon | reverse complement strand
CAGAATGTATGAGTTTATTGATAAAGATGGTGAAGAGTAATAAAGGCATTTACTGGTGAAAGTGACCCTGTACACCTAACTAGAAGAAAAAAAATATTTGTTGGCATTAAAGTCTCATGACTCCTTTATTTGGCCTATGGAATTGAACATCATTTTGGCAATACTGTTTAAACATATTTTATGTGATTTTTTTCATAAAAAAAATGTTATCGGTAAG
>NC_051409.1:37002482-37002626 GCF_015228065.2 Penaeus monodon | reverse complement strand
GTTTAGTAAATCCGGCCCCACATGGTCACTTACCTCTATTACTAGCGCCTGCTCTAGTTATTTACGACTGCAGGTCTATTAGAACCCATATAAAGTTACTAATATTACTGCAAAGTGGAGCATATGTCCACGGTGCTACTACAA
>NC_051409.1:37001566-37002451 GCF_015228065.2 Penaeus monodon | reverse complement strand
AGACCATAAACATTTACTACACGGGCAGGCACGAATACAGATATCACAGGTGGACTAACCAATTGATAAGCAAGTAACTCCCTCGTTTTCTCACCTGTGGCGTCACCTTTACAGTTGCACGCCGGTCTTGCCCGCTTGTGTGGACAAGTCTTTAGCAATAACACGGCCAGGAAAGTATGTTTACAGAGGCAACAACTGTATTGAAATTTTGCTATAGCTAAGTAACAACTGATGGGCCAATGTGATTTACTGAAACATTAAATTGCACATCAAGACACTGATAAATATGTCTCTAGTCAAAGAGTCCAAATATGGGAAGCAGATCATCAAACATCCATTAGGAATTTTGGACTGATGGCTTATATAACTTAATATTTCAGTCAGATCTAGTTGATAAAATATCTCAATTATATATTGAACATTTCAGATAAAATCTCGCCCTTTCTTCCATCCCCTTTCCCCCCTTTTCCTGCTTATTTGAGTTATGCTTACTCCAGCTTTCAGAAGCAAGCTGGAGTAAGCTGTGACTGAACCCTCCACTATGATGGCAAAGCCACTGGAGAGGTAATCGTATTTTAACAGAATCCCACTGGCTTCTATCAAGATACTCATACCCGGCCATTAAATTCCCCCGATTGCTACTTACAAGAGATAAGAAAGCAATTCTGGATCATGATACATCTGTCCAGCACTGATCGACGTCATGTTGGTATGGCCTGCAGTTCACAATAATGCAACTTGTGGTTGTAGCATCAGCACAGGTGTAAGTAACTGCAGAAACTATAGTAAGACCAGTCTCAGGGAAAAAAAGACTAGCATCTCCTCCCAGGCTCTGGAGCTATCCGATTTGCAAAGCACTCGTAATACTTGTGCTTTACCTGCGTT
>NC_051409.1:37000675-37001504 GCF_015228065.2 Penaeus monodon | reverse complement strand
TTCCTTAGTGTGGCTGTTTTCCTTTTCCTATGTTTGGATGTAAAGTATTTTGTTTACTAACTATTGCTGCCTTATCATAACTTTTTTTGTGTGTGACTTGGGCGATTCCAGAGCCCAGAGCAAATAACCAGTTGTTCTTTACCCGAAAATGAACACATCATGATTATCTCGCTTCAACACTGGAAATAACCTTAACTATACAACATCCATAACATCTAACAACAATATTGAACTTAAGAAATAACACCGAGAGATATACATTCACAACAAATCCTATTATCATAAGTACAATGAATGACACATACAGCCCTTTCCTTACTATGGAATACAGTACATACTGCGCTGCATAGGGTGTTAAAAATGGCTTGCTGGAAGGGTCATGTTCACTTCAGTTCCTAGACATGGTTATCTGAAGACAGTTCATTTATCGATTAGCCGCTGTCAAGAGGGAACTGTAACCCATTATAGTTTTACAAAATTGAAGATCACATAATGATGAAACTTGTGACAGTGCTACATCACTGCCATACTTCACTAGCCTAATACACTACCACACTCCAGCATTTTACCACAAGCTACCACTTAACTACAATAGCACATTCCACCAGTCAACATAGCGAAACAACCACAACCCACCACTGAATCGCAGTCCATCACACTGTCACAGTATATCACCACAATACAGCTTTCTCCACTCAACCACACTACATCCTTATCATATCTCAAATTTCTACCACACTACCATGGTCTAACACAACATTCAACCACACTACCACCATTCTACAATACTCCACTGGTCATTGGTGTATCCAATGCTGCGGAACATCGT
>NC_051409.1:37000106-37000512 GCF_015228065.2 Penaeus monodon | reverse complement strand
GTTATTTTACTCATTATGTTGAGTACTTGTTGACAGACGGTTCCACTATCAAGTGCATACTAGTTGTCTCTTCATGTACCTCTAAAAATAGCTTCATCCTACATGCTACAAAGAAAAGGAAAACGACGTCTACGACATTTCTATTACGATATTATACAATCTTATGCCTTATCTCTTCAGTTTGGTTAATCATTATTCCCGCCAAATGATGTTTTTTTCCTAAATCTTTCTTACGATATATTTCAGGGCGAAAAAACATTTTTTTTTAATAAGACATGGCAACTCGACTAATAAAGCGACCAATCTCAGATAAGGAAAAACTGGCAACTCAACCCGGATTCTGGATTACTTCGATTTATCTTGATTTTATTATAATCATTTGACAATAGTAGTAGTATGCATGCAT
>NC_051409.1:36999465-36999577 GCF_015228065.2 Penaeus monodon | reverse complement strand
GTATACATGACCCTGGAAATTATAACGACGGGTAAAAAATACTCTTCGCCTGTGATTTCTAACAAACACACTAAGAGGACAGGGGTGGGGGAAAGGGGGCCTTCCTTTCCCA
>NC_051409.1:36999205-36999424 GCF_015228065.2 Penaeus monodon | reverse complement strand
GTGGGAAGAGGGACACATTCTCATCTCTGTCACCAACTTCTTCTTTCCCGCCTTCTCACCCTAACCACAAAGCGGCCATGGAAGACGGAAAAGAGATACATGGGTGTTTTTGACATAATAACGGTACTTGATCACAGGCATACACAATGAGCGAGGCACGGGTTCTCATACGCATAATAGGAGGGTTGGGGATTGGGTGGAGGTGTTACTTTCGCCTTA
>NC_051409.1:36998936-36999176 GCF_015228065.2 Penaeus monodon | reverse complement strand
GCACACTGGGGAGAGGGACACAGGCTGATACCTCCCCCCATCCTTACCCCAAACACTGCGCGGCCACAGAAAGAGGGGCAAAATTAGGTCATCGTTAGGGCAGTGGTTCTCAACCTTGGGCTAAGTATGGTCATGGTGGTAATGGAGCTGTTTGTTGGTGGTAATGAGTTCTTTCGAAAAAGAATAAGTCATTGAAGTAAATTTATGAATACTTACGATAAATGAACAATAATGATGGCG
>NC_051409.1:36998414-36998799 GCF_015228065.2 Penaeus monodon | reverse complement strand
AGATAATAAAAACAATATTGCTAATAGTATACATGATCCTGGAAACGCTAACGACAGGTAAAGAATACTCTTCTCCAATGATATCTAACAAGCACACTAAGAGCGGAGGAAGACAGGAAACAAACAATCAACACAGTGGTAAGAGGAACACGTTCTCATCTCTGTCACCAACTTCCTCTTCTCCTCCCTGTCACCCTGACCACAACTCGGCCGTGGAAGACATGAGAGAGATGTACCGATGTTTTTGACATGTTATGATCACACTCACAAGGAATGATCGTGACACGGATTCCCATACACATAATAGGAGGGTTGGGGATAGGGTGGTGGTGTTACTCTCGTCCAAAACAAGATTGAAAATAAACAAACAAATACACCTTCCTTA
>NC_051409.1:36998247-36998370 GCF_015228065.2 Penaeus monodon | reverse complement strand
AAACACAGGGTGGCCACAGAAGGAGGGCAGATAACATAATTAAGACAGTGGATAAGTATGTCATGGTGTTAATAAGCTGATTGTGGGTGGTAATGAGGCCCTTTCGAAAGATAGTAATTGTAT
>NC_051409.1:36998030-36998124 GCF_015228065.2 Penaeus monodon | reverse complement strand
TATTATAATCGAGGAGAATTTCTTGCATCAAATGAAGATAAACTCTGGAGGTAAATTGTTGTAATCAGAATGAAGAGTTAATTGCAACGTACAA
>NC_051409.1:36997403-36997827 GCF_015228065.2 Penaeus monodon | reverse complement strand
TGTCTGATGCTTTCGCTATCGGGTACATACTGTTTGTCACTTTAAAAATAACTTCATCCTACATGCTACGAAGAATATGACTAGTACGTAATTCCTACAACGATACTGTACAAACTTATGACTTATCTATTTAGTTTACCTTTTAATTATTTTCCCTTTTTATTCACCATAGTGTTTAAGTTCATTCAGTATATACAAGACTGGTTAAAGCATTATTCTCACCAAATAATGCTATTCCACATACTTTTCTTTCGTTTGAATTCCGGGCGAGAAAACGTTTGAAAATTAAAACTTGGCAACTCGACTAATAATGCGTCCAATCTTAGAAAAGGAAAAACCGGCAACTCAACCCGAATTCTGGATTACTCCGATTTTTAAAGATTATTCTTTACTAATCAGATTAAAATACTAGTTGTAGCGGTTG
>NC_051409.1:36997004-36997216 GCF_015228065.2 Penaeus monodon | reverse complement strand
TAAACATACTGTAATGACACGATAAAGATACTAATAAATTAATCGAGGAGAGTGACAGCAGCGGGACTCGAACTTCTTACATCAAATGAAGATAAACTCTGGAGGTAAATTGTTGTAATCAGAATGAAGAGTTAACTGCAACGTACAACGTAAATATTTTATTAAAGGATAAACAACATGGTTCATATATATACATATGCACACACACACAC
>NC_051409.1:36995932-36996024 GCF_015228065.2 Penaeus monodon | reverse complement strand
CATATAAAAATACCAAAATAACTTTTAAAACATTTAACATAAAAGGGGGGGGGGGATACGGTGTTAAAATCCTAAAAACCTTGTAATCTTAG
>NC_051409.1:36994228-36994662 GCF_015228065.2 Penaeus monodon | reverse complement strand
GAGTATTTGTTGACTGATGCTTTCGCTATCGGGTACATACTGTTTGTCACTTTAAAAATAACTTCATCCTACATGCTACGAAGAATATGACTAGTACGTAATTCCTACTACGATACTGTACAAACTTATGACTTACCTATTTAGTTTACCTTTTAATTATTTTCCCTTTTTATTCACCATAGTGTTTAAGTTCATTCAGGATATACAAGATTGGTTAAAGCATTATTCTCACCAAATAATGCTATTCCACATACTTTTCTTTCGTTTGATTCCCGGGCGAGAAAACGTTTGAAAATTAAGACTTGGCAACTCGACTAATAATGCGTCCAATCTTAGAAAAGGAAAAACCGGCAACTCAACCCGAATTCTGGATTACTCCGATTTTTAAAGATTATTCTTTACTAATCAGATTAAAATACTAGTTGTAGCGGTTG
>NC_051409.1:36993200-36993901 GCF_015228065.2 Penaeus monodon | reverse complement strand
GCAAACATGACCCTGTAAATGACAACGAAAGATAAAGAATACTCTTTAATATTTTCTATAAATTACTAAATAAACATGTAATTCAAATTTGTAAGGGACAAATGCTCAAATTTCAATTTGTCAAAGGAATAATAACTATTTTTTATTGTTCAGATAAGAAAACGCATTCATATTTAAACACTCAATTTTTTTTCTTTTGACTTCACCTAACTAAAGAGGTAAATGATGTTTCCGCCAACCCTTAGTTTTTTCTATCTATCAGACCAGTGAATTAAATACCATTCTACCAAGCTATTTATCCCTCAACCCCACTAAGCTAACACAGTGACACGCTCATCCATAATCAGCCACACTGAAACACATTTATAAGGTACTCTGTCACACACGACTGTCAGGCTACTCACTACCACATTCAAAGTACTTTATCACACTCAGGTATTGTATCTCTCAGTCACAATACTCCGCTTCATCATGGTATACCACACACCATCCTACCACACACACTAAAACCACAAATAATTCTTTCATACTCCAGGTGTAGAAAAGTTAACCTTGACTCCAGCATTCTATATACTCAAGCACATTACCACTTAACACACTACTACTGCTGTACTTGTTACGAACAGATATTATGGTATGACAGGGTGGCAGGTCACCCAGCATCTTGCAAGTCAAAGGGCATGGGGTATTCTTCGCCTTAA
>NC_051409.1:36992085-36992885 GCF_015228065.2 Penaeus monodon | reverse complement strand
TTCCTGTTATGACTTAATAATGTAAGATGATGTCTATCATTACACTGTTAATACATGATAATTGCTTTCTGATGACCCCTCCACTCAGGCAATGCTTCCTGTACAACATGCATAAATTATGTAAGTGAATGACACTTGCTTCTAATGACGCTATGCACCTGCTTAGCAGTAAATGGATAGATTTTCTTAATCCGTAAATGATTGGAAAACCATTTTCTCTCTAACAACATGGTGTTAATAAACAGCGATAAATGGAGTTGGGGTAACACGCTCACTTTCTGGTAAGCAATTATATGCTGTGATAAACCAGACACGAACTCGCACAGCGGTAAATGGGTCTGTATCATTAAACCGATAATGACGCTGGGAATCCACCTTCCTACTTCCTGGTAATGAATTGTATGGCTGTGATAACTGACCACGGCGAGCACGGGTAATCAGTCTGCTTGTACTGGCATGCATAGCAATGCTTGCTGACTTTCACTTTTTCCAACATAGCTACTAAATCACCAAATTGTTATCTCTTCCTCTCTCGTGCGCTGTTATGATAAGTGATCGATACATGTAATAATTGTTCATAATTCATCTAAATTGCGAATTAACTTGGACACCAGGCAGATATATATACTGAAAAAAACTAGTGCATGCCTTTACTTATAAGTACTATTATATATTATCAAACATTTCAATCAAAGTATCATGAAACTCGTTTTATTGTCATGAGTCAGCTAGTCTAAATGATGTATATTTTGTGATAAATCTCTAGATCTTCGTGATAGCTTTGTAGGTGTGATTCTGAT
>NC_051409.1:36991444-36991919 GCF_015228065.2 Penaeus monodon | reverse complement strand
GACTGAGGTCCTAATACCTCCCCCCCTCCCTACGACACAACGGTCAAGGGATTACGGGGGCAGTGGGGCTTATTAATTTAAGGTCGTTAAGGGGGGGGGGGGAACAAGGGAACTGTCGAACTGATCCGTAGACTCATGATCCCCACTCTCCTTCATGACTGGCTTCCTTGTTCTCATGAATGTTTTTTTTTTTCCCGGCATCGCTAGACATGTTAATTTCGGAAGGAAGACTGTCAATGGTCCGGCACATGCCATACCGGGGCAATATGCAGGCGAGCGGCAACTGCACAGTGGTACTTTACCACCTTTTGCTTGCAGGTTCTCGCCACCACTCGTCGGATGACCTTCGACCTCGTTCGCCGTGTGACCTTCGTGTGACCCAGTTTGCATCTCGTCCCGCCTCCTCCGCCAAGGGACGATTGTGGGACGGACAGCCTTCTCTTCTTACATCGTACGGCGCAAATACCATTATCCG
>NC_051409.1:36991195-36991321 GCF_015228065.2 Penaeus monodon | reverse complement strand
TATCTTCATAATTACTTACTCTAAATACCCGTTGCTTTACATGGATATCGTCCTTCAGCTGAATTGTTATTACGAATGGTCATATACAAGAAGTCTCTGATTACAGTCAGAAATAGTTTTCTTCTG
>NC_051409.1:36990917-36991128 GCF_015228065.2 Penaeus monodon | reverse complement strand
TGATAGCTCATACCTCCAGCACGTCGATGTTTAATAATAAAAAACTCAGCCTTTAGAGAGTACTATCAACACCCTCCCCCACATCCTAAATAAAGTAAAATAAATACAAGTAACTACTTAACAGGACGTACGTGAAGGTAATTAGGTAGTTAACGGTCGGCCCTATTATTCCTCGCCTCCCACCCCCCTCTAATCCCTTTGCTCTACCAAG
>NC_051409.1:36990569-36990715 GCF_015228065.2 Penaeus monodon | reverse complement strand
TGTTCCGCGCTCAGTAGAATTGTGAATGAAAAATCAATTTACAGGTGGATCACATTTTTACCCCAACATATTTATTCGTTTTACGAGTTTGGCTCTATGGTATATGTTAGCCAGGTTGCAATCTTGATTGATTTCGAAACTGTCGT
>NC_051409.1:36989920-36990343 GCF_015228065.2 Penaeus monodon | reverse complement strand
CTGCCTCGCCGCCATAATTTTTTTTTCTGCCTCTATGCGCCATGTTAGTTTATTGTTGTTTGAAAAAATGTCTTCTGGCCAAGGGATATTGATTATATTTCAGGATTACTTTTATGATTACATGATAATTTTAATAGCCATTCAGTCAGGTAAAAGCTGTATATTCATATTCATACCCTTATCTCGTATGCGCATTTTATATCTAAATTCTAATCGCTGTTTATCATTTTGTCTTGACTGCAGTTTTCATGCAACATGACTCGATAAATCCTGATTGAATTGGCAGTCAATATGATTTTGCTCTTATTTTACAATACTGGGACTGCGAAGGTTCAACATCATGTTGGTATGAAAGTCTCTGCACTCATAATGGAGCTTAGTCACGCTGTTTCTTGTTAAAATCCCTATCAATTAGTACAGGCA
>NC_051409.1:36988777-36989711 GCF_015228065.2 Penaeus monodon | reverse complement strand
GAGTGAGTTTAACACCTAATCGACTATGTACCTTTGCGATATATGAACATTTAGTTTTTTATTGATGAAGGTATGTCACTCGCATATTTTACATCTCACTTAGACACATTGGTGATTAGACACTTGTTACAATATGAATATTTTTTTATTAGTCTCATGGATTTCATCTTTGCGGAAAGGAGAGGGAGATCTCTATAATGTTAGAGTATATTTGTTTTTACACTTACATTTACACACAGCAGATAAGATAATCATTGTAGGTACAACACAACCATACAAAATCCTTGTGGCATCCCCCCACCCCCTTCATGTATTATTTTTAAGAATCGATACATTTGTTCTGCCATCGCATTGTAATACCCGTAACTAATACATAATTAACCCACTCATTCCTTTTCCCATTTCTAATACCCGTAACTAATACATAATTAACCCACTCATTCCTTTTCCCCATTTCTATGTAAAAGAAAACAGTAAGAAACTATAAGAAGGAAGGGTCTCAAAGCGCCTTCAGGATCGGCTTGTACGGCTCCAGGTTATCGACAGCGCCCTCGTCTCCCGGGCGCGCGAGGACCCATCTCGGACGCTGATGGAGGAAGAAGTAGTCGTGGTTGTCCCTCCGGTAGAAGGAGAAGCCCTTGCTCTCCACCAGACGCACGAAGGCACGGCTATCCTCTGGCTCTCCCGACGTCCAGTGCTCCACCACCAGCACCTGCGGGAGGAGTCGAGGTTCAAACAGTTCCTCGGCTTTAGAGAATTTATCACAATGTCTGTATGTATTTTATTTATTATCTATAATGAAGAG
The DNA here is from genome assembly GCF_015228065.2 of Penaeus monodon. Taxonomy (NCBI): domain Eukaryota; kingdom Metazoa; phylum Arthropoda; class Malacostraca; order Decapoda; family Penaeidae; genus Penaeus; species Penaeus monodon. The sequence continues at coordinate 36,988,906 of NC_051409.1, read as the reverse complement.
AGCACGTACATAATACATACGGTAATGCATTTTTTAAGCTTTACGATAGTGTACTTGTGTAATGCACATGACAGAGCACATGTATAATCTATATGATCGGGTGAATGTATAATTCATATGAGAGAGCAC
>NC_051409.1:36988314-36988627 GCF_015228065.2 Penaeus monodon | reverse complement strand
TAAAGGACACAGGGCAAAGTCTTCGTAATTTGAGCTTAGAAACACGGTCAGCAATATAAACAGATAATCAGCGCACGAGCCGTCGACGGATCTGACCTCGACGTGCACCCTGTCGAACGGAAACCACTGCAAGACGGCCACTTCGGCGTTCTCGACGTCGAGGGAAAACAGGTCGATCTGGGTCACGTTGAGGGCGGAGAGGACGCTGGTGGCCGGCACGCAGGTTGACCTCCACCACTGAGCCGCTCTCGAGTCCTCCCTTTTTCTTTGGTGTGAGGAATGGGAAGGGAAGTCATTCAGTTTGGACACATGG
>NC_051409.1:36987701-36988042 GCF_015228065.2 Penaeus monodon | reverse complement strand
ACGCAAAATATCCCTAAAGTCAGTACAAAACGCATGTTTACAAGGCGTGGAAGCGTAGTGCTAAGACTCTGAAGCTAAAGACTCATCGGCGAACAAAATACTCACGTAATGCTCCAGGTGTTCCTTCAGCAGACCACTTCGAGACGCGGCTATGAGACTCTGCTCAGGGTCAGGGCCAGTGTGGACCCAAAATTCTGTCTGTCGGGCAAGTTAAAAAAAAATGTCTGGAGTTGCTTGTGATGAAAGGAATGTCGAAAGGAAAGGGAAAAGGTCATTGACAGGGGTGAGTTATGGTCATTGCTTTTCGATTCAGAAGTAGCATGGTAGATCCTCGTGCCATG
>NC_051409.1:36987035-36987338 GCF_015228065.2 Penaeus monodon | reverse complement strand
CCTCCCCCGACCAACAGAGAAGAAAAGAACAAGAAAAGGCCATCACCGTTCCTCTTATTCCCTCTACCTTATAAGCATAAGGCTTGGTCCCGAGGCAGAGGTCCGTGGCCCACGCCCTCCTGTGGCGCGCGAGGAGCGCCTCGAAGAACACGGGGTTGGGCTCCACCAGGAGGCCGGTCCAGCCCAAGTCCCGCTCCAGGAAGAACGTGTTGGACTGGTAGTAGCCGTCCAGCGCCCCCGCCTCCAGGAAGAAGCCGCCGCGCTGCGAGGGGCGGGAGTTAGCGGGGCAGAAGGGATTTGAGT
>NC_051409.1:36985732-36986968 GCF_015228065.2 Penaeus monodon | reverse complement strand
GGCTACCAAGAGTGGTAGGACAGATTCGTTTATTAGTGTGGCCAGAAGCGTTTTACTTCACTGAGTTGGAATGAATGTCTCCATATCATTGGAAATACTCAAGGTCATTTTCTTCAGGGCACACACTCCAAGAAAAACGATTTTTTTTTTTTGCAATTATATCGAAAACACAGCAGAAGCCGGAGACAACGACCGCTCGCTGCCAGCCTCCGCGAATGTAAACAAACCACCGTCATGGCGATCATTAACGACTTTTTCTTTTTCTTTAATCGGACATTTTCCTTGACTCCGAGTCAGATTCAAGTGATTTTATTGGTTACATGAAAAGCAAAATAAACAAAAAACAAGAGGCATTTTCATCGGGGGTACACACACTTCAAGAAATCCAAAAAAAGCAAAAACTCCTGTACGTTGAAGCAAGCGGTCGCAAGAAATTCCTGGTTAGGGTTATTTAGGATTAACAACATCGTTTCGATCAGTCCACATGGGATAACCTCTCACTTGTAGTGTGTACTATTGGTAATAGACATGAATTTAGGAGTAATATTTCTTTTGAAACATACAGAAGAAAGATATCACTCAAGTGCAAAAATAACCTTTCATAAAATCAACATTACCAGTTACCATGACCTTTCCAATGTGTCTGAGCATTCGGACGCACTTTTAACAACAGGCAATTTCGTTTCGTATACTTGTTTTGACTAATAATAAGCCTTGAAAACCGCTTGAGTCAGACTCGGAGTCAAGGAAAATACCCAACGAAAGAATAAAAAGACCGTCACTCATCGCCGCGTTATTGATTTGTTTACATTTGCGAAGGCAAGAGCGAGGCAGCGAGCGGACGTTTTCTCCGGGTCATAGTTTGGTCTTCCTTACACGCTCACTTCTGCGAGAACCGTCGCTCGGGCTGGAACGTGGCTTCTAGGTAATTTGGATTTACTGACTGACACGGGGTTTTAGTTTAATTTTCTCCCGCGGCCAAATCTCCCTCTCTTTTATCCTATTTCTCCTTCCCTATTATCCCTCCCACACTCTTCCATTCCCTTCTCCGTCTCCGTCTCTCTCCCTCTTCCCCCTCCCCTCTCCATTTCCCTTTCCTTTACCCTTCCCCACCCACATTTCTCTTTCCCCTACTTATCTCTCTACTAATGAAACAGACAGTATGTCCTCCTCCTCCTTTACCCTCTCTCTCTCTCTCCTCTCCCTTTCTCCCCTCCTACCCCACTCCCCCCCCCC
>NC_051409.1:36984971-36985650 GCF_015228065.2 Penaeus monodon | reverse complement strand
TACCTTGCCATTCACCATTCGCATAATTCCCTTGTGAACTCTCTGCCAGTATTCTAACTTCGTAAAATCGACGTTCTTGCCTATTTCAAGGTAATAAGGCAGAGGGGAAGGCTGGTACAAGTGTTCCTCCCGAATCCAAGTTATAACTCGAGGGTCTTCGGCCTCCAGACGTCCTTCGTGGAGGAGCTTCAGGTCTTGTGATGACGTCTCCCGGAGTCCGAGATTTTGGCTCCTGCCTGCTGTGGGGAGAACCGGGAGAGAGAAAGTTATTTTTTTTTATATTCCTGTTCGTTAGTAATTTATTTGTGCATTGACTGTTTTTTGTCCGTTTTTTTTTTCTTTTATAATATTCTTGTTTGTTAGTCGTTTATTTGTGTATTGACTGTTTTTTTTTTGTTCATTTGTTTATCTTTTTTAATATTCCTGTTCGTTAGTCATTTATTTGTGTATTGGCTGTTTTTTGTCTTGTCTGTTTTTAATTGATTTTGTATTTAACACAGTTTTTAAATTTATGTCTATTTTAATTGAGGGTTTATAAAAAATCTTTATATTTATTCGGGGTTCAGTTATGTTTATCTATTTATAGATTATTTGATTTTAAAAATATATATACTAATATATTCTTTCTCTGTGATGATTAGATTAAATATCTACTCATTTTTTCTACGTAACAGTTTCA
>NC_051409.1:36984200-36984897 GCF_015228065.2 Penaeus monodon | reverse complement strand
TTTTTGTACAAGTTCACTTATTCTTCTAAATATTCCTCTACTTAAATGACCTTCTATGAATGTGTGCTAAGAGGCTAACTAAGCGAGAAATTTTACGTGGTCTGACTTCCATTTGCAACACACCTTGCTTTCCTGCCTCTGCAACCAAAGTCGTAAATGGAAATAAATCAATTTTTGTCTGCTTAATTAAACACTAATATGACTTAACTCCCTTTTCCTTGCCCGTTATACAATTAACTACAGGAAATAAATTATTACAGGTATTAAAGGACCTTCAAACAGTCGAACTAAGACAGACAATCGAACTGATAAAGAATCAACACTTACCTCGTTGTGGCAAAAGCCGGCGGCTCGGAATGGCAACACCGCGTGGTATGACGTCATCGACCCTGCCCAGCCGCGTGACGTCATCGTCTCCCTCCAGCCGCGTGACGTCATCGTCCTTCTCCATGCGCGTGACGTCATCGTTCCTCTCCATGCGCGTGACGTCATAATTCCCATAGATCAAATCGAAGGTGATGTAGAGCAATGCCACGAGCAAGACGGCAGGACGCCATGATGCTCGTCCCCTGCCGCCTACCATGCAGCGAAGAAGAATGGACAGAGAAGAGGAAGATAATAAAGGTTAAAGCAGCGAGAGGCAGAAGGAAGATCGTCCGTGGAGAATGGTGTTGCCACCTGACAGATATTTGGCTAA
>NC_051409.1:36983362-36984162 GCF_015228065.2 Penaeus monodon | reverse complement strand
CCTTTTGGCAGTTACAATACTTCGATCATCGATCCTTATTTTCTTCTTCTCTCAGGTTAAACAATATAAACAATAATACGCCCAAGCAACACCAACAATATCAGTATCAGCCGATTAACCTCTTGATCGCCGACAAATTATAACTTCTTATAACTTTCGATGACTTGCGTGGCGGAGAGAACAATTTTTTTTTAGAGAAAGGTCGTCGACTGGTAAATTATTTTGTACATAAGGATTTAGAGTCTCAGTACTATCCCTGTTAGTAACCGTAGGAAAATCTACATTCTACTTCCGCACTCTCGTTATCAATGTGTATAATAGATAAATTGTTTACGTCGGTTTCGAGTTTCATATCACACTCTTAACCAGCTGACTGATCTCTCAATCTCTATTCATATCCCTTTTCTAAATGCCCGCCATTCACTCTGGGCGCGTCACCATTCCATTCTCATTTTTCTTTGTCTTTTTTAACCGAATAACGCTTGCACAATAAACTTCAACAGCAAGACACATGTGACAGCGCAACAGGGAAATAGGATGATGACGACCCCAGGAAATAGATAAAATTTATATGGGCTTTCCTGTTGCTAAAAATAGTATCGACGCTCAGTATGCGTATGTGTGTGTTCGTATGTGCGTGTGTTGCCTTCGGCTTGGAGGAAAGTGGATGCGGTTCGTTCCTAAAAGGATAAATAGTGAGTACGTGAGGTGAGAAGCTAACGAAAAGGTGTATTTGAAGGAAAGTTAAAAGGATAATGTCTGCCGTAGTGCTGCCTGGATACCGAACACACGTGTGAGCA
>NC_051409.1:36981783-36981873 GCF_015228065.2 Penaeus monodon | reverse complement strand
GTTCTCACCCCTACCCCCCGGCCACCCAAACCCAAATTTACACTCAAACCCTTACCTACCCGTTCATACATTGCCGTGGGCCCATTTGGC
>NC_051409.1:36981301-36981711 GCF_015228065.2 Penaeus monodon | reverse complement strand
TATTAAGGGTAAACAGTTTAGCCGCGCTACGTAACATGGTACTGATCAGGCAGCGCTGCGCAACTTCACTCCACGGCCACGCCTAGTGTGACTGCGGTCTAACAAATTCCATTCACATCTAGAAGAAAGCAAGACAGAAGAAAAATGATAAATAATTAAACAGAAATATAATTAACCAGAAACGAAGTCGTATGGCAGCTGACATCCATCTTGATTTTTTATTGAAACTTTGCCACGAAATAAGAAAATGGTTCAACCTTTTCCTCTCCCTTTTTCAATCTAGAATCCGACACTAAGTAGAAATAAGGGAACACACCGAGTGGACCCTTGAGAGGTCAGGTCAAAAGTGAGGTCAGGAAGGGACGAGTGAGGTCATTTCTGCGACCGGGTTTGGGCAGATGACAGTATAG
>NC_051409.1:36980001-36981221 GCF_015228065.2 Penaeus monodon | reverse complement strand
GATTTATCCTGATCCGATGGGCATATATTGTCCGAGCTGTATAAAAATCCCACGTGGTGTAATACCGATTGTGTATTCTTCAACAGGGATGCACAATATTTCGCGTTCGCGAACACGAATGCACAACTTCCGCGGAAATAATGCACAACATTTGCGAACATTTCGCATTCGTGAACATAAATGCACAACATTTGCGAACATGAATGCACAGCAATAGCGAATATTTCACAATCGCGAACATGAATGCACAGCCTTCGCGAATATTTCACTTTCGCGAACATGAATGCACAACTTTCGCGAATATTTCACATTCGCGAACACGAATGCAATATTCTCAACGGTTTCGGCAGGAATGGCTACATGACTCTAAATATAGCAAGTGGCTCAGTAAGGCACAGGGGGATGATACTTAGGCATATTGCAAGTTATGCCCTTGTATACTAACTGCAAAGCTGAATGACTAGGAAAAACACAGGGCCACAGCTAAACATCAGCGGACAGAGGAGTCAGAGACAAAGAACATTGCCATTTGGCTGGTTTGGTGAAACAGCTTCAAAATCGTTTGCCTGACAACGTTCAAGTTCTACGCTTGATGTCCACCATGATGCAAGTGATTTCCTGCAACCAATCAAGCCAGGAATATTGGACTTGGCTAAGATGTTCGAGCAAAATGATGAACTGCTAACACGCGTAGAATTCCAATGGAAAAAGTTACATTATACTACAAGGGAAAAACTACTATGATCCCCTTCAGTTTTGGGCAGAGGCAGCAGACTTCAGGGACGCCACAGGAGAAAATTCCTTCAGCGAAGTTTGTGAGCTTCCTCTCACAGTACTCTCCTTACCTCATTGAAAGGCCGATGTTGAACGATTATTTAGCCAGATGAACATCGTGAAGACCAAGCTGAGTAACAGAATGAATAATGAAACTCTAACAGCAGTCCTGGCTGTCAAGCATGGCCTTTACAAAATGGGAAAATGTCATGATTATACCCTTCCTGAAAATGTACCAAAGAAGACTGGTACATTTGAAGCTTGCTAGAACTACGAGTACATAACTTCACAAGAAGCATCTACAAGTACTTCTTATTGCAGTGCTGTGGATGACTGGGACTTGAGCGAGTTTTGATTACCGAGGATACTCGATGAAGCTGTAGGATTACGAGGGGCCTTTACCCAACAATTGTAAGTATAAATGCACTACGGAATTATTTCAGTGA
>NC_051409.1:36979604-36979908 GCF_015228065.2 Penaeus monodon | reverse complement strand
GTTGTAGTTTTTTCCTATCAAAAATAAGTATTTAACTACTTTTTTGGCGAATTTGCTCACGATTTTAGCGAATTTTTTTGTGACTAACCTAGCGACAAGTAGCAGCTGAGAGTTGGCAACTATGCTCAACTTCAAGACTTGACAAGGTGAACACCTCGTCCTCTGCTCCTGCGAAGCTCCACTAGTTATGGGCGTATGGGCGTGTTCAGTATTAATAATGTAGTTTGTATGGTAGTTATGGAGTCTTATTGCTGTTTATGCTATTATGATGTGGTTGGCGTGTTTGGTCTGTCATGAGTTGAAA
>NC_051409.1:36978639-36979544 GCF_015228065.2 Penaeus monodon | reverse complement strand
CACTTGGTTGAAAAAAAAAGATATATGTCATATTGTTTTCAGTCTTTAAATCATCTGAGCTGACAACTAATCAGGTATATAAACATCCAAACAATCACCCCAAGAATTACCCTTGTTTCATCAAAAGACAAGATGGAAAAAAAAAAACACTATTCCACCCGCATTCAACTCTTCCATACGAATATTCATACCCTACAGGATTTGTATAGCTTCTACAGGATCGCCTTTCTGAGTATTTCAACCCTCCCCCCCTTTTCCCCACGCCTAAGGAGGATTCACACGCTCGCGTTGCTTGTATTACGTGGATATTCAAGATACTGTCGGGGGCTGTTTTCAAGCAAGTGTTATCACTCAGTGTCAGCAGCCGCGAAAGACAGTATTCCGTGGTTTCTCGAGGAGGATAAAGGAATATTAATGCTAACTCTAGCACTAAGTGATAAAAGAGAAGGAAATGGATGTACGGAATTAATATAACAAGGACAGTGTTTGGTTTGAACTTCATCGTATGCAAGAACGGGGAGACGATGAAGAAAAACGTAAACAGTATTTTAGATTATCTTCCGGATTGTAGAGGATTTGCAGTATATGGTGACTCAGTTCACTGAGGGGGAGGGGGATTCGCAGAATAATCAAGTGAGTTAATGAAGCCCGGCGACTGATCAAACTGGGCGCGCGGTGTAGCGGTGTATTTTATTGAAAATACACCGATTGCTTTACTCTCGGTGTGAATCCGCCTTAATGTACCCATTTAGCTCAAACTACAAAATGTATTACCTTGTAATATTCACAGTTGTATCTAAAGTGTCACAAACCATCTTTGAACTGTTGTGAATTCATCATGACATGCATGTGCGCTCTTTCCTTCACCCAGAAATTCTTGGGATTTGATCTACTTTATGGCCATT
>NC_051409.1:36978171-36978610 GCF_015228065.2 Penaeus monodon | reverse complement strand
CAGGAGCGAAATAATCTAAAAATCGATCACCGGACAATAAATCTGGAGGGATTTTTCTCTCTCTCGAAATCTGGTAAAACTGCTGAGAGGGAGAACTTCGCCTCTGTTTATTTGAACCACCTGCACGAATCCTCGCCTGTTCTTTTAACCACCTGGGCAAATCTGTCTATTTTAACCACTGGGAATTGCCCCACCTGTCCATTTCAACCACTTGGGCAGATCCACGCCTGTTCATTTTAGCTAACTGGCAAGACACCGCCTGTTCTTTCAAATACCTGGGCAAATTTTATACTATGATAAAAATTGGCTATGAGAGTACTGTACCAATGTTATTTTCAGACGAATTACAAGATTAAACTTTACCCATTAAAATGTTTTATATCGTGTTATGAATTAGATGCGATAATAGTATATTATCGTTTAATTGGTTATCGTTGAC
>NC_051409.1:36977269-36978136 GCF_015228065.2 Penaeus monodon | reverse complement strand
CGGACTAGACACGTTCAAAAAGAAAGAAAAAAGACAGAATTATCATTTACGCCCTTCGGTCAGTGGTTCATAAGGCTCCAGGTTGTCCACAGCGCCTTCGTCTCCTGGGCGCGCGAGGACCCATCTCGGACGCTGGTGGAGGAAGAAGTAGTCGTGGTTGTCCCTCCGGTAGAAGGAGAAGCCCTTGCTCTCCACCAGACGCACGAAGGCCTGGACGTCCTCTGGGTCTCCCGACGTCCAGTGCTCCACCACCAGCACCTGCGGGAGAAGTCGAGGTGCAGTGTCTTAGGAGGGTCAAAGAGAGTTTATCACAATGCAAGTTACATATGTATTGTCTCTATGTAGATGGGGCACATGTATTGTCTCTTATGTAGATGGGGCACAGTTATGATATTCATGAAATAGGGCATGTTTATCATTTATATGTGATGGAGTATGTTTATTAACTACATGGAACAAGGCACGTCTGTTATCTACATGTAACAGGATACGTATGCTATTTATATGTAACATGGCAAGTTTAATATCTATATGTCATAAGGTATGGTTATTATCACTACATAGTAGGGCACAGGACACACTATATCCTCTATGCTCTGTGCATGAAAGACGTATGTTGTATATGAAATCAACGCAGGAGCCGTCGACGGATCTGACCTCGACGTGCACCCTGTCGAACGGAAACCACTGCAAGACGGCCACTTCGGCGTTCTCGACGTCGAGGGAAAACAGATCGATCTGGGTCACGTTGAGGGCGGAGAGGACGCTGGTGGCCGGCACGCAGTTGACCTCCACCACTGAGCCGCTCTCGAGTCCTCCGTTTTCCTAGGGCAGGGCAAAGGTAGATTTGGGACATGGGGAGGGAAA
>NC_051409.1:36976095-36977049 GCF_015228065.2 Penaeus monodon | reverse complement strand
AGAGCTTTCATCTTACACAACTGATACCACCCGAAAATGAGATCGTCTTCTCACGTAGTTCTCCAGGTGTTCCTTCAGGAGACCACTCCGGGACGCTGCGATAAGACTCTGCCTTGGATCCGCGCCCGTGTGCACCCAGAACTCTGTCTGGAATTCGAGGGATGCCGTAAATAAAGGTTAAGACGATGGTTAATGTCCATGGCAATGTAGTGTACTGTAACTTGTCATAGATCAGTGTAATGCACAGATCATGCGTGATTAGGGAAGGCGTATTTATACCACAACTTTGTCAAAATAAATGATCGTCATAACAATGATGAATGCACAAAACATGCAATAAAAGTACTTTATTTTTTTTCTCTGCGTCATCTACACTGGATGTTTAATGCATTAAAGTACATAAACGGAGTAAAACCTGTAAACAAAAAATCGGAGACAATATTGCCAAATCTCTGAGTCACCTTAATTGAGTATTTCATGCATTAAAACCTAAAAAAAGAAAGTTTGCGAACACAGTTTTACCAAATCTCTGAGTCCCCTTCACTGGGTGTTTCATGCATTAAAGTGCTTTAACGGAGTCAAACGTATTAACAGCTTTCAAAGACCGTAATGTCAAATCTCGTCATCACCTTCACCGGATACGGCTTGGTCCCGAGGCAGAGGTCCGTGGCCCACGCCCTCCTGTGGCGCGCGAGGAGCGCCTCGAAGAACACGGGGTTGGGCTCCACCAGGAGGCCGGTCCAGCCCAAGTCCCGCTCCAGGAAGAACGTGTTGGACTGGTAGTAGCCGTCCAGCGCCCCCGCCTCCAGGAAGAAGCCGCCGCGCTGCGAGGGGCGGGAGTTAGCGGGGCAGAAGGGATTTATTGCATTGGGAGGGACTGGAGGGTGGTTGAGTATCCCCGTGTCAGAGGATACACTTATACAGGTACGTGTTCAATTGTACATGTATTTAATT
>NC_051409.1:36975260-36975782 GCF_015228065.2 Penaeus monodon | reverse complement strand
GCTCACCTTCCCCCCCAGCTCACCTTCCCCCGCAGCACGTCCAGAATCCCCTGATGAACCCTCTGCCAGTACTGAAGCTTCGTGAAGTCGACATTAGTCCCGAGGTCGAGGTTATAAGGCAGGTCTGAAGGAGGACTCAGGTGCTCCTCCATCACCCACGATATCACCCTCGGGTCCTCAGCCTCGAGGGGTCCTGCGAGACGGATCCTCCAGTCTTCTCCTGCAGGAGGGTGATGGGTAAGGTCCTCTGTTGGCCGGATTTTCGAAGGTCCTTTTTTCCGGGAGGGAAGATTGGGGCGAAATTATTAAGATTTCAAGGATTAAGGTGGGATTTGATTGTCGATTCTGGGATTGGAATCAAAGATGTGATTATGGAAGAGAAGAGAAGAGAATCTAGGTGATTTTTTTATGTTAATGTTATTGTAATTGAGCGAAGAGATTATTTTTTCATTGTCGATTCTTAAACTGATTTAAGGAGTGTGATTATAAGAGCGAAGAGAAGTTGTTGATTTTTTTTTTCAT
>NC_051409.1:36974937-36975029 GCF_015228065.2 Penaeus monodon | reverse complement strand
CCGCAAAGGCGAAAAAAAGTTCCATAGTAAACACAGTGTCAGCAAATTTTCAAAGTCATGGATTTAGCCCTAATAAAATATGTTCAAATAAT
>NC_051409.1:36974087-36974538 GCF_015228065.2 Penaeus monodon | reverse complement strand
TGCTCTTTCTGCTATCACCATGCACTTCACCGCTGACGGGCTGGTGAGATTCTTTTCTTGCTTACGCTATGGAAACTAGAGGCAACCCGGCTCACCTTACTAAGCATTCAGTAATGATAAATCAGCTGAGGAAGTTCTTAAAAAGCTGAGCTACATGTGTGCAGTGACCCGGCCAAGCTTGCCTTTGCAAATTTCGCTAAAGGGAATTAATAGTGTTGTCCCGCTTTCTCAGTTTTCTTGTTTATTCTCTTGTGCTTTCTCCTTCGTTCTCTCGTTCTCTTTATCACTCATTTTCTCGTTCTCTTTCTCGCTTATTCTCTCGTGCTCGCCTTTTCTTCCTCATGCTCTCCTCTTTCTCGGTAATCTGTTGTGTCTCTCACTCTTTCTCCGTTGTACTTTCGTTCTTATCCTTGTACATTCTCTTGTTCTTTCTCTCATTTTCTCCCTCGCA
>NC_051409.1:36973326-36973984 GCF_015228065.2 Penaeus monodon | reverse complement strand
ACCCCGCTCCCTCGCGTTCTATCTCGCTCCTGCCACAAGCTATCGCGCTGACCAAGCTCCTACACGAATCTATCGCGCAACACGGACCTAGCACGAACGGCGAAACTGGCCAGGAATTTGGCCCCTAAATTGGCCACTGAGACCAAGGCCATTTCCGACGAGCAGATTCAGCGTCAGGAAGCATCCGGCGAACACCAGGACGAACCCGCGCCACGGTTTCGAACGCGGCGACTGGGCCATACAAGTTATGTGGCGGACGGATCGAGACATTGCTTGAATGACGGGAGATGATGTCGAGTAGCAGAGCGGTATATAAAAATAAATTCGGATGGATGGAAATAGAACGCTGTATTTTCTTCGCCGTTTCTTCGGTCTCTTTCCTTCTGTGTTATTTTAGGTCATGTAATTTTTGTTTTGTTTTGTTGTTGTTTTCCTTGTACCTTGTTTTCGTAATTTTTAAACTTCGATCTAGTCGTTAGGGGATTTTCCTTGGTCTAGACATTTGCCAAACGGTGTTGGGGAAAACAACGTATCTCTTAAAGGGCCTCATTAATTTTCCTTGCTTTTTCTGTTTCCTAAATTGTGCATATTTTCCTACTGTATTTATATCCACAGACGCAAACAAACATATTAGTCATTGTCTTTTTCATCTTCCCAT
>NC_051409.1:36973007-36973131 GCF_015228065.2 Penaeus monodon | reverse complement strand
AAACCATGTTGTTCCGAGCAGTCTTATGGGAAACACAGTCTCAAGCCTGGTAACCACATAATATGGATTATCTTTCGGCTGGTAAATTTCCTTGTTAGGTTTGGGGGGTGGGGGTAGGTAAAGG
>NC_051409.1:36971363-36971592 GCF_015228065.2 Penaeus monodon | reverse complement strand
GCGCGTTTTCTATACGCGTAGCCTCAGGGCGAGTGTTGAGCATCCTCACCCTCGGGTGCGCGCAGGCATTTTATAATAACGCAACTTCTGCGGGAGAGCAAGAGTGAGAGGCGTGTACATATGATTGAGGGCGTGGTCACTAAGTGCACAGTGATCCACGACAAAGGTAGGGAGGGGTGTAATGGTTGGCAGACTTTTGGTAAGCGAACTTATCGATGGTAGGGGGTGG
>NC_051409.1:36971029-36971301 GCF_015228065.2 Penaeus monodon | reverse complement strand
GGGGGGTGGGTAGGTGGAATAGTTGAGGAAAGGATAATATCAACTTTATCTTTTACAAGATTTTGGCATAGTATGAAGAGTGGAAGGAGCCAGGAGGTTGGGTAGTTGTAAGAGCTGCTCAATTAGTAATTACTAGCACTTTGTGTTTAACTTGGACATGCACAGCTAAAGTTGTTTTTTTTTTTTTTAATTATGATATAAATATATAAGAAATTACATTATTTTGGTCCACTTTTCGGTTCTCCATCATCAGGACGACACAATTTACACGT
>NC_051409.1:36970640-36970812 GCF_015228065.2 Penaeus monodon | reverse complement strand
GGTAATTCTGATATGGTAGCTATTACCACTTTCCTTCACCCACATCACCTCTGCTAAACCTCTAGCTACCACCTCCCTGGCCTTACCCATATTCCCACGTCCGGGAAGTTACTTGTCAGCTAAAAAGGACCTGTCACGCGTGCACAAGGGTGTATTATTGTGGTCGTTAATA
>NC_051409.1:36969893-36970183 GCF_015228065.2 Penaeus monodon | reverse complement strand
TGCATTCCCTCACATCGTCCTAATTTGTCAGCGAGAACACTAGCTGGTGACGAGTCGAGGCATTGTCTGACGTCTCCCTATACTCTCTCATCGTCTGAGTATTACGCAGAACATCAGCATATAGTCAGATGAAATCTCCATCATCGCTTAGGAGTATATCAGTAGATAAATACATAAGACTATAACGGTATAGATGAGCAATTTGAATTCTTGTTTTATAAACAGGACTGTTACAGAAGAGACTAAGTAGTGCATTCTTGAAACTATTTGTTGTAATATGCACACGCCTG
>NC_051409.1:36969515-36969678 GCF_015228065.2 Penaeus monodon | reverse complement strand
TAAAATGTTACACAACTAGAAAAGGTAACCACCTTTATTTTTAACATTTTGCATGAGACAATTTCAACCAAGAGACAATAAAACATAGTTACTGACGCTTTGGCTTTAGATAATATTAAACAAAATGCATCAAACAACATCGGTAGGAGTGCCATGTAAAAAA
>NC_051409.1:36968988-36969333 GCF_015228065.2 Penaeus monodon | reverse complement strand
GTCCTGTTGCAACAAGGAAAGCGTATGAAGATATTTGCTCTTTCTAGTGTATTCGTACATTAAATTTCGCGAGGGCTTAAAAAAAACATCAAATGGTTTTACTAGTGATCTCTCGATTACCTGAACGCCCATTCAAAGTAAAATTTCTCGCCTCTATCGCACGGGTCGCCCGCCCTGGTTAGATTGTTTCACAAAGTGGGCAGCGTCGTGTCTTCTTCATCAAGTGATAGGGAAAATGTTAAACATGTAAGAGACAGCAGAAGAAAGGGATGAATAAAGGCAGAGGTAGTTTACCTGTTGAAAGCATATAATGCGTGACATAGTGAATACTTATATCTTACGCAA
>NC_051409.1:36968512-36968700 GCF_015228065.2 Penaeus monodon | reverse complement strand
GCTATAGATGCCAGAGACCGTGTTTCTCGTGTAAGAACTTACTGTAACCGGCGGAGTTGCCAGTGCGTACTTTCTTCTCTTCCGTGATAGACAATTGCGGGGGGGAGGTAATACAGAATGGGTGAATTATTAAAACCGGCATCTTTTCCATACATAAAACAGGAAGCCCAAATCGTTGTTAACAACGG
>NC_051409.1:36967885-36967958 GCF_015228065.2 Penaeus monodon | reverse complement strand
TGTAAGGGGATTATTAGGTAACAGTGATGGTTTCCCTTAATTGATGTTTCCGACTGCCGGCCGATTATTTGGT
>NC_051409.1:36965693-36965914 GCF_015228065.2 Penaeus monodon | reverse complement strand
CGTTCCTGTTGTCATCATTGCAATTACTTTCATCTTCATTCTCATCTACACACTTTTACAGAAATTCCCTAGTATTACCGAAATATTTGCATGTATCTATCGCTATTTTCATAAATGAATCTTTTTCCCACTCATCCTTTATTCATTAATTATATCAAACTCTTTAATTTAATTAAACACCTACGCTAATAGACCCACACACAGACCAAAATTTTATACAG
>NC_051409.1:36962749-36964355 GCF_015228065.2 Penaeus monodon | reverse complement strand
TGGGGGCTTAGGATGGATTAAAGAAAAAAAAGTCACTTATTGATTAAAAGAAACTTTATTTTAAAGGGAGGAGGGGGAAATTATCATATATTTATCATAAAACTCTTTGTTCTACACCTTAATACAATACTACTTACAATATAAACAATCATTCTACATGATAAAGACATTTTCTCGTCATGCAGTTAAAATACACAAACATATAGAGCCAATCCTTTGGTACAGTCATGCCGATAAAAAAATAAAAATACCGCAATTCGCGTGGGTTTATTAACGAGTTCCTGATGCAATAAAAGAATAAATTATAATAAATCCAGTATGCATGACACGCCCTACTTCCCTCGCGCGTTTAATCCGACTGCATGGTAAAAGGGCGTCTGGGTTTGTTAGTTTCCTCCTTCCCACTGCCTTTCGTGCTGGGTTTGTTAGTTTCCTCCTTCCCACTGCCTTTCGTGCTGGGTCTGGCCATCCTGAGGCGCTGGTCCTCCGTCACTATGGCCACCCTGGGCGCCGAACCGTCTGGGGGTTCGAAGACCAGGTAGATGGTGAGCCCGCAGGCGATGCACACCGTCGTCAGGAGGAAGGTCTGGACGTTGACAGTGAACCTCGAGGGGCACAGCGCGGCGTAGCACATCGGGCACTCCTCGAGGGCACGGCGGCTCACGTAGTAGTAGCCGTCCGTAGGCGTGTCCAGGAAGCCGGTCACGACTACTTCGTTTTTTTCGGGAGCCGATCTCGCCGTCGGGTGTGTCCCGCGAGGCGTCGCCTGCGGTCCCGAAGGCTTCCTCGGTAGCGTCTTGTGGGGCGTCGCCCGCGGTGCCGACGACGAGGAGGACGTTCCAGCAGGCAGCGTCGGGGCAGAGGACGGCTGCGTTTCGAAGAGCGGCTTGTGTACACGAGGTTCCTTGGTTGACTCTCCTTCTGCGATGCAATACAGAGATTCCGCCGGACTGCCCTTGGCTTCCGAACATTCAGGCAAATCGCAGTTCCTTACTCTATATAATTTTATTGGTAGGACGCACTTCCCGTTTTCTCTGAAGGGCGTGGAGTACGGGCCGTCCGAATGGCTGAACGCATAACCACCCGGGATATTTTCGTTGTTGTTCAACTCGTTCGAAGGAGCAGTTCCCCGAAGCCGGATTTCCTTGATCATTTCCCTGGATCGCAAAATGGCCGACATCCAAGGCTCTTGGTCCTCCAACCGCCCGAGTTTTGACAGGTAAGTTTCAAGTCCCTTAGCGACTGCGATGGCCTGGGATTCACCGGATTTCCTTCTCTTGATGTTTTGTGATACCTCGCTGTACAGATGGTCGAAGGGTTTATTAAATTCAAACCTATGATTACAGACTCTATTTGCAGAATCCGTGGTCACATCCTGGAACGTGCGGCATGCTATAACGTTCAGGTTGCAGAGCGTGCATTCCGCCTCGCCGAAAATGAGGTGTCCTGTTAATTTGTTTTCAATGCTTTTCCTTCTACATGTATAACACCGAATATAAGCCTTGGAATAACGCTTTTTTACTGGCAACTGGTCCGTACGATGAAGCGGTGAAATTGCGTGCATGGTTTCTGTGAGAAGCTGTCAACGTAAAAGTAGTTAATTTGA
>NC_051409.1:36962228-36962719 GCF_015228065.2 Penaeus monodon | reverse complement strand
CTGTTGTACAAATTAATGCGACTTTTGTATAACATATGTCCTTTTGTTGTTCAAGTGAGTACATTTGCACAACTTATATCCTTCTACTGTATAAACGAGTATGACATTTGTACATGTATACTTCTATTGTACATATAATCTTATTTGTCGACAGCTCAAAACGACTCGCAGCCTAGTAATTCACGTAAACCTATGTACGCGACTAACTCTCATTGTTTCCCGTATCTTAAAATTCTTCATATCGCTTCGCCTTTCCTTCCGTTACCTTCCACGGGTGGTGCTCTCTCCTCATGCGTGACAAGGAGGCGCCACAGAAGTCTAAAAGGATACTGTGAGAACTTCAATCCCAAAGTTCGACCAGACTGCTCTGAAATTCGACATGCTGGCTGTCACAGCTGGACCCTGGAAGTGCAGAGAGTGTCTCAGAATATTGCGTAACGAGTAGGAACGTCTCGTGTTAATGGGTAGAATGTAGCGTTAATATCCAAAAA
>NC_051409.1:36961666-36962129 GCF_015228065.2 Penaeus monodon | reverse complement strand
TAAGTAGTTAAGGAGAATTTACTCATACTCATGCTTAGAAGAGTTTCTTTAAAAATCCTCGGCTGTCAGAGTATGCCATGTTAACAATAAAACGAACACAAAACATATAGTTCCGTATTAATCACCCTCTCCCCTTCACCCCGTTTAGCAGGGGTCAAGGGTCAGGTCAGATGAGGAGAGGACACTTCCATGGGTGACTGAGGCGCGTTACTTCCTGCGGCCGAACTCAAAAAAGCCAAATTATTATATAAAATATATATAAAATAAATAAAAAATAAATATATAATATTAAAAAAAAACAAAACAAATAAATAAAAAAATATAAAAAAAAATATATAATTATAAAAAAAAATAAAAAATAGATTTTAAAAAAAAAAAACATATTTGAAAAAAAAAATTTTTTTTAATAAAAAAAATGGGGTAAAAAAAAATATAAAAAAATAGATATAAAAAAAAAAAATTT
>NC_051409.1:36960823-36961531 GCF_015228065.2 Penaeus monodon | reverse complement strand
TATAATTAAATAAAAAAACATAAAATAGTAAGAATAAATAATATAAAAAAAAAAAAATAGAGACAAAATATAGAAAAATATATATACAGAAAAAAATATACATTAAAAAAGGGAAAAATAATTACAAAATAAAAATAATAAAAAATAATAATACAATAAAATAAAAAAAAACATATAAAAAAACATTAATAAATAATATAAATTTAAAATATAAATATAAAAAAATAAAAAATAAAATTAAAAAATATATATAATTATAAATATATATAAATATTAATACTAAAATAATACATATATATAATATAATATAATATAAATATACAATAATTTTTTTATACATTTTAAAATTAATATAATATATATATTATAATTAATAAAAATATATATACAAAATATATAAATAAAAATATATATTTAATTAATTTTAAATAACTTAAAAAATTAATTTAACAAAAATTAAAAATTAAATTAAAAAAAATAAAATTTAAAAATAAAATAGAAATTTTAAAATTTAAAAAAGTAAAATTTTTAAAAAAATTTTTAAAATCCCAAAAATTACTAAAATAAACTGAAATAAATTAAAAAGAATTTTTTAAAACAAAAAAAAAAAAATTTTAATATAATAATAAATAAAAAAATATAAAAAAACAAAAACATATATATAAAATACATATATATAACATAATTTCATATAAAAAATTTTAAAAC
>NC_051409.1:36960399-36960776 GCF_015228065.2 Penaeus monodon | reverse complement strand
AAAAAATATATAAAATTATATAATACATAATATATTAAACCATATTCAATTTTCGTTCCCCAAATTTAAAATTATTTAAAATTAAAAAAAAATAAAACTTTATAAAATTTAAAAAAAAAAAAATTTAAAAATTTAAATTTTAAATATTTAAAACAAAAATTTTAAAAAAAAAAACAAAATTCAAAAAAAAAAAAAAAAAACAAAATAACCCCCAAAAATTTCTTAATTACAAAAATTAAAAATTAAAAATTTCTAAAAAATTTTCATTAATTTTTTTTCAAAATTTTAATAAAAAAATAAAATAAACAAAAATAATAAAGAAACAAATAACCAAAAAAAAAATAAAAAATTTATTAATAAAATTTTTAACATTAACC
>NC_051409.1:36956097-36956295 GCF_015228065.2 Penaeus monodon | reverse complement strand
GTGGAAGGTTTTCCAAAAAAAAAAAAAAAGGGGGGCGGGGGAAAAAAAAATTACCGTTTAAACTGCAAACCCAAGTAAGGTTCCCCCTTCTGGGAGGAGGACCCCGGGGCGGGGCCCCAAAAAAGAAAAGGGGGAAGCGGGGATAACCCAGAAAAAGGAAAAGGGAAAAGGAAACCCCCCAAAGAAGGGGGGGGGAAA
>NC_051409.1:36952298-36955389 GCF_015228065.2 Penaeus monodon | reverse complement strand
GAAAATAAAATATATAAAATATAATAAATAATAGAAAAAAATAAAATAAAAAAAAATAAAAAAATTAAAATAAGATAGAGAGATAAAAATAAAATTTAAAAAGAAAATAAAATGGAAAAATTTTAAATAGAAAATAAAGATATAAAGATATAAAAAATAAGGAATAGAGAATTAAATAGAGAGAGAGAGAAATATTAAAATTAAAATATAAAGAAAAAAGAGAAATATAAATATGAAATATTATATTATGAAATATTTAAAAAAAGAAATAGAATAAGAAAAAGATAAAAATATAAAAAGAGTTAAGGGAAAAAAAATTTAAAAAAGATTTTTTAATTTAAAATAATAATAAAAATTTTAGATAATAAATTAGATAAAGAGTATAAAAAATAGATGAAAAAGAAAAAAAGAAAAAAAAAAATATAAACTATTAAGAATAAGGGGAATATAATAAGGAGATAGAATAAGATAGGGAAAAAAAAAAAGAGATTATATAGGAATAGAAAAAAGAGGAAAAATGAATAATTTTGAGAAAAAAAAGAGAAAAATAGAATAAAAGAGAAGAAAAATAAATGAGAAGAGAAAATTTAAAAAAGAAAAGATAAAAAGATAAAAATAGAAAATATATTAAGATAAAGATATTATATAAAAAATATAATATATATAATAAGAAATTAAAATTAATTTATTAAATAAAAAATTAAAAATAATATAATAAATTTAAATTTTTAAAAAAGAAATAATAATAAAAAAAGGAAAAAGAAGATAATAAACAAAAGATAATATATATAATATATAAAAATTTTTAAAAAATATAAAATATAATATATAAAAAAAGGATAAAAAAAAATAGATAATATATAAATAATAATAATATTTAATGGATATAAAAAATGAATATATATAAAATAATAGAGAAAAATATATTAAAAATAAATTTTAAAATAATATTTTTAAGAAAAAATAATATAATAAATAAAAAAAATTATAAGATATAAGAAAAGGGTAGATAAAAGAGAGATAGAGATTGAAAAAAGAAAGATATATTATTATTATATTTTAAGATAGATTGATATATAGATATTTTAAAGGGGTAAATTTTAATAGATATAGAGATTTAAAAAAATTAGAATAAAAATTTATAGATAAAATAATATATATATAAATAAATTAAAGAAAATAAATGAAAATGATCATATAATTTTTAAGGGAATTATATATAGATTTTATAAAAAATTATAATATATTTTATAGAATTAGATAGTAAAATATAATTTTAGGTTATATATATATATATATATATATTTAAAATAATTTTTTCTAATAGAATATATAATATTAAAAAATAATAATATATTTATTAAATTAAAAAATAATAATTTTAATATTTAAAAAAAGTAAATATAATTTAAATATTTATAGATAATTAAGATAAATTTATATTATAATATATATAAAAATTATAAAATAATAAATAAAAAAAAAATATTAAATATAAAAAAATAAATAAAAATAAAAAAATAAAATAAAAAAAATATATATAAATAATATAATATAAAATATATATCTAAAAAATAATTATAGGATAATTAATAAAATTGATTTATAATATATATTGAAAATTTTTTTATATATATATATATTTAATAATATATAATATAAATTTTAATAATTTTATAAAGTTTTAATAAAATTTTTGATGAGAGATAATTATTTTATAGGGGGATTAAATAAATTAAATATTTATTAAAAACTAATATTAAATTTAAAATAGAGAATATATATGAATAATAATAATTAAGAGATAAAAAAAGATATAGAAAAGAAAGATAAAATTTGAGAAATAACTTAATTTTAAATATTAAAATATAAAATTTATAATAGATATATAAAAAAAATATATATAAAATAATAAAATAATAAAGATAAAAGATAATTATTAAAGATAATTAGAGGGGAAGATTAATATAAAAATTTAATATAGGAGAATTTTAAAAATATATTTTGAAGAAAATATATATAAAAAAGGTTAGAAAAGAAGATATATTTTGATTAAAATTTTTATAGATCAGAATATAATTTATAAAATTTTATAATATATATAAAATTAAGGAAAATAAAATAAGAAGAATTTTGATTAAAAATAGATAAAAAATATAAATAGTATGATATATAATTTGAGTATAGGAATAAAGATAAGATAGTATTTTTAGTTATAGATATAGAAAAAAAATTAATATAATCAAAATAGTATAATTTATAATATATATAATTTTTATAAAAATATAATTTTAAAATTTTTGAAATTTATTTAAAATAATTTAGATAAAAGAATATATATAAATATATATATTAAAAATTAAAATTATAATTATTTAAAAAGATTAAAATTTAATAATAATAAAAAAGAGGAGTATATAGATATAATATATATAGGGTTTATAATAATATAAATATTAAAATATATAAAATGATAAAATATATATTTTTATAATTTTAATATAAAAAAACAAAATTATTTTATATAAAATTTAGAAAAATAAAGGGGGAAATGCCCTTTTAAATTTATAAAAATATTTAAAAATTTATACAACGAATAATATACAATATAATAATAAAATTTCTTAAAATGATATAGTATATATTAATAAAAGATATATATTTTAGGTATTTTTTAATTTAATTCCCCTTTTATTTTAAAATTTTATTATTTTATATTTATATTATATCTATATCTAAATTTATAAAATTAATAAATTTATATATTTTTTTAAAAACAAAATTTTATATATATTATATATTATTTAAAATAAAATTATATTAATATATATAATTTAAAAATAAAATATAATATATATACATAATATTTTATATTTATATTTATAATTTATAGTATTAAAATATTATATTATAAAATATATTTTTATATTTATAATTTAATAATTAATATTATATTTTATATTATATTAATAATAATTTTTAAATATAATATATATATATAATATATTAATAATATATAATAATAAAAAAAAATTTTTAAATTTTTTGGTTTTTTTTTTGGGGTGGGTTTTGTAAATATTAAAATAGTTTT
>NC_051409.1:36951866-36952241 GCF_015228065.2 Penaeus monodon | reverse complement strand
TTAGGATATAATTGAATTTTTTAAAATGAAAAGTATATATTTTATGGTATTTTTTTTAAAAAATTATTTTTTTGCGGTAATATTTACATAAAATATTAAAGATAGATTTCTTTATTTTAAGGTCATAACATTTTCTTACACACAAACATTAAATAAAATTAAAATTTAAAATAAATTAATTTAAAATCAAAAAAATTTTTAATTTTAAAAAAATCTTATTGATTATTAAAAATTAAAATATTAAATTAATTATATATAACAAATAATTTAAAATTTTTTTATAGAAAAAAAATTAAAATTTAAATTTTATTAGGGGATATAATAATCCAAAAAATATAAAATTAAAAGAAAAATTATTTATAAGAAAATAATAAA
>NC_051409.1:36951531-36951836 GCF_015228065.2 Penaeus monodon | reverse complement strand
GTAAATAAAAAAATTTAAAACCCCCCAAATTTTTAAAAAAGTTTTGGAAGGAAATACAAAAGTTATAAACCCCAAAATTCCCAAAATCAAAAAAGGGTTCAAACTTCTACAAATTTTATAATAAAATTAAATTAACCCCTTTTTTCGAATAGTTTTGGTTTTCATATCACCATTAAAAAATGGTTTTTAATTTAATACAATTTTTTTTTCGTGTACATCTGGGAGAGCCCTGCCAACCCCTTTTTCGGGGGGGAAAAAACCCATGAAAAGAAAAAATTTTTAATTCCCTTTCAAGCTTATCCCGC
>NC_051409.1:36951263-36951387 GCF_015228065.2 Penaeus monodon | reverse complement strand
AAAAAAAGGGGTTTTTTTAAAAATTGTGGGCAAAAAATTTTCCCAAAAAAAAAATTTTTCAAACCCTCAAAAAATTTGGGGAAAAAAATGGGGAAAAAAAAAAACCCCAAAAAAAATAAACAAA
>NC_051409.1:36951057-36951146 GCF_015228065.2 Penaeus monodon | reverse complement strand
TTGGCGAACATGGCCCCAGTGGGGGGTTTTTTTAAAAAAAGGGGGGGAAAAAACGGGGAAAAAACAAGTCACAGCATACACGTGTGGGT
>NC_051409.1:36948644-36949482 GCF_015228065.2 Penaeus monodon | reverse complement strand
GGTGATGATAGCTATTATAATGCAATAACTATTGTTATAAACTATTACTGACATGATTTCCATCATCCGCAGTACATTCATTATATGCATTATTATATTTATCACTATGAACATCAACATTATCTATCCTTATGTCATATTAGGGAGTGTCCACCCAAAACTATATTCTAAAAATCTATCCCTAATTCAGAAAGTATACTTTGTTTACGTTGATGCTTCGTGTTAAACTGGACACAGAATATTAATAGGCCTACAGCGCAGATGATTTTAGTGAACTGAATCCACAACCACATTTCAGAAAGAACACGCGTTAGTATCTCTAATAGCGTGCCTCGGCTACACAGAGATAGAATGATATTCACCAACACCTGCTCGTGTTGTTAGGAAGGACCTCACTCGCTCAGCAACACCCACCCCTTCGAAGTCCGTCGCCTACTGAAGCTTGTTGACGTTTGTTGACAATGTGCTGCCCCTTTCACGGTGAAATTAATTATTTCAGTTCACGTGATTGTCTACGTCATCTTTTAGCAGTAATTATGGTCATGTTTATTAGTTTTGCTGTTGTGTTTTATTGCGAGTGTAAAAAAAATCAGATGTTTTGTGTATGTATAAATCTGTAGGAAATATTTACTCTGAAATGTAAACAGTTTGGTTTTGATGGTAAATTAGCAAGGAAGTTACATGGATTAAGAAAAAAATGTCAAATATCTAATATAAGCAATTATATATGTCAATGATGTCAAACTGGAGGAAAGATTAACGCAAAAAGTGACTTCGAACAAGCAAACAGACACACTACGTTATTATGGCGGGAACATGGGACGCAAAGGGTCATTTC
>NC_051409.1:36945874-36948482 GCF_015228065.2 Penaeus monodon | reverse complement strand
ATCGCAGACGGCAATTTTCATTTCTCATATTCGTTCGCTATCTTGTCGTGGTGTAACCGTCATATTAATGAAGGCTTGAATATAAATACCAACGTGTTTGGTCCATTCGTTAATATGTAAGAATATATAAGTTCATATACAGAGAGACCGTTAATTTCGGTAATTAATGACATTTCTCTACTTCCTATGTTTTTTTTTTTTGTTATGATAATCCAGTTTCAATAAAAAAATATCTAGCTTCCGTACTCACCTCTTCTCTATTAGGTATGTGATTTTGGTTTATATACATATGGTAAATGTACTGTCTGTGCACTATGTAACGCGTCTAAAAAAAGATACGAAAAAGAACTAGAATATGGAAATAAAGAAAAGATACAAGAAATAGAAGTAAATATAAAAAAATCACGATAAAACATGAAAAAAACACACACATGGCGTCACATCACGCGGGTATGTGACCACGCGTTCCCGTAAAGACCAATGGGAACGCGGTATCTGCGGGTCGGCCGATTCAAGCACCCTGATTGGTGGCGAAAGAGCTGCATATTTTAGCCGCGAAAGCATCGAGTCTCAGTAGTTCAGCATCGCTTGCAGAGAATCAACGTGACAGTGTGATTTCACTCTGGAAGCTGGGACAATTTTGATTTCCTTGTGGACATTGTTCAAATTATAAGGTATGTGACATTTATCGATGGATGTGATGAGGGCAAGTTTTGTTGATGACCGCTGAGTAATGTTTTTGCAAGGATTCTTGAATCGGGCAAGCGGTTAATCCTGTAGGCGAGCACGCACATGCGTATGTGCGCGTCCGTCCACGCGTGTGATGGATATGTTTGCCCGATTAATGAATTCATATCCTTGATCCGTGTAACATGCAAACTTTACGCAGTCACCGAAAAAATATATTTACAGATGCAGTATATTGTATTTACTATAGTTTATGTGGTATTCAGAATGGAAATGTTATGTAAATAATTGAATGTTATCCAAACGGTTAACGAGTAGCACTTCGTTCTATTTTCAGCATGGCACCAACACACGAATCGCCATGGAAGGGTGGGCTTGCCTGGCACACACCCACCTACGAAGACGAGCCCTGGAAAGCAGTCACCCAACGTGACTGCAACCAGAATGACTATTTTCGAGCGCTAGAAAATAGAGAAGCTGGGAGTGAGACGGTGTTACATGGTAGCTACGGCATGATGGTGTATAATAATAACAGTGTAAAGACAATGGTATGTAACCCATGTGGAGAGACCACTTCAGAAGAGGAGAGTACAGGACATCTCCTTTTCGGTGACGCTGAGTGTTCAGAATGCAGATTGCAGCTGAAGACATGTCAAGGTAACCGCGAGAGGAAAGATGATATATGTAGTTCTATCCAAGGCAGTAAACATACCTTCCAGTTTCGTAAAGCAGTTGACAGTTGCGATGAAAAAACATCACCCAACATCAATACCAACAAGCCGCATAACCTATCCTCAGTTTTGGAAAAGCTGTCACCTCACATCAACAATGTAGATTCCCTTCATAATACAGTTTCCTGGATAGCAGAAATAAAGGATGAAAGCGACTGTGATGATACTGGCACTGATTCGGATGAGATTTACGTGGATTATGCTGCGATTAATCAAGAATCCAGTGTTGGACCATTAGTAGCCAAGGATGGAGTTGGACGTTCCATTTTGAAAGATCAAGAAGAGGGAGATGACTTTGGTGATGTTCTCCTCCTAGAATCCTACAGCCTAGATCATGTAGAAGAAATGGTTGAGTATCATATAGCCAAGAATGACTCAACGGACTGTATAATCCTTGAAGAAGTGAAATGTACAAAAGGCGGAGATGCAAAACTCAATCGAAGTTTCTGTCTATCCGAGACGCCAGATGAACTGAAGAGAGAACCGAAAATAGAAAACGGGGGATTTCCTGAGTACTGGAAAAAACCTATTGATGGATACAACAATGACTCGAAGAAATGCATCAAATTCGAAGAGAAACCAAGTCCGAATGTTAGTCTCTTCGACTTCTCTGCAGAAGTAAAGAGTGAACCGAAGGAAGAAGCAATTTACCCGCATTTCTTGAAAACCCCCAGCGATGGCTATTACTACATGGGTCATGAGGCTATAGAAGAGTGCCCCATGTGCTATGCTGCACTGTGCCCTTCCAGATTCACAGTCAATGCCAGGACCTTCGTTTTAAGCACGGTCTGCATCGACTGTAATCTGCCCATCTATTTGATGATCGATCCCTACAACTTGTATCAGGAGGCCACTTGATGTTTTCTGTAACAAGTCGTACTCTCAGAATTGCATTGTACTGTGTTGTATGTGATATAATTTCAAGTATCTTAATTTTCCTTCTACCTGTATTGATTGTACAAAATAAAAAGGCTATTTGAAATACTTATTTCATTTGTGGAAATCTATCCAAATCTTTTTATAAAGGAAAGTTGTAATGAATTTAAACGCGTTCACATATGAAACACCCAGTGATAATACATACTCGTGCAAACACACAAAGACATACTTCCCTGATGTTTACACGCATTCACTCATTTACACGTACGAAAAATACACACTCAGAAATACTTTATTGATGTCTTTACTCC
>NC_051409.1:36943691-36945333 GCF_015228065.2 Penaeus monodon | reverse complement strand
CTCCTTCAGCTGGCCAACCAGCTGCTGGAGTCCGCTAGGGCCTACGGCGGTCGCGGTCATCAGCTGCTGGTTCACCAGCGAGCTCCACACTCGAGCGAGATGCTACAGTAACTGGTTCTTCTTGAGGCACAGCCCGGTCACCACAATCCTTTCCACCAAGTGGGACGTGTCCTCCGACAGGAAGCCCCTTTCCATGCACACGTACTCCGACTTCAGGTGACTCTCCGCCAACCTGGCGCCCATGCCTGTTGGCCACCAAGAAGCTCCTGTCGAACTTCACCTCAAAGGAGGCTAGTGTGCCCACGGCAAAAGTGTGGTGGTTGCCTTAGATTACGACGAAGCCGTATGTGGCGTCCTCCGGCTTCTACATGGGCTGGCTCGCTGGAGGCCGAGCACCAGCTTCTCGCAGGTAAGCTTATCCATTTGAGGCGAAGCCATGTCAATCGTATGTGGCGTCCTCCGAATTCTACACGGGCGCAGGAGCGGCACAAAGCTTCATTTTCGTAGAAAGGTCAGCCTTCTCTTCGCTGCAGATGGAAGTATTCTCCGTGTCACTGGAGTCGTTGGGATCCTTGCGTCCGTGCGTTTAAAGGATCTGGAGGACTCGGAGGGCAATTCCCAGCAGAGAATCCTTGTCCTGGTTCTCTCCTAAATCCTTCATCAGAGAAGGGATGTCGGTCGACGCACTCGCTGTCCTGCAGACGAAGGAGCTCGTCGGCGGGCGATCTCAAAGCTCTCGCCGAGCTTCTTGAGGCCCTTGCTGGCTCACTAGAGGCCGAGCACTGGCTTCTCGTGGGTAATCTTATCCATTTGGGGCGAAGCCATATCAGCGAGCTTTCTAAATCGCTTGCTCTGATCAGCAGTGGCTCAGGTGCGACGACGTCTGCGGACAGACGCGAAACACGGCTTACCTGTGCGAGTGTCAGTGCAAGAGTGAGAGGCGAGAGTGATGTACGATAGACGTAACCTTTGAGCAACGAGTTTAACTCAATCTGCCCTTAGGTCCGAGCGCGCACGCCCGACAGAATTTGTGTGGCGCGATTTTGTATTTCTAAACAAAATACATATTTTTAGGGTATATAATATACTTATAAGGAATAACTATTTAAGATGGAGGACAAAAATCAGCCACCTAATGGTCTTATTAAGAAAAAAAGGTAAAATTGGAAAAGTAAACAAAAACCTCCTTTTACATATACATATTTACACCAGCTTATACTAGTACACCTAAGAACACATACAAAAAATCCCAAGCTTAGCTTAAATCAATATCATGTATTTTTGACTTTACGTCATGCTATGCTGAATGTGCTTTAGTATCCCCATAAAACGTTTTCTTTCATGCAGAATGTCTACAGTGAGAGAAATGCATTATTTTCGCGTTTACACAGTTTTGCGGGTATAGTGATTTTTATAGTTTTGGGGTTATGATCTACCGTGAAAGTTTTAAAAATTTACTCTAGATTTAACGATTTTTAGAGCTTTTTTAGCGGGAAAATGAACAGCATTTAGTCTTACGCCTAAGGGCTTTTAAAGACCAATCTAGCCGTTTTGTGGAATTATCAATGCCATCACTGCGTTGACTGGGTGTTCAGTGATGTAGAAAGTCTAACTTATCGCCACACACACACAAAAAAAAAAA
>NC_051409.1:36943343-36943504 GCF_015228065.2 Penaeus monodon | reverse complement strand
CAGCACGGATAATTAATTTTCCTTTTTCTTTAATTCGTTACATTATAACTTATCATACGCACGTTCCCTAATGACTCCAGCTCCCCAGTTGCCTGGACTGGAGACCCTGTGGGGATTGAGATAATACGTGCTTGAGAGATAATAAAAGCAGGTGATAGAAT
>NC_051409.1:36942984-36943064 GCF_015228065.2 Penaeus monodon | reverse complement strand
TCAGGGATGTTAAAATAACCATTACATTTAAGGGAGTGTAACTTCGACCTTAAAATAGAAAAAAATCAAAGGTTTTGGGT
>NC_051409.1:36942856-36942954 GCF_015228065.2 Penaeus monodon | reverse complement strand
CGCTTGTATAGAGATGAGAAGAAAATTTTCCATGGTAAAAAAACAACAAAAAACAAGGGTAAGACGTCTCGGATGCGACAAGATTTCTAATCAGATTA
>NC_051409.1:36941658-36942796 GCF_015228065.2 Penaeus monodon | reverse complement strand
TTTGAACGTAAAGATAACGTTCGAACTATTTACTAAATCATTTGCCATGGTGTTCATGGTGTTTGTGATAAAGAGCAGTTATACACAACAGATGATCAATCTACACTTAAAAAGTATACATCAGTCTTACCTTTTTCCTCAAGTCCACAATATAAAACAAAGAAAAGGAGGAGAAAATCAGAAAAAAATAGCTCGTTTCCGACTTAAACAACAATTCTCTTGTGAGAAAACACAGAAAATTAGAAGAAACTAACAACATGAAAGCTCGCTTCCGCCTTAAATAACTATTCTCTTGTTTTCATATAACTGCCTCTTTGCCCAAGCACCAGTACGAGTGACGTCATGACCGAAAACCTGTGCACACCCGCCATCGTGTTTCTCAGATCGCATGGTAGCGACATTCCGCATTTGCAGCCCAAAGGAGGTGTGGCTTGTCTTCTCGGGGGGATATCATCGTACGGTTTCTTGTGATTCTAATCGACGAACATCCTTTATATTGTTACTAACGGTTGTCTGATTCTTTGAAGAAAAGGTTTGCCGTAACCAGGAAAATGGTAAGTATTTTTTGCATCCGGGTAGAACATGGTGATATTGTAGGCATTGTCACTAGTTTAAAAACTTTCACTGTGGAGAGACTGAAATTGTTAAGTTTTCAAGTCTGTTGAGTGTGAGTGGAAGTGGTCAAATGTGTATATGGCATATTAGATTAGTTAGTTCAGCACTCAAAAATATGTGAATTTTCCATTCGTATAGAAAACCTTGAGAATGATCAGTTTTGTCTCGTGTAATCCGGTTACTTGGCCCGCTTGCGCGGAGCAAACATGAACATCATATTTCAGTCTCCTTTCACGAGAATTAGAAACGCTTCCCTTTCGACAGCGTGAGTGTATCTCCGTCCACGTGGGCCAGGCTGGAACACAGATGGGGAACTCCTGCTGGGAACTTTATTGCCTGGAACACGGGATTCAGGCGGACGGCACGATGTCCTCCGAAAAAGTTGGCGGAGACGACTCCTTCAACACCTTCTTCAGCGAGACCGGGTCGGGAAAGCACGTTCCGAGAGCGGTGTTCGTCGATCTCGAAGCTTCGGTTATTGGTAAGTGTGTGGCGGAGGTTGTTTTCAGTTCTTTGAAAGAGG
>NC_051409.1:36941164-36941343 GCF_015228065.2 Penaeus monodon | reverse complement strand
GATTATTTTCAAATTAGTAAAGGGGGGTAATTGACGATAGTTAACTTTGTACTTCATTAAATATACTTAACTCCCCATATTTGAAAGAAAATTGTTTATCTTCATTCCGTATCGTGTAATTAACTGCTGTAAATTATATACAAAGATCACACCCGACAGACTAAGTACCCAACTCCAGT
>NC_051409.1:36941059-36941135 GCF_015228065.2 Penaeus monodon | reverse complement strand
TCCTGTGGATTTTTTTTTGTGGGGGGGGAGGGGGATATGGCTGATATCGCTCTTAGTAGGGATGTTAAAAATAAGG
>NC_051409.1:36938380-36941006 GCF_015228065.2 Penaeus monodon | reverse complement strand
ACCTAGCCTTTCCTACCTTGTATATATTCCCTTGGCAGGGGGATAAACCCCCCCTGTACCCGATGGTATTACTGTGGGCTTTTGTTTTGGAGTATAGAAAATGGAGTGATTGGCGGCGAGGCGGGAGAATCCTTCGTTTTCCCAGGTATTTGTATACTCGCCGACAGTTGCTTATACTGGCTGTGCATATTTATTATCAATAAAGTTTGTCTCGAGAATCCACTGGCACTAGAAACTACTGCCGAGTTTGACGCCAGATCCCCCCAAAAAAATATCCACTTATCCTCCACCATTCACCATCTCGTTAAATTTCAAGTTTCAAATTTAAGTTTCGCCTTCGCACCCCCTCCCGATCGCCGTGTTTCAACACCAGGTGACTCCTACTCGACCCGACCCCCCTCTCGAACACTAGTTTTACCGTAATCATTTTACATACCTCTGTGTAGTGGGTACAGATAAGGAGGAATTCATGGAGACGTTTGTTAGACTCGGAGATATTCATCTGAAACGTCGCCCGCGCTATAAGTACCCCAGAGTGATTACACCTATTTGTTTTCATAGGCTTTTCTGACACAAGAAACACGCAATTCTCGAGAGAAGTTAGCCCAGTCATAGTTATTTCAGATGGGCCAAGTTCGTCTGTAACTAGTTCATAAGAAAAAAAAACTTAAAATATCGATCAACAAAAAGATTAGTCTCAATGTCCGATTTTTATCAAACCATGTATATTTTAATAATTGATCTTGTAAGTTGGCATCTTACACGCCTATTTATTTTCCTTGATTTGTCACATCTGAAGAGCTTATTCTTTGTCAGTGCGGCAGTCTGCCCCATTCTTAGCACTCAATGGTATTCAGTATTATACCATGTTCTTTGCAAAAAGCGAATGAATTCCTCATTCACCTGAAAATGTTTGGAAAAATAGACCTAAATAAATACGACTAAGCGACTGTCTTGACACAAGTTAAGTCATACTTGAAACTGACCGGCTGTCAAAGTGGCCATCCTTAGTTTACGCGCGCTAAGTATGAAATTAGTCATTGAAAAAAACCCTCAATTGACGAAACTATTATGAAACCCCATTTTTCAATAGCATCTTAGGTTTATGTAAGAAAATGTTAAGATGCGTACGAGATGTACATGAATAGCTAAAAAAACGTGGAATACATGATTCGTCGTGACGTCCTGTTACGTAGGTGCAGAAGCCGTGAAGTAGGTGTGGACAACACACGAGAACTTTGTAAACATTGTCACGTGTGAACTTCACCGTGATAGATTTTCGTCGTTTAACTGGAAGCGGTGGGCTGCTACTGGTTAATTTAGGTATCGGTGAATGTTGTTTTTTTATTGCCTACAATGATATCTTAATTTTTCTCCAGGTAGGCGCGATTCTTTTGTATACTTCAACTTTTTTTTTTACATCTGGCAGTGCCCTTAGATTTTCCCTTGTATTTTTCCCCCTTTCTTACCGCTGTTATAGTAATGTTTACCCATATAGCATAACTGTTTAGAAAATAAGGTTTCTCGAAACCCCCGCAGCGGTATTTAGAAAAATGGTTTTCGTTCGAAGTCACTTCAGGTGTTCCAGTAATTTCAAGCCTTAACATTATAAAGGCTGAGGTTCATTGAGAAGGTAGTTTGAGGAAGCCGTTTTGCTAGAGCTTTTACTACGATAATTAGAGATTAGATTTGGAACATCCTCGGCATTGCTAATAATAAAAGGAGAGAGGCGGCAGTACAACTCGCCCCACGGGTGCACATAAGGACTGGCGTGTTGGATCCTCTGCCAACATCATTATAGGAGGGGGTGATACTCCCTAAATGTGTCGGTGGGGGGGGGGAGGATTGGAGTTCAGATGGCTGCTTATAGTTTTGTGAACGAGGATCAGAACTTTCACACTAGTGTTTATGGAATGGTCCTCTTAATTAACTCTTTCCTTGTGGCATTTTATTCTCACATTGAAATTGAAGTTCCGTAATGGAAAAGAGAGAAAAAGTCGCACATATTATTTACATAGCGAGGCAGAATATGCAAAAACAACTCATTACCATTGTCATGTCGTTCATGTATTACTATGCATTTGTGAAAATGTATTCAGAGATTAACAATGCCTGCTTTTTCTGTGGAATTGTATTTAAAAAACACCTCTTAGATGTTGTACCACTAATGCGTAATTTACTACGAATCTTTACAACAGTGCACCACTTTTTAAACGCCAGTTAGAATGTTTAGTTTTGGATGTTGCATGGATTCCCGACCACTTTTAAAACATTGTAATAACTAAGCAAAAAACATAAATTTGACTTTGGGGACACTATGGGCTCAGCTATCAATGTCGAAATAAGTGCAATGTGATAGGAAGCAATACAAGACAAATGATGGAACCGTAGAAAGTTCTGTTTGACTCTACAAAAGATGAAATTTTCAGCATGAAAAATAGTAGTTAATATTCAGTAAGATTGGCCGTGGGTGGTGGTTAAATTTTCATTTGCTGTAGCGAATTTCGCCCACATTCGCGTTGGGTTGTTTACCGTGTAGGGGTGGGGGGAGGGGGGGAGGCTAGATGGCATAGCTCCTTGGTTAAGCATTTAGGTCTGACGTTTGATGGTTAGGACTTGTAGCAAA
>NC_051409.1:36938046-36938130 GCF_015228065.2 Penaeus monodon | reverse complement strand
TATACTCAAAGTGAGCAGGATAATCAAGGGCACACCAAGAACTGGTCATGAGTGCAGCCATATCAGTAAATTAATATACTCTCT
>NC_051409.1:36937716-36937904 GCF_015228065.2 Penaeus monodon | reverse complement strand
CGCTAAAATAATAAGTAATAAGGCACCGAATCACTTGTCACTCCCGAATATAACTACCTCGCAAATCTCCTCCTTTCATGTGAAACTTTCTCCACAACCGCTTATCTCCAGGGAAGGCCCGTTTTGGGGGGGGGGGGGGGTCCCTTGGGCAGCCAACAGAAGGACCAATTCACGAATCCCCCACTCTG
>NC_051409.1:36936402-36937064 GCF_015228065.2 Penaeus monodon | reverse complement strand
TGCACAGATAGACACGAGGGGGGGGGGGGTAGCTAGGAGCTGCATGGCTAGAGCATATTGAATAAATATCATGGGGTTCAGGAGGTTTAAAGAGGTTTATGAACACGCATGCCAGTAGTTGACCGGAAAATTCGTTGGTTTCTGGTTGTTTTTCAAAGTTGGTTCATCGGGCTGTAAAATTTTGTCGCTAATGTTCGTAGTTTCATTAATCGGTTATAAGCTACTTTCAAAGCATTTTGTTCTATTCATACTCTCCCTTACCATAATGACCGTCATATCGAGGTAGTTCACCGTGTTTGACTGGAGTTCTCATCAGATTCCTCATCAAATACAAAGATAAATATTGTGTGAGAACCCGAATGTCATGTACGAAAATAATGCCACGGGTTCTAATTTGCGTGTCGCTTTTAGTTGGAATTTGTCTAGTTTTTGCTGACTTGAGAAGCAGACGTCAACAAATATGGTACACCTGATTGAACATTAACGGTAATCTTGATGAAACCGTCTTGACCAATGGCCAACGGCGGTGCAGATAGAATAAGGCAGTGGAAAAATACAGTTGCGTTGTGTAATTTGAAATATCTCGAAAGAGGTATAAAGTACCATCAAAACGTCTACCTTGTGTACAAATATCGCACGAATGGACTTCTCTGCGAAGAGGC
>NC_051409.1:36934597-36936256 GCF_015228065.2 Penaeus monodon | reverse complement strand
AACGTACGGAGATGGAAGGTAATAAATCGAAATCTGGTTCGTCTTTCCTGAAATGTAAAGCCTTTTGCCAACACACAGCCTAGCTTTAGCTTACCTTTTAAGAAAATCGGTTTAAACGACAATTACTTGTTTATACCATCTGCATTAATTTTAATAGTTGACTTTTTTCCCCTGGCCGTCCTGGTGAATGGTAAGAATAAAACTCGCGCACTGGTAGTTCGTTTTTAAATATATTTTCCTCTTTCGCGGATGAGGTTTCGAAGGATTCACTTGTGTATTTTTGTTCAACTTTCTTAATATAAAATGTAATCAGTGGTGTTTAGTCGGCTTGGAGATTGCGCAAATTTATTATTTGACCGATTACATAACGTTATAGAATGTCGGTTTACAAAGCACGAGTAAAATCTTCCATGCTATTGAGATTTTAGCTAATATCACTCCTTCGCTTTCCAGGCGAGATAAGGACAGGCTGTTACCGCCAGCTCTTCCACCCTGAGCAGCTCATCACCGGCAAGGAGGACGCCGCCAACAACTACGCTCGAGGCCATTACACGATAGGCAAGGAAATCGTCGACATCGTCCTCGACCGAATCCGGAAACTGGCTGACAACTGCACCGGCCTGCAAGGTTTCCTGATCTTCCACTCGTTCGGTGGCGGGACCGGGTCTGGCTTCACTTCCCTGCTGATGGAGAGGCTGTCGGTGGACTACGGCAAGAAGAGCAAGCTGGAGTTCGCCATCTAGCCCCGCGCAGTTCGCCACCGCCGTCTTCGAGCCCTACAACTCCATCCTGACGACCCACACCACCCTGGAGCACTCCGACTGCGCCTTCATGGTCGACAACGAGGCCATCTATGACATCTGCCGCAGGAACCTCGACATAGGACGGCCCTCCTATACCAATCTGAACCGCCTGATTGGCCAGATCGTCTCGTCCATCACGGCGTCTCTCCGCTTCGACGGGGCTCTCAATGTCGACCTGACGGAGTTCCAGACCAACTTGGTGCCCTACCCCAGGATCCACTTCCCTCTGGTCACCTACGCCCCCGTCATCTCGGCGGAGAAGGTGTACCACGAGCAGCTGTCGGTCTCGGAGATCACGAACGCGTGCTTCGAGTCCCGCCAACCAGATGGTAAGTGCACCCACGCCACTTGCAAGTACATGGCGTGTTGTCTGCTGTACCGCGGTGACGTCGTGCCCAAGGACGTGAACGCCGCCATCGCAGGCATCAAGACGAAGCGCAGCATCCAGTTCGTGGACTGGTGCCCCACGGGCTTCAAAGTGGGCATCAACTACCAGCCGCCGACCATAGTTCCCGGCGGAGACTTGGCGAAGGTGTCGCGCGCCGTGTGCATGCTCTCGAACACCACCGCCATCGCCGAGGCCTGGGCGCGCCTCGACCACAAGTTTCGACCTGGAAATGTACGCCAGAGGGCCTTCGTGCACTGTGTACGTGTGCGCGGGGCATGGAGGAGGGCGAGTTCACGGAGGCCCGCGAGGACCTGGCGGCGCTCGAGAAGGACTACGAGGAAGTGGGTTGCGACTCGGCAGAAGCAGGAGAGGATGACGGCGGAGTACTAAGTTGTGTGCATTATCTAGTGGTTTTGAAAGCTGTGCGCGAATGTGGCTTTCTTTAAATAAAATGAATGGTTGTTTTAG
>NC_051409.1:36933109-36934532 GCF_015228065.2 Penaeus monodon | reverse complement strand
TAAGCTCTTTTTTATAACCAATAAAAAAACGAATGTAGACTTACATTCGTTTCTCCAGTATGGACCAAGGGGATCTGACGTGTAACCAGTGGCGAGGATAAATATGCTAGAAAAATCAATCCTTTGAAACGCAAACGGCGATGATCAATCCTGACTGTATTTCTGTACCTGGCTATTGATTAAAGCTGATTAAAGTTGCCATTTGATAACAAAAAAAAAAGCATGAATGCAAATGTTGCCAATGGAAAACATACGGTATGCTTTTAGAAATAAAACCATGCTAATGACGTCCCCAGCTAACATGGGAGAGGGGGAGGAGCACAAGACTACTATTCGTAGATAACTTGAATGCAAAGGCCTGTCATTGCAACCGGGCATGAACCGCGTGCAACTAAAGATAACGTTACAGGCGAGAAAACTAGGAAACTGGTTTGTCCGTCTGTGCCGTCTTCTTCGTGCCCGGCCGCGTGCCCATCGGTTATGTCCGCTTGTGTGGACAGGCCTTGCGAATTCGTGTTTTAGATTTTCCTCTTAATAGGAGCCTCGTCCACAAACCAGCGGTCTGTCCGTGCCCCTGGCCAAGAGAAATGACTAAATAGGAGCGTCTTCTGGATAGCTTTTGCTGCTAAGTATGGGCGACCCTGGCAGACATGCATGAAGAAAGGCGGGATTCTACAGAAATTCGACAGATGTACGGAAACAAATGACAGTCGATGGCCTATGAAGGCTATGGAAGCTGTGGAATATATTTTCAGCTATGTTCGTAGATGTTCATAAGATATGTTATGCAGAATAATTATAGTAAGAAAACAAACAAACGTAAAATACATATAAGAGTATCATGTGTGGCTTCCATGTCTGTCAAATGAGAGCAAATAACCACACTATAAGAGGAAGTATTTCCTTAGATTTGAGAATTTCCCCCTCGTTTGCCCCCACATTAAACACGTTCGACGTTGGGCAAGGAAGGTAAGTTATGGAAACGGCCTGAAAACGGGCAGAGGATAACCCAAGGTATTTATCAGAATGTGATAGTCTTCAGATGCGTTATCATATTAAATACTGATAAAGACCTAAACATTTAGAAAATAATCATCCTGTGGACTCATGCCTGTCTTTTCATAAGTTTTTTTTTCTTTAAACGTAGAAAGTACATTGAACCAAGACAGTTACATTAGCGTTGACCATTTTAGCTTTGGTACAAGAGCCAAGAAAGTCCATAAACATGTGTATAAATCTTAACCCTCGATCTCTGCGCTACGCAACGTTTTGTCAAGTCGACCGTTCACTTGATTTTGTCCTAAATTTCGGCGCTGAATAATTAAGAATGTTTATCTTTGCATTGTGGTGTAAGAATGGACATAAAATTGGAGTGTTAAGTAAGTTTTGCAAAATGTAAATGTAAATTGTAAATATGGCCATG
>NC_051409.1:36932677-36932791 GCF_015228065.2 Penaeus monodon | reverse complement strand
AATTATGATCACGAAAGAAGTTGCAGACATCTTAATTAATCCGAAGTCAGGGCCCTATCATCACATTCGTATCTTTTGCCGTAAAAAGTCTCAAAAGTTGAGGTCGGTATTTTT
>NC_051409.1:36932111-36932334 GCF_015228065.2 Penaeus monodon | reverse complement strand
ATCAAGATCACAATGCTGATAATGCTAACGGCCACAACACCCATTCGTGTTATCATTTAGCTGGTCTCTGCAGTATGTCACACCTGATCGATGATACAAGTAAATAATTATGGTAAATATTATTTACGGGATTTCTGATTGTTTAAAGGTCATGTGTAAACCGTGTCTGAACAAGAATATATATGCAAGTTTAAGTCAAGCCTGAACATTTGTGCTAGTAAGG
>NC_051409.1:36928212-36928844 GCF_015228065.2 Penaeus monodon | reverse complement strand
TTTAAAGCGATGTCGATGGAAAGAGAACGTTGAAACGAAAGCCGTTTTAGAAAACGCGAAAGCCCTTCGCCGCATGCCGTGGGCTGAGGGGCGAGCGGCGCCCGAAGGAATCCCTTCTGAAGGAGATCCTGGCGCGAAGGTCCTGTTAGAGAGGTCTATCGCCCGCCGGCTCGCCCCGATGCTGACGGCGGAGGAGAACCGGTACGAGGCTGATGGTGATGCCGATGGTGAAAGCGCCGGGGGAGTGTGTTGGGGAGGGGGGAGGGTGGAAGGGGGGGTGTGGAGGTGTTGGGGGAGGGTGGAAGGGGGGGTGTGGAGGTGTTAGGGGAGGGAGGGTGGGAGAGGGGGATGGAGGTGTTGGGGGAGGGAGGGGGGTGGAGGTGTTGGGGGAGGGAGGGGGTGAAGGTGTAGGGGGAGGGAGGTGGGTGAAGGTGTTGGAGGAGAGAGGGGGATAAAGGTGGGGAGGGGGAGGAGGGTGAAGGTGGTGTGGGAGGAGATGAGGTGTCTGGAGGAGGAGGAGGAAGGGAGGGAAGAAGGTAATGGGGGGGAGGGGAGAGTATGGGGGTGTGGGGGGAGGGGAGGCACATTTCTGCATTGTTGTAAGCAGTAAACAAGTCCTGGGTACGTACGTG
>NC_051409.1:36928021-36928187 GCF_015228065.2 Penaeus monodon | reverse complement strand
AGGCGGGGGGGGTGGGGGGGTGATCAGCAGGACTAGAGGTGTGTCGTGATAGTGCGATGACGGGGCAAAGGCCTAAACGGGGGAACAAATAATAATATCAGTAATAATGTTAAGAGTAATGATGTTGCGCCGACCAGGGTGACCCGGCAAGGAAAACCAATCGGGT
>NC_051409.1:36925838-36926409 GCF_015228065.2 Penaeus monodon | reverse complement strand
TGTTTTGGGCATCTGAAATTTACGTCACGAGCGGCAGTCATGCGCCGGCATCCGCCCGCCCCGACCTGCGCCAGCCAGCCAGGCACACCGCGACCCGCCCCGTGCCAGCGACAGAGGTGGGCCGACATTCCAGCCATTCTGTAGCCTGTACCTGCCTGCCTCCCGACCTGCAACCCGGCCGTTCATGCGCTGGTCTTGCTTGCTGTGTTGCACCCTGCACCGTGCCCGTGTTGCAGGGTTATATCGCCACCATATGCAATCAATGAATTACTTTTGTGCCATATTCCAAACTTTGAATAAAGTTTGCATTTGATTTCTCTTTTTTTTTTTTCGATGTGAATTTTAACATTTCCAAATCGCTAGAGGAAGCGTCACTATCCGACGGTGACCTCAGTAACGAGGCATCACCACACACCATCACCTGACCTCACCATCACTTATGCAACACCATCAGTCTCGGAAAATGAAAAAGCGAATTCTCACCTCATCTTCACCCTCATCTTCTCCCTCACTCTCTCACCCTCCCTCATCCCCACCCTCCTCATCCCCACTCCCTCATCCTAACCTCATT
>NC_051409.1:36925475-36925672 GCF_015228065.2 Penaeus monodon | reverse complement strand
TCTCCACCACTCCCCCAATTCTCTCCCAAATGAAAGTACACGTAGATGCCACAACACAATACATTGCACCTCCCTCCCTCACCCTCACCCAAATCACTCCCCCTCACCACACCCCCATCTCTCACCCCCACCCCCCTCACCTGCCATCACTCCCCTCCCTCAACCCCATCTCCACTCCTTCACCCTCCTCACCACAG
>NC_051409.1:36925045-36925184 GCF_015228065.2 Penaeus monodon | reverse complement strand
ACACTCCCAGGTGATGGTGCATGTAGAAGATGCATGCAACACAATAAAATTAATGTGGTGCAGGTAATAGCAGGGTTAGTGTGAGTGATGGAGCTCAGTAATTGTTGGCGGCGCAGGTGGGGTCAGAGGTGGCCGGCGC
>NC_051409.1:36924130-36924748 GCF_015228065.2 Penaeus monodon | reverse complement strand
GAGGAATAGAGGCATAGAAGCAGAGATAGAGGGAGGGATAGATAGATAGAGGAATAAATGAACAGAGGGATAGATGGATAGAGGAATAGAGATATAGAAGAATAAAGGAAGGGAGGGATAGAGGAACAGTGGAATAGAAGGAGAGAGGAATAGAGAAAGAGAGGAATAGAGAAAGAGAGGAATAGAGAAAGAGAGGAATAGAGAAAGAGAGGAATAGAGAAAGAGAGGGAATAGAGAGAGGAGGGGAATAGAGAAAGAGGGGAATAGAGAAAGAGGGGAGTTTTGAAAAAAGAAGGGAAAAAGAAAAGGAGGATAGAGAAATAGAGAAAGAGAGGAATGGAGAAAGAGAGGAATAGAGAAAGGGAGAACAAGAAAGAGGGAACATAGAAAGAGAGGAATAGAGAAAGAGAGGAATAGAGAGAGAGAGGAATAGAGAGAGAGAGGAATAGAGAAAGAGAGAGGGAAAAAAAGAAAGTACAAGAGAGATAGGAGAAGGAATAGAGAAAGAAAGAAGGAATAAGAAAGAGGGAATGAGAAAGAAAGGAATAAGGAGAGTGGAAAAGAGAGAGGAATAGAGGAAAAAATGGATAGAGGATTAAATATGGATGAATAGAGTTG
>NC_051409.1:36923332-36923469 GCF_015228065.2 Penaeus monodon | reverse complement strand
CACTCGATATACTAGTTCTATCGATATATCTCTATAGATTTATTTTGTTGTCATCATTGGCAAGGTGCCGAGTGTGTTTGTTCCTTCGTTTCCTTGTTAATTTGTTTGTCTGTAATCGATATTTTTTATGAGATGTA
>NC_051409.1:36923030-36923244 GCF_015228065.2 Penaeus monodon | reverse complement strand
GTTACTGTTGTTATTGATTTCTGGTTTTGTTTATTTGTGGTTTCCTGTGTTCATGTCTTGTTTGCTAGTTTTGATTTGTTTGCTTTAAGCATTTAACAAGGTAGTATAATCTATAAAAATAAAAAAAAATAGTGTTTTTGCTGCATTTAGAAAACGTGGCAACACTGGTTCAACACGTTTTATTTCTTTTCTTCCTTCTCTCTCTTCGCTTTCC
>NC_051409.1:36922271-36922377 GCF_015228065.2 Penaeus monodon | reverse complement strand
TTTAAATCTGATAGGGGTTTAAAAAATAGGTAATTTTTTATTGATCTTTAATATAATGATGGTATTAAGAAGGATAATAATAATTTTGGGGGGAAATTGGTATTCA
>NC_051409.1:36921937-36922081 GCF_015228065.2 Penaeus monodon | reverse complement strand
GGGCTTTTACTATTACGATTATTTTCTTTTGATTATTATCTTTAATATTGAGGTATAAAACCCTCATTATTGCCCACTTTTACAAATTTTCTTTGTCGTTAAAAAAATTATCCTTTTTATAATTATTTTATTTTTTTCCCCCCC
>NC_051409.1:36918128-36918707 GCF_015228065.2 Penaeus monodon | reverse complement strand
AATTTGGGTTTTTGGGGGGGGGGAGGTTTTGGAAGGCTTTTGGAGGGGGGGGGGAAAGGGGGGGAAAGGGGTTAAAGGGAAAAAATTTAAAAATTGGGAGAGAAAAAGAAGGGGAAAAGGTTGAAGGGGTTTTGGGGTCTTCGGGGGAAAAAAAAAAAGGGGTTTGTGTGGGGGAGGTGTGGTTGTTGTGGTAAGAAAAGGATTGTTAGGTAGTTTGGGGGTTTTTGTGGTAAGTGGAGGTTTTTGCAGTAGTTGTGTGGTGGTGGACTTTGGGGACGGTAGTTGTTTGGCCCAAAATGTTGTTGCGTGGGGAGGTGTTTTTAGTGCAGTTGGGAGCGGGTTTAAGGGACGGAGGCTGTTTTTGGGGAGGATCATTTTCCCGAGAACGGACCCCCTTTTTCTTCCGAAGGCCGTAGGAAAAAAAGGGGAAAACAAAACCCTTTCTCTGTGTCATTTAAGGGGGCTTTCCCCCCCCCAAAAAAAAAAAATTTCTGAAGAACTCAACGGAACCCCAAAAAAGGGCCTTACTTCCCCCGGAAATTTCTATATGTTTCCCAGCAAAACTGTTTTTATATCAAA
>NC_051409.1:36917902-36918027 GCF_015228065.2 Penaeus monodon | reverse complement strand
AAGGGGGTTGGGGCCCAAAAAAAGAGGGTTTTTTTTTTAGCAAACTTTTGAAGAAAACAAAGCTTTTTTTTATCCAAAAAAACAAAGGAAAAACGCATTTTTGGGTTTTTGTTGGGTGTAGGGGA
>NC_051409.1:36917084-36917843 GCF_015228065.2 Penaeus monodon | reverse complement strand
CTCAACACAAGGGGTCCCAAAACAGAAGCTGGGGAAAAATCAGGGTGGGCAGTGAACAGAAACCCGGGCAGGACGACACAAGAGAGAACTAGGGGAAATTTTGAAAGTTTTTTGTGGGGATTCTATTTACCCGTGATGCTTTGGGCAAAATTAAAAAGGGGGGGCCCAAGGGGGCCCCTGGAAACTTAAATAGGTAAATATATAAATAAGGGCTTTAAAACCCCTGCCTTAACTGGGCCACTCCCCCAAAAATGACCCGAATGAGCAGTACAAAACCAGTCCCCCCAACGAGGGGTATGTCATGATGGAAAAGGGTTGGGGCGTAGCAGCGTGACTTTTTCCCTGTTTTGGGGGTTTACAGATTTTGCACGTGATACAGTTCTAGTAAGTGCAGTTTGGAAGTCACATTCACGTATACGTCCCG
The DNA here is from genome assembly GCF_015228065.2 of Penaeus monodon. NCBI lineage: Eukaryota > Metazoa > Arthropoda > Malacostraca > Decapoda > Penaeidae > Penaeus > Penaeus monodon. Next base: position 36,917,419 of record NC_051409.1, on the reverse strand, counting down.
ACTTAAAAGGGGTTTTTCTTTAGATTTTTCTTTAGATATGTATGATTTTCTTTTTTAGAGAATTTTCCAAATTTAATTTTCCCCATACCTAATGTATAAAATATGGCCTCTTTTTTTTTGTCCCATTGGGTTTCCCCCGGGGGATGTTTTACTTTCCCCAAAAAAAAAGGGAAAAGGAGGGGAAAAGAAAATAATAAAATGAAAAAAAATCAAAATTTAAAAAAACTTCTTTTTTATGTTTTCACAGTGGCCAAATCCAAAATGGAAAAGCAAAAAAATCTGGGAGTTAAGTTTTGTGGTCTCGGGGAATAAACTAAACAGTTCGCCCCCCAGGG
>NC_051409.1:36916223-36917044 GCF_015228065.2 Penaeus monodon | reverse complement strand
CCCAGATATCCCATTATTATTTGCTTTTCCCAAGTTTTCCATTTTTTAACATAACTGTTTACTCTAAGAACACATGTCATAATTGCTGCACGGGTAAAGTAAAATTCCCGTTTTTTCATGATTTAGGGGATTAAAAAATATGACAAGGGGAGGAGAGTTTTGAGGGGGTTGATGGTTTTGGGGAGTTGGGGGGGGGTAGGGGGAAAAGGGGGAGGGGGGGGGGGGTAGGGGGGTGGAAGGGGGAGGGGGGGGTTTAAAGGGGGGAAGGGGGAAGGGGGAGGGGGTGGGTTTAAGGGGAAAAGGGGGAAGGGGGAGGGGGTGGGTAAAAGGGGGGAAAGGGGGAAAAAGGGGGGGGAAAAAATGGAAAGGGGGGGGGGGGGAAGGGGGGGGAAAGGTTTTTAGGGAAAGGGCTTTGGTTTTATGGTGGGGCTGGGGAGAGAAGGGTGTAATAGCCTGTTCCTCTCTGTTAATTTTTCCCCTTTCGAACAAAAAAATTTGAAATATAATGAAATTTTCGTGGGGACATTACAATTTTCCCTGTAAAAAAAATGCTTTTTGGAATAAACCCCCAAACCGTTTTCGAAGGAAAAGGGGAAAAAATAAAAAAAAGAAGGAGATAAAAAAGTGAGAAAGGGGAAAGTCGATGATTTAAACAGAAAGAGATCACGAAGGGAAGGGGAAAAGATGAAAACGAAGGAAAAAAAAGGGGAAAAAACATTGATAAAAGTTTAAACGGGCGATGGTTATATCGGGGAACAATCCCCATTTTAGGGGATACCGGGGGACAAAAAATAAAAACAGGATTCAAAACCTTTGGGGAC
>NC_051409.1:36915865-36915937 GCF_015228065.2 Penaeus monodon | reverse complement strand
ACACTCGATATACTAGTTCTATCGATATATCTTTATAGATTTATTTTGTTGTCATCATTGGCAAGGTGCCGA
>NC_051409.1:36915458-36915628 GCF_015228065.2 Penaeus monodon | reverse complement strand
TTCCTGTGTTCATGTCTTGTTTGCTAGTTTTGTATTTGTTTGCTTTAAGCATTTAACAAGGGTGAGTAATAATCTATAAAAAAAAAATAGTGTTTTTGCTGCATTTAGAAAACGTGGCAACACTGGTTCAACACGTTTTATTTCTTTTCTTCCTTCTCTCTCTTCGCTTT
>NC_051409.1:36913513-36913715 GCF_015228065.2 Penaeus monodon | reverse complement strand
TCTCCCCTTCCTTCATTTCCCCTCTCCCTGTATCCTCTTTCCTCTCTCCCTCTCCCTCTTTTCTTCTCCTTCTTTCCATCTCCCTCTTTCCTTCCCCCTCTCTCCTTCCCCCTCTCTCCTTCCCCCTCTCCCTCTCTCCTTCTCCTTCTATCCTCCCTTTCTCCCTCCTCCCTTACCCCTATATAGTCAAGATGTTTCGGTG
>NC_051409.1:36913121-36913431 GCF_015228065.2 Penaeus monodon | reverse complement strand
TTGTCGTCTTGGATGGATATTGATGAAGAAAACTGCTTATCATTTGCACGTCAGAGGAGATGGAGATGGCTCGGGTGGGGAGGTGGGGGCTGGGGTGGGGGAAGGGGGAAGGGTGGGGAGGAGGAGGGTAGTAGGGGGAAGGAGGGTGGGTAGTAGGGGGTGAAAGGGTGGGGTGGTTGGAAGGGAGAAGGGTGGGTAGTAGGGGTGAAAGGGTGGGTAGTAGGGGTGAAAGGGTGGGGGGAAGGGGGAGGGGGCGGGGTGGGGAACAAGGAGGGTTGGAAGGGAAGAGTGGGGGAGGATTAGGGGATAC
>NC_051409.1:36912893-36913051 GCF_015228065.2 Penaeus monodon | reverse complement strand
ATTAGGGGAGGGGGGGGAGGGAAAACTTTCCGATGGGGGAGAGTTGGGGGGAGGGGAATAGTAGTGAGGTTTTGAAGATGGAGGAATTGAAGGGTTAATGATAATAAATGAGAGAGAGGAAGAGAAGGTGGTTGTGATCTTCGGAAAGAGGCCGACGA
>NC_051409.1:36912491-36912781 GCF_015228065.2 Penaeus monodon | reverse complement strand
ACTTGGCTAAGGATAGTTGTTGTGGCAGCTGTTGTTGCAGTGGTGGAGGTGTTATAGTGCAATTGGTAGCGGGATTTAGCAACGGAGGCTGTTGTGGTGAGGATCATTTTCCTGAGAACGGACACCTTGCTCTTCCGAAGGCCGTAGGAAAAGCGAAACACAAACCTTACTCTGTGTCGATTTAGGGGTCATTCCCCCAAAAAAATCAAATTACTGAAGAACTCAACGACAAAAAAGTCCTTACGTTACCAGAATTACTATATGTTACTAGCAAGACTGTTTCATATCAA
>NC_051409.1:36912275-36912388 GCF_015228065.2 Penaeus monodon | reverse complement strand
AAGGGGTTGGCCCAATGAAGCTTTTTATTAGCAATCTTATGAAAAGACGATGCTTTTTTTCTTATCCAAAAAAACAAGGAAAATCGCATTTCTGGGTATGTTGCTGTAGGGGA
>NC_051409.1:36911649-36912232 GCF_015228065.2 Penaeus monodon | reverse complement strand
GTATCGTTTGCTGTTCATTTCTCTCAACACAGGAGTCACCAAAGGGCAGAAGCTGGACAGGTCAGGGTGACAGTGAACAGACCAGGTCAGGACGACACAAGAGAGAACCATAGCAATTGTGAACCGTTTATAGTGGGGTATTCTATTACCAGTGATGCTTTGGTCAAAATCTAAAAGAGCCAGACGTATGGAAACTTAAGTAGGTAAATATATAAATAAGGACTTAAACCTCTGCTACTTCTGCCACTCCAAAGATGACCCTAGAATGAGCAGTACTAAACCAGTCCCTAACGAGAGGTATGTCTTGATGGAAAGGTTGACGTAGCAGCGTGACTTTTCCATGTTTTGCCTTGACAGATTTTGCACTTCGATACAGTTCTAGTAAGTGCAGTTTGGTAAGTCACATTCACGTATACGTCCTGACTTAACGGGTTTCTCTTTACATTTCTCTGAAAATATACTAGGTAATATCTTTTTGAGAGACATTTTCCAAATTTCATTTTCACATACCTAACATGTATAAATATGGCCTCTCTTTTTTGTCCTATTGGTTTCCTTGGCGATGTCTACTTTCACAAAAAAA
>NC_051409.1:36911486-36911592 GCF_015228065.2 Penaeus monodon | reverse complement strand
ATGCTTCTTTTTTATGTTTGCACAGTGGCACATCCAAAATGAATGCAAACGCATCTGCCGTTAAGTTTTGTGGTCATCGAGGGAATAAACTAACACGTGCACGATG
>NC_051409.1:36911283-36911448 GCF_015228065.2 Penaeus monodon | reverse complement strand
CCCAGATATCCGATTATTATTTGCTTTCCCAGTCTCCATTTTTAAATCATAACTGTTTACTCTAAGAACACATGTCAGTAATGCTGCACCGTGTCATGTAATATTCCTGTGTGTCATGATTTATGCATGATAATATAGACAAGCGAGAGAGTATGATGCGTTGAT
>NC_051409.1:36910424-36911058 GCF_015228065.2 Penaeus monodon | reverse complement strand
TAGAGAAGGGTTGTATATAGCCTGTCTCTCTTGTAATTTCCACTTTCGAACAAAAATTAGAAATATAATGAAATTTACGTGGAGACATTACAATTTTCTCTGTACAAACATGCTTCTTGAATACACACAAACCGTTGCGAAGGAAAGCAGAAAAGTAAAAATAAGAAGGAGATAAAAATGTGAGAAAGGAGAAAGTCGATGATAAACAGAAGAGATCACAGAAGGGAGGAAGAGACTGAAAAACGAAGAAGAAAAAAAAGGAGAAATTATTGATAAATGTGATAACGACGATGGTGATATCTGGCAACAATTGATTTCAGAGATAGCGGGCACAAATAATAAAGATTAGGATTCAATAACTTGGTAACGACTAGTAAAACGACAGGAAAAAATGCAGTCAGCTTTATCGTATAGCATGAAAATGGAAGGGGGGAAAGCATTTACATAAATAACAATAACAGTTTTATTTCATTGCCGTATTTGGTTCGCAAATGACAGCTTGTTACCACTGACAAGATCTAAGACGAAATTACTTAACAAAAGCTCTTCATATATATTTTAAGTATGCATGAGACATAAATGTTAATGGGGAAAGAATATACATATAGTATTATTAATTAAATCGACAAAGAAG
>NC_051409.1:36910254-36910378 GCF_015228065.2 Penaeus monodon | reverse complement strand
ATGTAAAATGAAAAAAAAAATAAGCATGAGAGATCTTTACATATGTATAACCATTCATGATATCCCTAGCTTTGTATAAGCATCCTGACAGTTAAATACACTGACAAAGACAGAGTAAGACAGG
>NC_051409.1:36909954-36910110 GCF_015228065.2 Penaeus monodon | reverse complement strand
ACTGATAAATTATGTTAATATTGACCATTCGAAAAAAAGAGAGAAACGATATACAAAACCAAACTTTCAAAACTGCCCAGCGAGCTAATGTAAACACGAAAATCCGCGCGCTTTTTCAAAACGGACCTTGATACCCAACATGATAAACAACTCGTA
>NC_051409.1:36909476-36909872 GCF_015228065.2 Penaeus monodon | reverse complement strand
GAACAGTGTAGTTACAAAAATAGCTTTCTAGTGTATCCGGAAGCGAGTTGTTGCTTTTTTGTACAGCATTAATGTAATAATGATGATCTGAGACATGAAAATACCTTTTGATCTTCGGAGTTAAGTCGAGTCAGATTAAGTTCGTTACACTTTCCGTTAGTGTGTATTTCTCTCTTTTACATCTCGCTTAATGTTCGCTAAGTGGGTGCATTACTTCGGATCATGTGTGAATAAACGTAATTAAAATTGTTTTATATGGCTGACTGAATGCTTAGTTTTATATAAAATGCGATACTTTTGTATGTGAGTCTTTTGGTGTGAAGTAATAGTTTTTTTCTGACAAATGTGATGTATTTTTCAGTTCACCTTCTCCTGACATTTGTCATGTGATTTCCA
>NC_051409.1:36908459-36909266 GCF_015228065.2 Penaeus monodon | reverse complement strand
GACTGACTGACTGAGCGACTCGTCTACCAAGAATCCAGTAACCAATCACCTGGCAGGTATATCTTTAGTTTTACTTACAGGGAACCTTGAGAAGACTCCTCCTCCCCCCCTCCCTCCCCCCTCGGCAGTTCATTATTAACTGGCTGCGCGATTTTCCTGCTGCCTTTTTGTGAGTCAGCACCTGCTCTCCCCAACCTCCTCTCCCCTCCTCTCCCCTCCTCTCCCCTCCCCTCACTTCCCCATTCCCCTTCCCCCCCTCCCCCTCCCTTTCTACCTCTTCGTCTTTCTTCCGCTCTTTTCTCCTCTCCCCTCCTTCCCTGTCTCTCCCCTTCTCTTCTTCTCCTCTTCTCCTCCCATCCTCCTCTCCCCACTTCTCCCCCAACTTCCCGCACTTCCCTTTCCTCACTCGATTCCTCCCTCCTCTTCTCCCTCTCTCCTCTTCCTCTCCCTTCTCCCTCCCCACCCCCTACCCCTACCTCCACTCCCCCCTCCCCCACCCCCTTCCCCTACCTCCACTCCCCCCTCCCCCATCTCCATTCCCCCTTCCCCCTCCCCCACCTCCACTCCCCCCTCCCCCACTCCCCCTCCCCCACCTCCACTCCCCCCTCCCCCACTCCCCTCCCCCACCTCCACTCCCCCCTCCCCCACCTCCACTCCCCCCTCCCCTACCACCACTCCCCCACCTCCCCCCCTCCCCCACCTCCACTCCCCCCTCCCCCCCATCCTGCATGACCGGAAGTAACTCGCAACCTTTGAAGTCATAACAGACGCCTAGTGTCTCATTGGCGTGTTCCCTAATTTGAATAC
>NC_051409.1:36907886-36908033 GCF_015228065.2 Penaeus monodon | reverse complement strand
GTGGATTCCCGCTGGCGTCTCGTCTCCTCACCTCAACCGTGACAGGGTTTTGAGAACCGTGACAGAACTTCAAGAACTATGGGCGGGGTTTGAGCACAGGAACGGGGTTATATATAGGATTTTGTTCTCCTTGGGCCCTTATCCATA
>NC_051409.1:36905876-36906182 GCF_015228065.2 Penaeus monodon | reverse complement strand
CCCTTTTCAGGGCCCCCCCCTATCTTCTCTCTTTTCCAACTCCCTTTTCTCCTCCTTTCTCGTCCTTCCTCCCTTCCTTTTTTTCCTCCTTATCTTTTCCCTTTTCCCCTTTTCTTCTTCTTCTCCCCCCTTCCTCTCCCATCCTACTTTCCCTTTTATTGGTTGGTATTTTCTATATTATTTTTATATTTATACTATTTTTCATACTATTATGATTCTTGATTTAAAACCCCTCCACCAAAGACGCACCGACCCCACCCACCACACACCCCACGCCGGGCCCCCAGAAAAAAAAAAATAAAAAAA
>NC_051409.1:36905742-36905824 GCF_015228065.2 Penaeus monodon | reverse complement strand
CCCAAAAACCCCCCAAGGAAAAAAAAAACAAAAAAAACAAAAAACCCCAAAAACAACCAAAAAACAAAACCCCCAAAACATA
>NC_051409.1:36905462-36905581 GCF_015228065.2 Penaeus monodon | reverse complement strand
ATTTTAATTTTATATTAAATTTTTATATATATATTCAAAATTATATAAAATTATATAATTTATATAAAACAAAATAATTATAAAATATTATATTATAGAAAATATCTTATTAAAATTTT
>NC_051409.1:36905231-36905410 GCF_015228065.2 Penaeus monodon | reverse complement strand
TAATTTTATTATAATATTTTTATATAATTTTAAAAAAATTAATAATAAAAGTAAATAGAAAATAAAATAAGCACGTAATGAGCACGAGTGTAAATTACTCCTAGACCGCTCTCTCTTTTCTCCGCGATCAGCGGAGGACTGAAATCGAGGGAAAATGTGACTTTGAATGCTTATGAAGT
>NC_051409.1:36904044-36904230 GCF_015228065.2 Penaeus monodon | reverse complement strand
AAGGATTTCTTTGAATTTCCCCTCGTTTGTTTGTCTTTGTTTGTAGGATTACCTTGTGAACAGTCCACTAATCGTTCTTATGTTTGAGAAAAGTGTATTGTGTGTATAAGCTTTATTTTATAGCTGCTTAATGATAGAGTTATTTCATCTTATCTATTTTGGCTTCGTTGATAATAGTGCGATGAT
>NC_051409.1:36903755-36903949 GCF_015228065.2 Penaeus monodon | reverse complement strand
GAATTAAGTTTTATATTCAGCATCCTTAGTTTTATTCGTTTATATACATCATCCCTTATTTACTGTTTGTTTTATCCATCTTCCCTTTTGTTTACTTACACACGCTTTCTCTTATTTCTTTCCCATTTACCTAAACGTTCGTCTCTTTTTTCCGTTATCTAAATTTTCTTTCTTTTCCTTTTTTTTCATCACCT
>NC_051409.1:36903487-36903691 GCF_015228065.2 Penaeus monodon | reverse complement strand
TCTTTTTTTTAAATTACGATGTCGCGTCATCAGCATAAAGATAATATAGGCATAAGTTGGAGTTCAAGACGTATGCAAATTAAGTACGAAATGATCAATAAAGGAGAAAAAATATGTGCAAATGAGGGCAGTTTTTCGGCTCTCTAATGTCGAGGTGTTTGATGATAAAAGCATTTATGAGGGTATGAGACGTGATCATACTCT
>NC_051409.1:36902857-36903250 GCF_015228065.2 Penaeus monodon | reverse complement strand
ACATACCAGCCAGCGCACTGTGTATTTGACAAACATACCTCCTCTAAGTGCATGAGTTTTACCTCCTGTTTTCCTGTGTATTTGCGTCTTTTTTTCCCCATATTTCTGTCTGTTTTTTTTCCCATATGCATTCCCTTATATCACTTGGTCTACACCTTTGTTTACACTGAAACGCCTTAACCCTTGAGCAATAAGCAATTGTTTACACACAAATATACACATATACACTACTTCTCTTTATATATTTTGACACGATCGAGGTAAACATTTATTAGGTCATGCTACTGCTGACTTAGTTTATTTTTTCCTCAGCTGATTTTGTTATGTTAAACTGAGAGCAGCAAACGAGGAAAATCATGGACAGGAATTCAGCACAGAGCACTTAGCATAGCG
>NC_051409.1:36902066-36902310 GCF_015228065.2 Penaeus monodon | reverse complement strand
TACGCCATTTTCATTCTCAAAACAACCAACAATAGATTTCTATATAATTTTTCATTTCGACTTTTTTTTTTCAATAGAAAGCAGTGTCTTTTTTTTACGTATCTATTAAAACATTGTTATGAACGATTTCGGTGCCGTTTTTAATTTCTTCAATTATTTGATTTGAATAATTATTGCAGTCTTACATTTGAGGGTTTTTTTAATGACCTTTTGGAACCTAACAGTAAATAATAATGATTCTGGG
>NC_051409.1:36900615-36901404 GCF_015228065.2 Penaeus monodon | reverse complement strand
CACCAGGAGCCGAGTGCCAGTTGCCAATTTCATCATTAATTGGTCGCAAAATAAACCTTTTGATTCATTTGACACTAATTAATGGCGTAATTGCGAGCCAGTATTTGATTGCACTCATGTTTCTCAGCGGAAAGACGAGAGACGAACGCGGGGTGGTCTTTGCGCTGCGAGCAACTTGGAAGCTTTCTTGCGCTGTGAAAAAACTTGGAAGCTTTCTTGCGCTGTGAAAAAACTTGGAAATTTTCTTGCGCTGTGGACAACTTGGAAACTTTCTTGCGCTGTGAATAACTTGGATTTTTTTTACAGTGAACAACTTGGAAACTTTCTTGCGCTGTGAATAACTTGGATTTTTTTTACAGTGAACAACTTGGAAACTTTCTTGCGCTGTGAACTACTTGGAAACTTTCTTGCGCTGTGGACAACTTGGAAATTTTCTTGCGCTGTGAATAACTTGGAAGCTTTCTTGCGCTGTGGAGAACTTGGAAATTTTCTTGCGTTGTGAAAAACTTGGAAACGTTTTTGCGCTGTGTACCACTTGGGAACTTTCTTGCGCTGTGAATAACTTGGAAACTTTTTTGGGCAGTGAACAACTTGGAAACTTTCTTGCGGTGTGAACAACTTGGAAACTTTTTTGGGCAGTGAACAACTTGGAAACTTTCTTGCACTGTGAACAACTTGAAAACTTTCTTGTGCTGTGGGAAACTTGGAAACTTTCTTGCGCTGTGAACAACTTGAAAACTTTCTTGCGCGAGATTCTGCGTCGCTAAGGATGCGCGGGGTAGACGATGG
>NC_051409.1:36898508-36899199 GCF_015228065.2 Penaeus monodon | reverse complement strand
GATAGTTTTTTCTTCTGTATTTCTTTTTTTTCTAGTATTAGATTTGTTTAAGATGCATTTTGATGCATTTTTTTTATTCTAGATTTTGTTTAGGCAGAGTTGTCTATATTAATTTTCACTCCGGTAATGGTTCCGTATGGTGTTTCTGTTACCATAGCATCAATATGACAGCGAGTAGCTTAGTCTGATTAGGAATTAAAATCCTGCAGAGGAATTTATTTTTTGTCCTGTTGTCTGTGTGTGTGTTTAGTTTATCTGAGATTCTCGGTGTTACGTCCTTTCTCAATGTCGGAATCAACATAAATCATTACATTTGATCTTTTGGTTATCAAAAGGATCATAATCATTATGTTTCATTGTTGTGACTTACATCTCTACACTTCCAACATCCTTCTTACCACTTTTTTTTTCTGTCATATCCACATCTTCTCCCCAAATAACCCCATTTTCCCTTTCAACTCCTCCCATCTTTAGTGAGCTTTGTCTTATAGATCTCATCCGCAGCAAAATACCAGGCGGATATTTAATGCATTTGAAAATAAAAAATTGATGAGGATGAGCCAAGAAACCCCTCGTGTTGAGGGCGACCCAGATAAGGAATTTATGTGAGAGAGCGCGGGCCTAACGCTCGCTAGGGGCATTGGAGAGGTAGCGGGGTTAAGGTTATTGTAGAGCAGGCATTGGTCCGATG
>NC_051409.1:36898105-36898302 GCF_015228065.2 Penaeus monodon | reverse complement strand
AACATTTGCATTACATTCAACTCTGCCAACAGATTTCTTTTTTTCGTTATCCATCTTCCTGTGCACAGTGGATATACACACACACGTTCGCTCATACGTGTGCACGTGTGCGTGGTGTCGCTCTTGTTTACGTGTGAATTTTTGCCCTTTCAGTTTAGCCGTGGATTCTCAGAAATGGAGAATAATGGAGGTCTTTG
>NC_051409.1:36897610-36898079 GCF_015228065.2 Penaeus monodon | reverse complement strand
GATCCAACATGGCGACCTCGTGAGCACACAGGCAGAGAAGACTAATGTTATATAAAATATTCAATGACTTGGTAATTATACCTTCGTCCAATAAATTTAACAAAGCTCTTAGCACAAGGTCTGAGGCCTTCCCGCGCATCGACAGCTCTCAACAGTCTTGCAACAAAACTTCCTTTAATACATTAAAAAAAAAATCTAAAAAAAATGCGCAAAGAAAATTTTAGACTTTTTTCAAACACAAATGTTAGTGAATACCCGAACCACAAGTATTAGAAGAACCATGCGAATGCAGGAACTCAGTATAAACAAATTAAGAGATTAGAACGAAGAAAACGGAGATTTCTGCATGCAAAGCCATTCAGTCAGAGATGGGTGACTCTCAGCGTAAATCTTGGGAGAGTAAATTCTGTAAAGATGCATCAGACACTCAGCTATTGGCGAGTGTTTTTATTTCTTAAAACAGATTGGT
>NC_051409.1:36896934-36897313 GCF_015228065.2 Penaeus monodon | reverse complement strand
TCTTATGAATATATAAACAGAAAGAAAATATATGTATATTCAAAATTAAAGTATGTATTTATCTGATCCAGCACGTGATGTATCAGATGAGGTATATTTTAAACCACTCCTATATTAAAAAAAAAAAAAATTATGTCCCTCAAGAGATAATATATCGGATTAAAACCTTAACAAATTTGAGAAATGTATATATCAAAAGTAAAATATATCTTTACATCATAAAATAGAAGATATATTACACCAATCAAAATTATGCATAGAAAACAAAGTATATAGCAGTATTTTGAGATAGAATAGTATACCTGATAAAAATTTACACCTTTTAAATCATTCAAAAAAGACTTTAGCATTTATATTCTAAAGAGAGACGGCATGATAC
>NC_051409.1:36895751-36896485 GCF_015228065.2 Penaeus monodon | reverse complement strand
TAATTTCTTATGAATTTTCCCCAGCGGCATGTGTTAATAATTAATAACAATTAACAAGATATACTAACTTTCTAAATCTACCTATTTTTGGTCAACTTGAATGCTTTGATATGCCATCTATTGTACATTAAAAATACACGGGTTTTATACGTTTTATTGATTTAAAAACTTACGTTAATATATATGATATTGATTTCATATCTTATTCTATCATAAAACATGAAATCAATATCATATACATATTTATGTATGATTTTAAATCAATAAAACGTATAATACCATGTATTTTAATCTATAATAGATGGTATATCAAAGCATTCAAATCAACCAAAAAATATATATTGATTTAAAAAGTTATTATATCTTCTGTAAGAGTATAAAAAATTAAATAATTAACTCATAAATATATTTACCAAATAGATTTACAAGATTTACAATTAAGAGTCACAGAAATATAGTATGCATTCATATCCTGAAACATATGATTACCCAATTCACAGAAAAATAAGTAACTAAAAAGGGAAATTTATGTGCATTTTAATACACGTTATATATGATACAACGTTTTTAAACTATCGAGACGTGACAGGAATTAAGTTCAGGTGTATCTTTATCCTTAACTAATTATATCCAAAGGTAGTTAAGATAACTGGCAAAATTTTAAACCCATAACAAATTAAATAATAAGAAACGCCATACAGACTCCACTGCATGGCAATACCGTCTCTAAACAG
>NC_051409.1:36895029-36895664 GCF_015228065.2 Penaeus monodon | reverse complement strand
AAAAATTATGATAAATAGATAAATAAATGAAATAATAATTAGTAAAAAAAGAGAAAAAAACGAGACAAATAAGAAACAAACCACAATTAACACTTAAAAACTCCCACAAACGAAACATTTTTTTTTTTTTTTTATCAAGAGGAGAGTCGTAAAAAAAATGTTTTAGGATCAGTGCCGTTGGTGTCATTAACTTTTTTTTTTATCATATATTCTCCAAAAAAATTGTCATATTCACTGTTATTGTTAATCGAGAACCGATCCACAGATATAGTCCTTAAGGTTCAGTGCCTTTGAGATCGTTTATAATTTTATCATTAATTCCTTCATAAAAATAAAATGTATCATATTCTTTGTTACTGTTCATCGAGATACAAAAATCGCCAGTGGCAATAATGTCATTTTATGGTACATTTGATTTGACCGTATACTCCAGTTATTAAATATCCTTCATATCAAGTATCAGTGGTTGTTATTAGTAACAAGAGTTGTATTTTTCATTATCTTTCTTGCTTATGTTTATCGCCCGCATCGCTATAAACACGCATTCGTCCATTATACTTTCGTGTTAGAGCTACGATTGGTATATACTTTATGTTCGTGGAATATGGATAAAAATATTAAAGATGTAATTCCTC
>NC_051409.1:36894554-36894652 GCF_015228065.2 Penaeus monodon | reverse complement strand
TGTCTCTTCTTCTTTGGTCCACTTGTATCCCCGTTTATCCGTCGTTCACTTTGTCTCGCTTTATTATTATCATTATCAGTCTCACCTCTGTGTTATCC
>NC_051409.1:36894046-36894113 GCF_015228065.2 Penaeus monodon | reverse complement strand
GGTTGTCTGGAGGTTGAAGACTGCCATCACAAACTTCCGCATATCGCTTTCTGGGAGGTACCTTCTG
>NC_051409.1:36892695-36893362 GCF_015228065.2 Penaeus monodon | reverse complement strand
CACATCCAGCCTATGCACGCATCACTGCCTCTGTCCTCCACTGTACATGGTTATACATGTGCACAACCAGTAGCGTGTGTGATGGATCTCAACGAGAACCCGTGTGTGTGTCTATACATACCCAACGGCAGTCAACTCTTGCGTGTGGATGTTGTCATAAAAATGCACACGCTGATACTGGAAACCGGTCTTGTTCCCTGGTGTGTGTGTCGTCTCAAATTGCATATTCACCGAGATGTGAATGATGAACGCATAGAACGTTCGCACCTCACTCACTCGCCGGGGAAAAAACAGGAGGGAGAGAGAGAGAATACTTATTCCGGTTCTTGGGAAGTACTTAATGGTGAAAAAAAAGGATTGGATGTTGCAATGGATTTGCATTACTTTCGATAATTGGGTGTGTTTAAGTGACTAAAATCAGGGTGTAATGTGTGTTGGTAATCGGGAAATTTTAATGAGGCTAATAAAGTACAAGAAATGTTAATAGTTACCCTTGTTGATTTCGTTAACGTTTTCTGTAGATAATGTGTAATTCTTGACTTAATCTTCAAGAGTTTCCGTATATTGTTTTATTCTTTTATATAGGCCTCTATCTCTTCCCATTATATCAGAAAAAATAACTTTCCCGATGTCATTATTTTTTATCAACCGACATCAGTGGATATAC
>NC_051409.1:36890836-36892073 GCF_015228065.2 Penaeus monodon | reverse complement strand
CAATTTGGAAATGCATGGGCCTATTCTTGTATGTATGTGTAGAATGTCTAATTTTATTTTACAGCCACCCACGCGTATGCTTTTAAAACACGAACCCTCACATTTTCTATGATCTTTCCGTCATTTTTTCCTCTCTTATGGCAGCATAAGGAGTAAAGTGCGACTTGAAATACGAGGGTAAGAAAGGGTCGAACTTAACCGCCTTGTTAGTAAGGTTTACCTTGAACTTAACCGAAATACTGTGCGTTTCGGTTGATCTCCTGGCCAGACCTCCTTCCTTCGTCTGGAAAAGTGGTCTGTATGTCAAGTGTTCCTGAGGTGGTTTTAACTGCATGAAGGTGTGTTGGTGCCCAGTGCATGGCGTGTGTGGTGGGATGACTACATAGGTTTGTCATAGATTTACTTTGTGTGTGATGAGGACGTCCCCTTCTGGTTTGTCTTGTGGTTCTGCTGGGTCTTTTGTTAATGTATTTTGTATTTGTTTATGATATTTCTCGCACGAATTACTCAGTTCGTCCCATATTAGTTTCAGGTTTTCTTCTGTCCTTCCTGTCTGACTCCTGTTGTCTTTGTTTGGCCTGATATGGTCCTGCCGCATGATTTCCGCAGGTCTTACTACTGCCTAGGACTCTTAAGCTGTTTTGGCCTGTTTTATTAGTAAACTGTCTTTTCAGTGACCAATGTTACTAATAGCCTGCCTTACCGATGGTTTGTATTACCAGTGACCAGCCTTGCCAACGATCTATCTTACCAATGGCCTGATTTATCAATGACCAGCCTTACCAATGACCTGAACTACCGTTAACCTGTTTTACCAACACCTGCCTTGCCAACGGCCTATCTTACCAAGTTGCTGCCTTCCCATTGATCTACTTTACTAATGACCTATCTTACAAGTAACCTTCCTTGCCAACCTATGACGTAATCACAAGCTATGGCGAAGATCCTTCCTCACATGGGTAAGAAAGGCAGATCGATACTCTCATAAAATGAAAGATAAATCAGTAGGAAGATGGTGATAAGCAGCGCAAAAGGACAAAGGCCAAGAGTGAGTTCCACGAGGAGCCGGAGAGAAACTGAAGGTGGAAAAAAAATATTGCCAGAGGGTCATCCGGAAAGACTGTCACGCTCCCGGGTTTTGAGCATCGATGAGATTATGATTATTACCTGCAAGTATAGAGGCGCATGGCTTGTGAGAGACAAGTATGAAGTAATTAGGACCTTAGAAAATATCACA
>NC_051409.1:36886768-36888869 GCF_015228065.2 Penaeus monodon | reverse complement strand
TTTCCGATGACTAAGCAATTCCCGGGAGCCTCTTCGTATGACCTGGAATATTACCGGCATTCCAAGGTCAGGCGAGGGACTCCTTAAAACTGTGGGTAGGGGTAAATTACGTGCCAATGATAAATCCTACCACGTTGCACCTTTCCCCCTCCTCGCCGGTTATTAGGAATCGTCGGGAAACGGCCATGTCATGAAAAATGGAGTGATTAAGACATTCCTTTAGTACAAGCCGTGTGATAGTTTGCTTTTATGGCAATAGATAACGATCGCCATGAAGATTTTGGATATGACGGAAGAGGAAGGCTAGGGAGATAAACGATGTCGTAGGAGTGTGATCAGAACTGAGGAAATTTAGGTCTGCTTACTTTAGGTTTTTAAAAAAATCTTTTATCCAGGGCAATTCTCTAGTTAACAGATGCATTTGTATAAAATCTATGAACAATGCGAGGTTCGAAAACAATCAATAGACAGTGGAATTACTCAACATGACAAAAAGACTGCGACCTTGCAGCCCGCGCCGCCATGACACTATTTGGGTTTAATGATGTTTAATTACCTGTAACCATTTCTTTAACACTTGAACATTTGCCACTTGTAATATCTTACTGCGCGAGATTGCTTCTTAAACGTCTAGGCGTGCAAAAGTCTCTTAATTGCCTCGTTAGCTGTTTGATCTTCAAATCGGGCAGCTTCAAACACGGTGTTTATTCTACCGCGTCGTTTTAGTTTCGATCAGGACCACGCGGCCACCTGGGTTTATATCATGCATACGTCATTACACACAAAACACGTACGTACGGTATATTTCTGTACATTATTTATCCATTAATTTGTAAAATCCATTCCCCTGGTATTGCATTATCACCACCATGTCCAGTGTTGCAACTGCTGAAAATATGGGAAAGTGTGGGGCCATGAAGTCATGTGTGGTCAGGTCACGCCCAGCTGCCTGCTCGTGCGCCCAGCCCTCGCCTCCACGCACGCCCTCGCCATGACTCGCCACGCTCCCCACGCCCTCGCCATGCACATACAGCCTCACCATACCACCACTTCCTATTTCTCTTTTATTCAGATATACTATTTTTCCACATTAATATGTCCTTATAGTTCTCATCATACCACCACATCATATTTCTCTTTCATTCAGGTATAATTTTTTTATGCATCTTCATTATGCACATATAGCTCTCTCACCATATCACATCATATTTTCTTTCATCAATATGCCCATACAGTTATCACGATAGGTATACTTCACCACTGCACCTACCTTACCATACCTCGTGTCACCATACATAAACCTTAGCATACTGCGATTCCATAGCTGTTCCATTCATATACACTCATCTATCCAGTTATCCATAATCTCATACCATCCAGTCAGATTTATGTTTAGTTGAAATATACCTTACCTTGAATACGGCATCAGCATACACAAACCTCCCGAAATCACGTCAGCAAATTTCACTCAAATAGCCTCAGTTATCTACACTATGAATATGCTACATACAAATCCTCAACAACACCACATTTCTCACTCCAATATACACTACACTATCAAAGACACGGTATTACAAGTGTACTTACCTCACCATAACGCGACGTCACCATAATATCGATGTTCCATTCACCCACACCAATACTCTATATCACTATACCGTCACATTTCTCGATCTACAAATACACGTATTCAACCTCATAACCGTCACTGTATCACCATATCATATCTATTTATTACCCGAATGCATTACATTTGACTTTTTCATCATTACATGACCGCAAAACTATGACACATCCACTCGTGGTCAGAATGTTAACGTCACACCAATCCACATGCAATATAACCCACTACATGCCTCACATTCTTAACAAAACTACTTACAGTAGTCAGCTACATCTTTCACATTCACCATATACTGTAATCCGGCACATACCTTACATTCATACCAAACTACATACATAAGTCAGCTACATATCTTATACTCTCTTAAAATCCATGTACTATAATCCACCACATCATTCTTTCATACCAGTCCTACATACTATAAACTAACTTCTACCTCACTCATACCAATTCTGTATCCCGTAGGTGACCATGTCT
>NC_051409.1:36886119-36886413 GCF_015228065.2 Penaeus monodon | reverse complement strand
CTCATAATGACCTCAATCCACCTAATACAATACTCCACATGACTCACTCATTCCAAACCAAACATGCTTTTATTCGCCACATAACTCATACTCACGCCAATCCCTACTTTCCTATACGGTCCTGTATCACATGGTACTTATGTTTCCACTGCAACATCATGTCGATAATAACAAGATTTTGGAACATTATATTACCAACACAATAACTCTCCAACGACCCTTTTCCAAACCGTCATTAAAGTCATACGGGGCATAATAACGAAAAAAAAAATGAAATTGGCACTGTAAAACATG
>NC_051409.1:36881581-36885117 GCF_015228065.2 Penaeus monodon | reverse complement strand
AAGCAATGTTTAAAGAAATCTTTATTTAAGATACTATGAATTCTTAATTTATGCATGTTGCCAGTGTTATAAAATCATTTAATAAACACTCTTGAACAATGCTTTCTAGTGTAAGTGATGCTAACAATTTTCGAACATTACCTGCCAGATCCAAATTAAAAATCTTCCTTGGATCAACTTTGCATTAATTAAGAATGCAAAAGTTGGCGTGTTGCTCTTTGCTTGTGTTTGATCTAGATCACGGCTTCTACAATTTTATTTTCACACTTTCCACTGATATTAGTATCCTTATTTTATTTCTATACTTTTGTCACTTCATCTGTTCTCTCTATTTTCTGATCTCATGAAGCATATATACATATTTCATCCATGTTTATTAGATATTCATTTATATCATAAGAAATACTTTTCTCATCAAAGTTGATTGAATCTTAAGTTATATCATAATTTTATTTTCCTAAATTTCAGCTTTTAAATCCATTTATTACCAGTAATTACCTAAAATTACATTATTGTAGCTGATTATTGCTTCTGCTTTCTCAGGCCGTTTCAGTAAAACTTCTCACTACCTGATATTTTATACATAATTTATATTTCCTGTAACAATCTGACTCTACCTGCATTTTCCCAAGATCATGCTGCACCTGTCAAATTTTACCAGCAACCCATCTATCATTCCATCATCACTTTCTCTGCCATCAATAATCATACAAAAAAAATAATGCTAGTGTTATTTCCTAGCCATCAATTTTCTTTTTACTTACATTAGTTTGCAGGTAACAGAAATAAAAGACAGGTCATGCTGGACATATTCAGCAGAAAAGAACTTGGTATGGAGGCTCAAGGAAAGCGGTGTCTCGAGTAACTAGAATGATCAGTCATGTTTCAGCAGCATTTTGAATAGGAAAAAATACAAATTATGTCAGTGTTCCATTACCATATATGATAATTTATACTCCACTCAAGTAAGTGAGGTTAATATTTCATAAAGTAATTGAGAAACTATAAACCTGTTTTTAATGTACATAAGGTACATCTCTTGTATGTTTAAATATACCGTGTCCCTTATTTCATATAAAAACTGCAGTATCATCTAAACAGTAATTTTTTTTGAAAAAGAAAATTCCTGTAAGTCTTTATTTGCATTATATCTTGTAATTAATATGTTTATACTGCTAAATCTTTTTTATAGTACCTTGTAATATTTTTGCACTGCACTGGCAAAAGATACTTTTATAAGAACAATAAGTATAACTTGGTTAAAAATTAAGCAAAGTCCCTTTTCAAATTTATTGGCTTGAAGCAGTTTACAATAGCATCTCTTCTGATTAATTCTTTATACAAAAAATCTGTTCATACATCACATGTCCAAGTCTACATACTTATTTCAAAAGAACACAAGTAAATACACCTCTACCAATCAACTACCAGTCTATCTATCAATCTTTTTAGTACATTCAGGTATCAATCCTGGACATCTTTAAGATTTAACAGTATAAATACTGTAACATAATACCTAAAAATAGGTTATGTTTATTCACATATGTACAAATGAAGTAACTGCACATACATAAATTTACTATACATACATGCCATTCCAGTAAATAAATTCATATTAATATGAAGTTTAGTAAACATTACTTTTTGGGAGTGATTTTCCTCTGTAAAGGAAAATATAACACTATACAATGTAACAGACACTATTTTGCAATGATACACTCTCAAACAAATAATCCAGGAAGAATGTGGAAAAATAAGCTACCTATAACTGTTGGTCCAATGTATTGTACAGTTTCAGTTTATTTCACATCTTTCTAGCGACCACAGTACTCAATAAACTATCTTGGCAATTCAAAATTTAAGTGGTCACAAGCAACTTCATGATGACAGGGAATTTTCTTTCATATTAACTTGAAATGGCTTTAAATAATATTTCCACAGTTCTAAGCATCCACACAGCCATTCAAAAAGTCTACAGAATAATAACAACAGGGGGACTGATGAGCACAAAAGAGGAGGAGCCAGTCGTATTAGCGAGTAGGAGGGGGTGGCATTAGTCCTGGAGCTGCAGGAGGTCCACCTGACATTGCTGAGCCTGGACCAAGAACGAGCTGAAAAGATACAAAGACCTTAGCTACAGTCTGTACTAAACATCATTAGCTGGAAATAATAGAAAAATAAAAGCAACTTTACACTTATGGATTGCTTTTTCTTATTAGTGCTATATCACACATTTTTTCTGCTCTACCGTTAACAGTCAATGAAGAGATATAGTGTATTCAGTTTTAAAATTGCTTGCAAAATTGGCAGTCACTGCTTGTTAAGCTCATACAGAAATTAATCTTCAAACTTAAATATTTTATCAGTAACCAAGCATTCTTGAGAAAAAAATAATAATAATTATTGAGAAAAACATCAGAACATAACCACTGTGAATAGCATCAAAGGGTATTTTATTACCGGCAACCAACACCAGTGACCAAATCAGATCACAATGGTAAATCCCATACTTTCAAAGAGAGAGAGGAGTTATGTATTTTAACTCCTCCAGGTAATATTTTCCACTAGTGGACCCACTTTGGAAGCTTTATACAGACTACATTCAGAACTGCTTTTATCCAGTTCGATCGGATACCTTGTTAACTCAGATGGACAAGTTTTGCGTGTTCAGAACCCTTTGTTTCTTTAAGAGCTGAGTATTGCAGAAACTAACTATTATAATATGTGTTAAGGGAAATTAATAGACAAAAATAACTGCACATCCTCAAGTTCACTGAAATACATACTTTTAAGATTCTTCAATAGATTTCATGAAAAAAGCAGGAATTTTCTTTGTTTACAAACTAACCTATCTTTTCGAGCTCTGTTTTCTTGTTTGGAACCCCATCCAACTTGTCCGGACATTTTTTTTTGACTAGTATGCTCCTCCATCAGAGTTGAACAAGCAGTTCCAAACACAGTAACAGAACAAAAGAATGTGTCTGGTGCTTGTAGCCACAGATCTAAAAGTTTCCTGATATCATGAGCTATCAACCATTCAACACCATAATGAAGAAGAAAGAGGGATCTAAGTAGTGTTTCCACTGTACAGAAACTGTTACAGCAGGGTCAAGTATTACTTCATGGTTGAGGATCTTGTTTGTCCTTGGTGACATGCTCTATAGTGCATCAGAACCCCTTTTCCTCTTCAACATGTTGCCGACGGGTAATGCCACCACTATATTTCGAACTGGTAGATAATTAATCTGTATGGACTAATGGGTTTAAAGCAAGGGCCTTTTTTTTTTTTTTCTTAACTATCCTCAGTGCCATTTTAGACTCTCAAAGTGGACAATGGAGTCGAAAATGCAAGTTGGAGATAAATAATTCAACTCTCTCAATTTTGCATTGGAACACTGAATTTGTGGCTGACAGACAGAGGGACCAAGTTTTACACATCCTTGTAGTCAAGCTTCTTGTTGCCCATCAAAATTGCTAGAATGAATACTGTGTAACTTTTGAAAGCATCGTCAAGCTGAGCTTAACCCGTTATTGAC
>NC_051409.1:36881092-36881384 GCF_015228065.2 Penaeus monodon | reverse complement strand
ACAGGTCACTTTCACTTTTTACGGGCAGTGGGTACTTGCAGTGTAGCCCCAGAATGCAAAGAACCATATCATGGTACATTTTTATAACAGTAATGTTTCTTCTGTCTTAAGATTCTTACTGTAGAAACTATATCAAGCTGGTCATTTGATGGCAACCAATCCTCAAGCATTGTTCCAATGAATTACCTAATTTCTTGAACAGAAGTTTGTGAGAACAGGCCTACCTTCTTGAACAGAAGTTTGTGAGAACAGGCCTACCACTCATTACCAAGATTACTCCTCTAAAAAAAAA
>NC_051409.1:36880701-36881056 GCF_015228065.2 Penaeus monodon | reverse complement strand
ACAGTAACTTACCCTGTTTCTATCCTGCTTCATCATCTCTTCTACATTAAGTCTTTCTATCTCAAACATTACAGGAGCAAACAGGAGGATTGATGTGCTTACTGCTATCCACACAACCTGTCGGCTTAGGTCATAAGCACCTGCGGAGAAAAAGAAATATATGCATAAATATATTTATATCATACAGTACAGATATCTTTCATTCCTTTTTACCATCAGCCTTGCTATTAGAGTAACTTAAAATCAAACAAAATGAAACATAAACACAGTTAGAAAAGACATAAAACAAGAATTCCACTAGGTAGTTATTCATCTCTGTAGGCTTTTTAAGACACCAAAGATTTTCACATTTTTT
>NC_051409.1:36880515-36880588 GCF_015228065.2 Penaeus monodon | reverse complement strand
TTTCTTCTTTTTTTCTTTCTTTTCAATATAATTAGTATTGTTTATAACATGTTCATCATATTGCCACTATTAC
>NC_051409.1:36880322-36880461 GCF_015228065.2 Penaeus monodon | reverse complement strand
TACAAAACTGTCCTATAACAAGTGGACAGAGCATGTATCTACATTAATCCAAGGGATCTGGGAGACATGACTGATGTCATGAAAAAAATTATGCAGTCATGGAAAATTTAGGTTAGGAGCTGGGGTGACTGGAATGACT
>NC_051409.1:36878603-36879923 GCF_015228065.2 Penaeus monodon | reverse complement strand
TTAAGTAAATAAGTTGTAACATAACCCTTCACTTCATTCAGCAAGAGAACAAAATAAACAAATGTGATGCCAAAATAAACAAATGTGATGCCAAAATATACAATGCAATTAGTTAATTAGTCAGCTGCTGATTATGTACAAGTTGCCAGCATTTTGCTATTTCTTCCGAGCTTTACTTCTACCATTAAAATGCTTTTGAGTTTGAATTTTCACTACCTTTTTTTTCTTAAAAATGCTTGCACTGATATTTTCCAACTATTTCAAATATCTACTTCATTTATTGAATGTGTACATGCAAATTACTTATTTTCTTCCATTTCTAGCTTTATTTCAGCAAAACATATACATCAGCATTTGATCAGATTTTATCTAACTGCATTGGCATTTACTGTGAAGTATTCAATGGCTTACTACTCATTTCACAAATTCTTTATTATATTATCTAGTAATCAGAATCATTCTCTGATTTTGCATCCCTCAGTGCATAGGCATTCTGTCATCAATATGTAAGATAAGTTTTGGCTCCTTTACCTGATACCTATTTCCTATCTTATATTTAGCTTTTAGAATATGACCACCTACAAGATGATCATTACTGGTTGTTGTTTTACACTAAGTAAGATTTTTTTCTCACTTCAAATCAAATGAAGTACAATTGGTCTATCACACATTGTCAATTTTTCTTTCAAGAATTTACACACAATTCCATATGATTGAATATACCATCTATGATTGATGGCAAAGAGCGTACCTTCTCATGCTATTCTCAAGCTTCATCTGCAGCTGGATGTGTCTATGCTTTTCCTGTGCCACACTGCTACTAGGCATTTGCATCTAACTGGTACCTTGATTTCATTACAATATAAATCACTTGTTTACCAACCAACACCCATCCTCCCTTGAGTCACTGACCACAACCTCTTGTGCACCTAAATATTAAGTACTGGGGAGGAAGTTCATGATAGATTCACATTAACAACGCTCTGAGGGTGTGTCATTAAAATGGCATTTACACTTGGCAATTACATCCTTATGCAGGTCTCTGGCAAAGAGGGTCACCTCTGTAAATAACAAAGATTGGTAAAATGACTACTAAAACTGGAGAAGCAAGTAACAAGGATCCAAGCAGGATGCATCACTAGATTCCCATGAAGGCAAACAGATGCTTTTGAGCTGAGATTGGGTGGTAAATATTAAGCTTATGGATTAATGTGGCAAGGTAAATCAAATCAAGTGTACCATTCAGACCCAGTCCCAACAAGTGACGCTCATGAAGCGTAACACATCACAATTAAACAGAATTAACATACCCCCTCTCTT
>NC_051409.1:36877888-36878401 GCF_015228065.2 Penaeus monodon | reverse complement strand
AGTTCAAACCAAATCTTTTTTAAGGGAGAAGAGAAAAAGGAGTGGAAAGGATCAGCTAAGGTGAAAACTGACCTTAGTGCATTCTATTAGTATCATGAAGGAGAATTATGTGGCAGAATTCCAGATATATTGGACTAGACATTGTACAAAATGAACATGGCATCACTCTGCATCAAAAAGAGTTATGTAAATCTTTAAAATTCATAAATGTAAGTACTGTGAGTTATTTAGTTCTCTCACAGTACTTACATTTATGAATTCTAGGGATTTACACAACTCTTTTGATACAGAGTGATGCCATGTTCATTCCATACAATATCTAGCTCCCTAACCTGAAAATTACTTCTGATTTGGGTAATAACCACATTTCCAAGTCTTTCTGTTCTACCCCACACAAAATCTTCTACATGCACAAAAAACATGCCACATAATTCTCCATAATACCAATAGAATACCCTAGCTGGTCCTTTCCATTCCTTTTTCTCTTCTCTCTTAAAATAGATTTGGTTGCAA
>NC_051409.1:36876760-36877689 GCF_015228065.2 Penaeus monodon | reverse complement strand
GGGTTAAGGGTTAAAGACTCTGTGGTTCATAATTTGTGTCTTAGACAACATCATATTCTCTCAAGAGGTTTCAGTAGCAATAAAGGCTTTTCTTGCTGAATGGCTAGTACTGATGTGTTTAGCAATCATTTTACTAGATGTTGTACCTTCCAGTGATGCAAGTTCATCACTCATGGTACATGGCAGTTTTGGTTTATGTCCTTATAAAAGTTGATATGGGCTAAAAACCCATCATATGAAGATAATCATCAGCATTAACTGCATATGCTAAAGCCACTTTTAAGATGGTTTTGGCTGCTCTGCCATTACTTTTGCCAACATTTCATCTATAAGGCCATTACTGAGGGAGAATATGCTGCTGTATACATAACTTGAATGTTCATGGTCTCACACATTCCATGAGCATGTTGGCAAACTCAACACCCTTGTCACACAAAAATTTCATAGGGGCCCCTAAACCAGTTCCTAACCATATTTCCATAATTTTCTGAACTATATCCTCGGGATCTTTACTTTTTGTCACACATGATTTTGAGAACCTTGTTGCACATGTAGGAAATAAATCTCTTTGTTCTTATATTCTTTTAGGTCTATTGCTACCACTTCAATGAACTCCTTTGCCATATTTACACTCAAAATTGGCCTTGCTGGTGTCTTTTTATACTTTATGCATATCTCACAGCTATCTGACATCTCTTCAGCATAAATGAAGCTCAGTTCATCATCAGTGCCTGCATCCATCAATAGCTGAATTAATTTCTTGGACGTGGGATGATCAAATTGTTGGTATAATTTTTCAATCTTCTTTTTCTTTTCTTTGTCACCAAGTCCTAAAGTTAACATTATTTCTTCAGTTTTCTTTCAAGCTTCTTTTTCAACCCTTACTGGAAGGCAAGTGTCCTGAAGAGCACCTCAATTTCATCTCTTTT
>NC_051409.1:36876372-36876581 GCF_015228065.2 Penaeus monodon | reverse complement strand
CTCTTTTCCATGTATTACTGCAATATCATTTTCTAAATCCAGTGCCATATGTGCTCTCTTCATTAATTTCTTGCTGAACAGAAGGGTATAGAACAACTCACCACATCAGCTGTTATATTTGCTCTGACACCTATCAGTGTTAACTGGAAATGTTTCCTTCTTCACGGACTCAAACACATTACTGTCACCAGATTTAAATGTAGTTTTAC
>NC_051409.1:36876044-36876325 GCF_015228065.2 Penaeus monodon | reverse complement strand
ATGTATGATTTCAACCAATCAATACCACACACAGCAGAACTACATACTGTGTCCAGGTTGGCATAATTTATAGATTCTGTCACTAACACCATCATTCCACAACTGTCAGCAGTTTACAATTGTCTCTCTTGTTGTATTTAATCACTTGCACTATTTACATACACATTTCTCATACATACTGGAGACAGATGATACTATGATTCACATACATAGCACTTTCTAACATTACCATATTTGTCAAAAGTTTCTTTCTCCGTTTTTCTCAGTTATACTTGTCACAT
>NC_051409.1:36874291-36876004 GCF_015228065.2 Penaeus monodon | reverse complement strand
CCGTATAATGATATTCACCTCCTATATGTTAAACACTAGTGTTACTCCCACTACTCCCTGACACTGCACCCAATGAGAGTACTTCTTGACTTCCAAAAAATCTCTTAAGGGCTTGCTGCATAAAATCAAAATCTTATCTGGATGACTGAAGGCCACTGCTGTCAATACTATTTGTGCGTCTTTAACTTCTAGCCTGCACTGTCTAACACCTAAAATACACTTTGGTATACTCAGTTTGAACTTGTCCAAAACTACACTTATCTTGACAAATTCCAAAATATATTTCTTCATCTTTTTTTTGTAATTATCAAATCTTGTCTATGCCTTGTATGCAGCTGCTATCTCATCTTTTTTGTACCACTTGAGTTGAAGTAAAACATTTACTCCATCACCGTTTACTAAGTCTTTGACGTTCACTTTTTAAAAATTCTTGCCACGGCAACAATTACAGATTTTTTTTCTTTCCTATACTCATGACAAGCTGCCATGCTTTCAGTTCTTGTTTCCAGCAATCATAACTCATGTTCTCAGAAAACACGCACTCTCACCCCCCACTACAATCATTGCTGTCAGTCATATTTTCTTTGTCTTCTTTCTTCTTAATACTTTTTGATCTCCTTCCCCTTATGACAAATCATGCTCTGGTGAGCTTATGGATCAATGTGGTACGATCAATCAAATGCCTATGTATGATATTTTACTTTAATAAAGTCAAAGTTATCCATAAGTGTACACTCAGACCAGGGTTCCTTTCCATAATACCCACCGAAATCTTGTCAATACCCACCAAAATCTTGTCAACAAGCTTGTGAAGAACAACATCACAATTAAACATAATTAACAGTAAACAAGTCTCTAAAGCTGCTGAAGTAGTAGACTTTCTATCTATTAGCCAAAAGCAGTATGTTATTTCTGACATCATATTATCAGCCAATGGGAAGCATAAGATGTTGCTATAAAGTACATTTTTTCCCATAACAGGACCATGTGGCTACATTACAAAGGCTGTAACATGGGTAGACACACCTTGAATTTTAAAAAATAATAATAATATCCGTAGGTATGCAAGAACCTACAAAATTTTCTTGTTTAGCCTGAGCATACATGTAAACCTACCAAAGAATTTTAGTAGAAAAGGGGTTAATAATGGCCTCTAAGCATAGTGGAATCCTGGGATAAAAAGCATAGGAAAGGCTGGCATTGTGTATCCAATATCTTGCTTCCAGGTTGGTCCATTTATTTTGGTGTCATATCTATTTCAATTAGTTTCTTTTCATTAAATGATATTGACAGATTTTTTTCTGTTTAGAAAAAAATCTATGTACAAAATAAATAGACTCAAGAAGCCAATGAACCATGAGATGCTTTTCTTACATCAAACTGTTGTCCTAATCTAAAAACAACAAAAAACACTACTAAAGAGAAAAGACTCTCAATAAACAGAAGCATCCTGATAACTACCTACCCTCAACCAGTGCACTTTAGCATCTCCTTTACTGACTCCATTTCATCACTTCATTTTAATTACAGATATGCATGCTGGCATAACACAAGAAAAAGATACTTGGCTTATCAGCAGCAATAAGTGATCAATAAGTGACTTTAAAGGAGTAATTACATTAGACAAAAAAATATCAGTCCAACTATTAATTTGATTTCTCTCTCTCTATATATATATATATTTTTTTTTTTCTTACTGTTCCTGATAATTCA
>NC_051409.1:36872522-36874189 GCF_015228065.2 Penaeus monodon | reverse complement strand
TGTAATGACTCAACCTACCTTTTACTAATCTGACAGAGGATGAAACTGCGTTGGCGCTACCCGTGCGGAGGCATTCTGGGAACATTTCTGTGAGGCCCCATACTCTCTCAGCAAAGCTTTCATCAAAATCCTGCAAAATAAAACATTGCTGAAATTAACTTTATCTTAACCCTTTCATCATACAAAACTCCATCCATCTAGGATACTACTTAAGGTTCCATCCACTTCTCATGGTTCAGCTGATTAACTTGTTCCTAAAAAGCACTCTACAGTAGCAAGGAACTTTCATCTATCACATCTACACTGCATAGTTTATAATTAACAAAGTTGATAGTGATTCACTATGACAAAATGTTCTTGTGAATTTGTTTCCTGTAAATTATTCAAAACACATACTTACAGATAATACTGCAGTAAGACCAAATTCATATCTATAGCTCACTGTCACCATTTTTGTGCCTTGAACATTTTTTCCAAATATCCACAACAGATCTGGTAAATCATTCTCTTCACAAATGGCAAGTCCTTTAAACCTTAAAGAAGTTCCCCTTTTATGTAATAACATGTATATGGCACATCAGCACACACACAAAATAATGCTTCTATCTATTGTAATTCAATTGGCACATCAAAAATAATGCTATCTATGGTTTAAAGAACATTTGAAAATAGTCTAAAATAAGTGTCTAACTATAAGATGCCCACATTCAATATTTATGCCAATTAAGATCAGATTCATTTAAAAGCAACAGTGGTCAAAGACAGGCCTACCTGCTGTTCTCGAATTTTCATTTGATATGCATTACCTAATTATCTGTGAAAATATTTGTTTCTCGTCATTATGTTCCATCTCCCAGAAAAAAAAAAAATCAAACCAAAATTTTCACGATCTATATAAAACTTTCAGAAAACAAAAATTAGGTAAGGGTAACATATTTATGGCTTTTCAGATTGCACAGTATTAGTCTTGAGGGGACCATCCTAGATGAAATTTGTTACACACTCATTGTTTTGCATGGTTTCCTGGCTTAACATCACAAATTCAATTACAAGATTTTTGGACATACCCATTATGATTATAATAATTCACAGTGGCCTATTCTTAAAAGTAGTTACATGCAAAGTAGGTATATCATTTGGTATAGTACATAGGCAAGTCAAGTGAAAAAAAATAATAAATTCCTTGAAAAAAAAAAAAGTTTGTATTGTATTACTGGCTCTATAATAAAACATATACATATTACTGAAGTGCAGTTTATGTGACGTTTATCAATATCAACAACATTAGATACCTTAATTGTTCCAACAATTTTCCATAATTCAGTCATTATCAAGTGTGGATTTTGTACCTTCCATTAAGTATATATTAAAATGCAAAAAAATTAAAACTGAAATTGTAGCTACTGACCAAAGGGAATATATTGAAAAAAGTAAAGGCATAGCAACAATCCCTTACTGAAATCTGCAAACTTATGTTTCTATGGCATCCCACCAGCAAAAGCATGCAAACATTCAGTTAGTTTGTTGACTTCCAAGAAATTGGTTCAAACTCTCTTCCTAACTATAAATGGACAAGGTTTATTGGCCTTTGCTGGAGTGTAAGCACATAAGTCATGGTATCACTTCAATTGGTCATATGTGAATAGTTCCAAAATCATTACATAATT
>NC_051409.1:36870037-36872279 GCF_015228065.2 Penaeus monodon | reverse complement strand
TCACCCTATGGACAAGAACCAGAACAAGAACAAGAACCCCTGATCTAATCGGTTCAATTCTTTCAAGAGAAATAAGCAAATGAAGCATTTCTCCGGTTGAGACACATCAAGCAACACGGTGGTCTCAATATACTCCATATGTAACCTTGCAAGGCAGAACATGGACTGGTTCCCTGTCTGGTGATATATCATCAGAATGGGTTACAGCCATATCTTGTACTGTACTGACAAAGGTGGAACTTTCTCAGTACATGCTATAGCATGGTATGGGACAGGGAGATACTCATTTTAATATCTAACTGTTCCACTATCCATTACTTGTAGAGATTAATTCATTTAGCAGGGAGTATCATTTCAGTACCTGTCTAAAGCAATGTTGTTGATCTATCTGTATCAAACTGTACATCAGGAATTTTGTTTAATCAAATCATCATGTGTGCTGGAACTTCACAATATGCTTTTCATGACAGGAACTAGCCACTGCTCTGTCTTGCCAAAATCTATACATAAATAGGGAATGTTTGTTGAATTACATTTTTCTTTTATTTTCATTCTGTAACAATTTTCAAACAAGGACTAAACAAAAAATCTTGAAATTATCATCAAAGAGAAAACAAAAACAAACACATAAATGCAACTGGATATGAAGTACAACCTAGAGAAAATATAAGCAAGTTTACAATCTATAATCCAAGTATATTTATAATACAAGTGATATCTCAAAATGTCATGGTCTGATAAAGGCCAAAAACCTGCACCATGTATATTTTTGAGATTTATCATCAAATATGGAAATAGTCCAAGCTGTCTTGTCAGAGAATGTAAGACAGAAATTTCCCATATTTTCATCCTAATGAGAATATGGGAAGAAACTAAAGGGAATACCCTACCAGAACATGCACAAAAAACAATTACCTATAGAAGACAATCTGCAGAATAATTAAGATAAACCCATAATGAAAAAATAGGGAGAAACTAAGGAAATTCCCTCATAGACCACCGAAGACAAAACCGTTACAAGAAAAAACAACCTGTGAATTGAAGGTTAGCCTACAGTCTCTTTTCAAGGATACACCAACGGTGATTCAAAGTACTTACCATGGCCTTGCTTCCCTCACTCTGGTTATCAGACTACAAACATCCACTTGCCAAATATATACAGTGGAGGTTTGTTGGACTGTACTGTAATGCCAAAAGCAAGAAGGTCAAGACATCACAGGACTTTGTCTCAGGTGGATGTAGTCCTTGATTCAAGAATAACTATTATTTGTTGGCCTTTCCCTATCTTTGGCAATGACTTGTGGATATAATCCTGACATAAATGGATTGAAACAGAAATGAAGACTGAATTCATCTGATTTACAATGAAAGCTTGTTAAAATAATTTTATCATCTACTTTTAGCACAATACTAATTCTAACCTTTAGTGATAAGGAATAAAAGTAAACTTAAGAATTAATAAATATTTTCACTCAATTCCTTATTTTACTTCACCCAAATTACCTAAGTTTCACATCTTCTTATATACTTTAGTCTAAGGGTATTACTAAAGAATATTAAATCAAGCCACTGGTCATGAGAGAGTATATTTGCTAATTTCACCCTTGTTGCTTTAATCACCTGTGTTATCAATTTTATGCAAGCTGATTGATGTTTTTCAAGAGAACCATCAAAGAGCATTTACTTATTAATCAGAAGGCTTTCCCTTGAAAATTAGTGTCATCAGAGCCATAAAACTGCAGTTTCCTTTATCATGGCATGTAAAGATCCCCTCTATGGTATATATAAGTGCTATCAATTGTCACCAGCTTAAACTACAATAACAAATGTCAACCTCGTGTTCACTATACCCACTACAGAAACTACAAAGAACAAAAGGCACTAAAGTCCATAATGAGAGGCAGTCAGGCTAAAACAGTAGGTAAATAAACATGGTAGAGCTCTTGCTGGCTAGATCTACATTTTGTAGCAACACTGCGTTTGAATATATACCATTGGTGCGGATCATCATTTTCCCCAGCTAACAAAGGAGAAACAAGTTAGTCTATATTAACCAAGATGCACTGTGTTTTCCTACCATTCTGTATTGCATTATCTTAACTGCAGCTTTGATCATGGTTAACAGCACCATTTACATCCTAAAGAGCTTTAACAGAGAATATAAGTATATTCGAGCAAGCCAAAATTAAGACAAAACAAACCCCAAAACTACAACGATACCCATCTCCCTAGACCTTAGTGT
>NC_051409.1:36868795-36869212 GCF_015228065.2 Penaeus monodon | reverse complement strand
CGAGGAAACACTGAGTTCTTATTTGATGCAGCAAAATTGTCATAGGAGTGTGATCACTTTGCAAACAATAAACTACATGACAAATTTATGTTTCCAGTGTGCCTATGGCTTCCGGCACCTCCACAGCATCCCAGTTACACAGCGAGCCAGAGACCAAGACATGAAAAAACGTGTATGCAAAATCTCCACACATAATCAAAATATATTTTAAAAATATATACAACGATCTTCGACAATATGTGTAATTATCATAACCAGTTTTAAAATGGATAAGAAATAAAAGAAAAAAATAAAGAGACATATATTACATCATGAGCTGCGTGACCCTGGCGTGCTTCTACTACCCAAACAACCTTTACCCCTTCCCTCCTCTTAAAAAATAATAATAATAACAAACCCGAAACACACCACCACAAT
>NC_051409.1:36868214-36868757 GCF_015228065.2 Penaeus monodon | reverse complement strand
GAGCAACCCACCCGTCCTCGTCCCGTCCCGTCCTCGGGAAGCGTGGACACCTCCTTCTCCTCAGCAGACGACACCTGAGCCGCCGCAGCCTCCACCGCTTTTCCGACGGCCTTCGCAGTCTCCTCCGCCGTCGTCTGACTCTCTGGCGTCGCCTCGCTGCTTGCCACGCCGCTGTCTAGGTCTGCGAGTTCTGTTAACGTGGCCATGGCTCCCTCAGGCGACGTGGTCTGGTGAAAACTGGGGAAAATTTCGAGAACTCTTGCAAGTTGGGCGTCGAGTCGCTCCGGCACCAACAAGCGGCGGCGTCTAAGGCGGGGTTGTGTAAAGGGATAAAGGCGTCATTTAATTCCCCCTTAATTTCTTGTTCGTAAGTCATTCGGAACTCCTATAAGCATTCCCGTCTATGATTTTATGTGTTATGTTGATATGATGTCGCACAAATAAGAATCATGGTATTTTTTTAGATTAATCATTAATGTAATACGTACCTAGAGCAAGGTTCTGAATAAGGGATACTCAAAGAAAAGGGTATTGTTTTACAGG
>NC_051409.1:36867132-36867399 GCF_015228065.2 Penaeus monodon | reverse complement strand
ATACTAAGAATACTTAATGGTTACTAATTACATGTTTCTTCGGGGATATATACACAGTACTTCAAGATACAATGGATGCCAGGATTCATCTATGCTTGG
The DNA here is from genome assembly GCF_015228065.2 of Penaeus monodon. Taxonomy (NCBI): domain Eukaryota; kingdom Metazoa; phylum Arthropoda; class Malacostraca; order Decapoda; family Penaeidae; genus Penaeus; species Penaeus monodon. The sequence continues at coordinate 36,867,300 of NC_051409.1, read as the reverse complement.
GCGGGTGACCATACGTATTTCATGGCTCGTTATAAATATTTTCAGTTTTCGGTAAAGTTGACTACCATTTTCTACTTTTTTCCTCGCCTCTTCCTCAAGCCAAAATCCATGTGACGTCATAGGCCTTATTATCTAAACCTTGTAGAAAACCTCAGCTGAATGAGCTGA
>NC_051409.1:36866512-36866754 GCF_015228065.2 Penaeus monodon | reverse complement strand
ATACTACGAACCTATATAGACCTTCCATAATAGATCAGAGACTTGCATATCGGAAAAACGATACAGACAAGTCCCCAATTTCCATTGTTTTAGATTTGTCATGAACTCTTGCCGTGGATTTATGTGAATGAGTTTGTATCTCTATTGGTTTTCTGCTGTTTTGTGATTTCATATGATTACGTAGTTCCTGTTATTGCTTCAAATCTTCGAATGAAATCATCATATTTTTTTAAACACTTTCC
>NC_051409.1:36866235-36866471 GCF_015228065.2 Penaeus monodon | reverse complement strand
CCAGTGTAGTCTATTCATTAGGATATTCATTTGATTTCATTTTCTTTCTACGTTTTCATTTCTTTGCATTCAATTTACTGTTTCTCCATATATAATGTACTGTTTCATTTCTTTGCATTCAATTTACCGTTTCTCCATATATAATGGAACTTTATGTAGGTATAGTAAAATTACTTAATTTTTCCTTTTTTCTTTTGTAATGGTATATTCTTTAGCTTCCGGATTTTGGGATTGAA
>NC_051409.1:36865981-36866112 GCF_015228065.2 Penaeus monodon | reverse complement strand
TTAATATCGTTATAGGAAGTAGCCTATTCTCCACCCACGATTTGCCTTGAGATATTAATTATATATGACAAGTGAACCTTTCAGATTTCGAGTATTTTATTGAAAGACGCAGGTAAATAACCTTGATTAAA
>NC_051409.1:36865780-36865911 GCF_015228065.2 Penaeus monodon | reverse complement strand
GCAAGGGTGTTGATAGGGGGAGACCGTTGCCCCTTCATGGTCTAGTATCCTCACCAATTGTTCGCCTAAATCTCCCTAGATATTAGCTTTCGCTTTGCTTGAAGCCCTAGGATAGCTCACCCCCCCCCCCC
>NC_051409.1:36865618-36865748 GCF_015228065.2 Penaeus monodon | reverse complement strand
CTGTTGGGGTGAGGGTTCCGATAAATAGTAAGAGCTGTGCTACTGGTATTAAATATTATCCTGATAGATTTGTACTTGTAATATTAAATAATTGAGATTATGAGGAAGTATTATTTCTTATAGTGTAAAC
>NC_051409.1:36865207-36865424 GCF_015228065.2 Penaeus monodon | reverse complement strand
AAATAATGCATTGATTTCACATCTAGTTTAAATTTCCCATGTATTCAAAATATCGCGCTAGAAGGATAAAAAACTTAATATATTAACAGATGTAACAAGAAAGATAGTCCTATTACCGCCTTTATAACAAACGTATTAGATACTTAAATTCAAGTGATCAATAGTTAAATGTGCATCTGATATAAAAGTACACCTTACGTTATATCCGCATACACTA
>NC_051409.1:36864356-36865132 GCF_015228065.2 Penaeus monodon | reverse complement strand
GATTGATGATATTCAATATGATCATATAAAAATATAATTATCATTTATTATATGTTAATCAACATGAAAAATACTTTAGAATAATACGCTCTATTATATCACATAATATAATATGATATAATCAATTACTAAAATGTATTGGTATTGATCTAGTAATACTTGCATGAATTCGGCTATAGAAATACTCCTTTATTATAAATCAAATAAACTAAACGTATAGTAATAAGAGTATTACAGTACAGAAGGTATTTAGATCATTATATAATATTAACTATGTCATAAATATTTTATTAAAGTTTCGTATTTCTGAAGTATTTAAGGAGTCTTGGAAATCAATTTTTAATGAAAGTATAGAAATGGTGGACCATTAGATCTGCTAGTAGACAAGGTATAGATATTGTATTGAATCTTGGAAAGATGAAGCTACACTGGGTAAGTGATTGTATAATGTAAAATTCTTAACTCTTCCTGCATTCTGTTTAAAGGTTAATGTTAATACATAGAATTTAAATATATGCAATTAGTATATTGAATGTGTAGATTGTTAAGTATAGTTGTTTAAACATGTCTGTCTAGATATTAAGGATTACGTATTAAATTAAAGCAGGGTCTTGGTTTTACAGATAGTGTTTGTATGTTCTGAATTCATTTGTTTATTAACAGAATTCTGCTCGTAATAAGCCATAGGGTTTAAAAGCGATAGGTGGCTGAGACGAAGGCTTGTTAGCATCATATAGTTTTGAACGAAATTCGGGTACAAATTAACATTGGTAATC
>NC_051409.1:36863444-36864169 GCF_015228065.2 Penaeus monodon | reverse complement strand
CTATCGTTCCGGAATTATTCTTTTTTCTTCTTCTTTTCAGGCCACGCCTTAGGTTCTAACATCTCTATGTAATAAGTATAATTTGTAACTGTTCTTACTTAATGGTGAGGATATTCAACAGTAATCTGCTATCAAGTGGTTTGTGAGTTTGATCAAATGGATAAGTATGTATCTGAATATTGGTTGTCTTTTCACCTGTAGAATTTAAATAACTTCTGGCGAAGATTATGAGGAAGTCATTATTTCTCTTTAGACTGTAGACCACCAGATGAGTTCAATTTAATATTTTACTATTAATAAACTAAGCTAAATTCGTGATTGTAATTATGTTGGTCATTTTCTTATATAATAAGCTGTATTAAGACCGCTAATATATGCCTATTATTATGATTACATTTCCGACTAAACAGACCTGTAGTTTATGTGTGTCACCGGATAATCTTCATGTTGCATATTGCGGTCTGGTATTGAGGCTATGTATCGAATGTCCATATATAGTATTAAAATAAATGCATTGATTTCACATGCTGTTTTCTAAACGTTTCCTCACTGTATTCCAAAATATCGCGCGCTAGACCAGGAGTGAAAAGAAACTTAAATATAATGTATGACAGCGCATGTAACAAGAGACAATACGTGCCACTTCACCCGCGCCCTCTTTCAAGACCAAACGTTAGATTACTTAACAACTTTCAAGTGACTACAGAAGTTTGGAAATGGGTGCA
>NC_051409.1:36862819-36863104 GCF_015228065.2 Penaeus monodon | reverse complement strand
GGTACATTGGTTGATATGTTAATCAACATGAAGAAATACATTTAAGAAACTAGAACGCCTAGCCGTAATATTCACATGGAAGAATTGGAAAACTGAATATTGCAATTAGCTAAAGCAGTGTAGTTGCGTATTTGATCTAGTCAATACTTGCAATGAATTCGGCTATAGAAATACACTGCTGTTATGTAATAAAAATACAAAAAACAAAAACGTATAGTAGATTAAGGGAGGAATTACAAGTACAAGGACGGTATTTAGGATGCATCTATAAAAAAAAATCTGAAA
>NC_051409.1:36861711-36861926 GCF_015228065.2 Penaeus monodon | reverse complement strand
TGCTCGTTCGAAGATACAAACTATAAATGTTAATTGTATAAAAGAATAAAAAAAATACTAAGTTCAGCCGCTGTAGTACTTCATTACAACCGGTCCGAAAAAAGTACTCGTTTTCTTTTTTAACTTTATTTTGAACCTGGAGTCATTCGCACTCTGACAAGCCCTATCTTACAATTATCATCAAATTTTGTGCTTTCCTCCTTTCTGCAGTAAAC
>NC_051409.1:36859932-36861333 GCF_015228065.2 Penaeus monodon | reverse complement strand
AATGAATAAATGAAAGTACATTATTTATTCTCCTGCTATTAATAAAGCACTCACTATTTTAGTTTAAATTTCCTTTTCTTGCAGTTTCTTCCTCCCAACAATGGTAACTTCTAATAATCACCAATTAATTTAACTGAAAGAAATCATTACTACTCAAATTAATTCTTCTCAAATTACTGTCATATCGACTTACCTCCTCTCTCGGAACATCGATGAGATATTTTTTTAAAATCATGTCAATAGGAAAATGTATGTTTTTTTTTTCCTGTTCTGTTCCATTGTCAAAGGATATATTATTTGTTACTTGTTTGTATTTTTCTTCCAGATGTACAGCCAATTTCAAATAGGCTGAACTATGAACAGATTGTGGTATCTGTCACACTTGGTAACACAAAGCTTGGAATTTATCGTCTACAAACTACCTGACGACTTGTAATAGTTTTAATTAAATACAAATTAATACAAATTGGACTTGATATGAAAAAAAAAAAAAAAATACTGTTGAAGAAGAGCAAAAATGTACCACTTACCCTTAAAATGAAAAAATTCTCATCTATATGGAGTATTATTTTAACAATTATAATATTGAGTTTTTCACATTCCTACAAGCTTTTCTTGATCATTCAAAGGGATAATAAAATTCATGGTTAGGTGTAAACACTGAGACCAAATTTATTTATGCATATTGGAACATCCAGTACAAGAAAGCCTGTATAAATAATTATATTAAAAGCATCGCTGACCTGTCCAAGCACACTGACCAGCTAGGATATGCATCATGTGGCGTGGTTATCAAGAGGTGCCAAGGGCGGGTTGGCGCCGCCCACATACTGCCCATCCACTTCTGCAGTATCTGACGTAGAAGTGGATATGGGGTGCCAACTGTCGTGGGCCACCGCCTACCTGGCACAGGTAGAGGTGTCATGTGGTGCCCCGCCCTGACTAGCTCGTGGGAATGTGCAGTGGTACGGTAGGGAGGACAGGCCAGCCGTGCCGGGCCACCCACCACACAGCCTCTCCCTATCCTTGGTGCTGGCCAGCTTGGCCTGGCGTGCAGGGTGAGGAGTGTGGAGTGTGGAGTGACCTCTGGCGCGGCAGAGTGAGCACGGTAAAACCTTGTGGCCGCCTGCTAACATGGCAACACAACACCAACATGTGGATACACGGGGGAGGCCGCAAACACCGCCCTCCCAGCTCCTGATCACGTCGTCATCTCACACATGATGGCCATCAGGATCATAATTGGCCACTCAATCAACCACCTCAGCCTGTGGACTGCGGCTGACTACCAGACGCTGCAGGGCTGAGAAGACGGCGGAAACGGCACCTTATTGCTCCTGGCTTCATTGCTACATTGGAGGCGTTCGGGCATATGTGGGCAGTACATGAGAAAGTTGGTGC
>NC_051409.1:36859635-36859892 GCF_015228065.2 Penaeus monodon | reverse complement strand
ACAGAGAGGAACTGGAACCCACATGGTTGTCTCTGGGGGGATGGTGATGGCAGGCAGCCCCGGCAGCAGTTGCGGCGCGTCATGTCACATGGAGGTGGGGGCCCCGGCTGTCACGGTGTAGACTGAGGCTTGCATACGGGCAGGGACCGGGGCCACTGAACACACAAGAGAGGCACAAGGGGAGCACCTGACATGGCTGCAGCAGCTGTGGCTGCTTCAAAAAGGGATGGACATTTCAAGCATGCCACATGGGTTCC
>NC_051409.1:36857960-36859601 GCF_015228065.2 Penaeus monodon | reverse complement strand
GTGCATAAAAAAGGATGGTGATCAGGTTGGGTCAGGTAGTGTTAAGGAGGGGGATGATGTCAGATGGACAGGACTGTAGTGGGAGGGCGGTGGGAGCGTGGCACCTCCTGGGGGTGAGGGCCCACAGCCAAGCACTGCAGCCACAGCAGCCTGTCAGGCAGACCTGGCGCGGGACCCTCAGGACTAGACAAGCTCACTGGACGAGGAGGCTGCAACGCACCCCCCGCCCTAGCTGGAAGGACACCCTAGCAATGTATGGGGAGTTTTGTAACCTCAACACGTGCTGCCCAGCGCCTCACCATATGAACGTCAGAAGTTAAGTGTGCTAACCCTGAGCAGGCAACAAACCATCCCTTCACAATAGCAAGTACATTTTTATAATTTTTTTGTAGACTTTAATATCTGTAAGTTACCTTAGCTTAGTCACGTATTAGATGCCACCACTACACAGCATAGAGAGACACTATTAAGCTCTTTTACATATAAAGTGAAAGCCTCGACGTTCGGACCACCGGTGCTACCCTAGACCACATCCTGGCCATAATCACCTTACACCTACAACTTCAACAACAAAACCTCACAAGGACACTAAGATAATTCCCTGTTGTAAAAGAGCTTAGACCAGACTTGAACACATTCTACATGTATGAGCAATTCGCCAATAATATACCAGTGATTCAATCTCATATTACTTGAGGATAAAATACTGGCTGCAACAACCATTCAGGGCATAGCATTAGTCAATATTACGCTAGGTCCTGCACCAACGACCGTTGCCTTGCACATCTAAAAATATAGGTATAAAACGTACATCACTCATCTAATACAAAATTCTGACTCGTTACCGGTGCTGATGTGATAATACCATATAAGTTACATGGAAAGACTTGCCTGTCTAGCCTCGGGTGGAGCTATGGCAGGTTGCCGCCAGTAACCCCCGGGGCCCCCTGCTGCCACCACCGTGTCTAGGCAGGGGTGGCAGGAGGGGGTCCACCAGCCTCACCCTCCACAGAAGGGAGTGGGAGAGTCTGGCATCTAATAGGGGAAAGGGGCATTATGGCAGCGGGATGCCACAACGGCAGCATCAGACTGCGGCTGCGGGGTGATGCTAATACACACAACAAATGCTTTGGTTCACCACCGCGCACACATACTCGAGAGAACGTGCACGGAGCGTGCGATATGTCTTGATGGTAGTATCAATAAGATACAACTATTATGCCCTCATCAGTTTACAAGTCCCTAATCAAAATGTCCAAAATGAGAACCGCGAGAACGCAACCATCACTTCACTCATTACATCTAGGTGATTAAGAGCAACACTGGAATCGGTGACAAAGGAACACAGCCTAGATTGTTTTGTGTATTTTCCTACAAGAAGACATGATCAGATAGGCTAAACTAAAGAAAAAAACTTACATTCAAGCTATAATTATATAAGAGAAATATTTGCTATTGATCATATCCAAGTTATCTACTACTTTAATTTGGCACCAAAACCAAGAAGTCATAAACCTATCAAGTTGCTACAAATGGCACCCTTTACTTCCTTCAAGGTATCTTTGGAATCTCAAGTTTGAAATGCATTTCAGTGTTGACAAAGCTGCAACAATTGTCTTTGAGGTGCAGTATGGAGCAATG
>NC_051409.1:36857077-36857896 GCF_015228065.2 Penaeus monodon | reverse complement strand
GAGGGGTAAGAAGTTAGGGGGAGGGGGCTGGAGGGTGGCCCAGCATGGCACTTTTGGCTCTTACTGGCCCATCCCCCAGAACTCACAAATTCTCATAATGGCTCTCAAATAGCTGCCTCGTTTAAAGAAATGTGGGTTATGCAGCTGCAGTAAGCAATAAGTTTCATCAGCAACCCTCCAGGAGAGTCAGTAGAAGGATTGTGACAATATTGTGACATGGCTGCAATCGTAAAGTTGATTATCAACTATTCTACATATAAGCACACAATAAAGCCAGGTTTGAGGCAGGCTTAGAATCATGATGAGATTTTGAGACAGGAGGGGAAGATGTCTGAGAGGGTGGCAGGAAGCTTTGCCCCCTTCATCCTCTCTCACCCACCACCACCACCAGGTTCAACCCAACACCCACTAGTATTACACTTCTCACTCTCCAACATGATGGTAACAAAACTGAGATCAACTACTCCTCAGCTTTATTGTTATTTTGACGAGGAGAGTTTTGAGTAGTTGACTGCAGATTAAGTCACGCTTTGACTGCTTGTGTCAAGTTCGATTAAGCTACAGTTATTACCACTTCATGGAATCAACTGTGTATATTTTAATCTATATAGCAATATTAAAAGAATATCTTGACTTGTACATAGTCAGGTACAAAAATCATAATACAAGTTTTATCACCCAAAAGCCTTAACTGGAACTCCAAGGATCTTTGGAATCAGGACACTTTTACAACAGGAATTACTTAGCACATTTAGGTGTGGGATGGCCGACACCACACAGGAACCACAACGTGCTTAAGGCAACAAGTTCAGCACTGGA
>NC_051409.1:36856652-36857036 GCF_015228065.2 Penaeus monodon | reverse complement strand
TTACCAGCAGTGGTAGCTATGACAGAAGTTTTTCCCAGGCCTTTAGCCAACTCAATCTTTCCAGACAGCAGCTGATGCATACCACTGCCCTCCTTACTGCCACCTGGTCGACTGCTCCCTGAGACCGGCCCTGTGGATTACCACATGCCTGCCATCACTGCCTACTTGCTGCCTCTTAATACCACAACCTTCGTCTTCGTGCACTAATTAACATATAGCTCTATGGTGCATTTAAACACACTTATCACTAATAGGAAGTCCTTGTAGGCCCTCGGCTACCACTTTCCAATGACAATGAGGCAGGGTATGATAGCACTCTCAAGAGGCCGCGCTTCTGCTGTTGCTGTTGCTACTTGAACTGTGCTTTTTTATCCATTTTATACA
>NC_051409.1:36856527-36856594 GCF_015228065.2 Penaeus monodon | reverse complement strand
CTGAGGTCCAGTGCATGAGCTAATTGCATGGCATGTTAACCCAGTCAAGATGGGGCATGCCAGCAGG
>NC_051409.1:36856338-36856502 GCF_015228065.2 Penaeus monodon | reverse complement strand
TCATGACAAGCCACCACAAATCAAACACAAGGCACATGTACGTTGCACTTGCTGAGGGTGGTGAAGCCCTTGTGTCTGACCAGAGAGGGGAGTATCACACTTGGATTCAACTCACAACCATAACAACCTTAGGAACCTCACACCATACACTCTACCTGGCACCA
>NC_051409.1:36855817-36856275 GCF_015228065.2 Penaeus monodon | reverse complement strand
GCAGAGGTGCCAGGGTAGGACTACTGACTACATTCTAGAGGAGGAAGTTGTGTGAGGCCCCTAGGCAAGGAAGATGTGTAGGACCTGAGGCCTGGCCAGGAATGTGCTTCATTTGTTAGTATCTGGCACAAGTTTATGCTAGGCATTTTCTTCTTGTCATTAGCAAGAAGTTTGGAAAACAAGAAAGGGTAAGGCCAATACAAGAGAGACTTCTTTCATTAAAAAGGGGGTGTGCTGGAGGGATGGGGCGGGAATTTTGGGGGGAAATAGGGGGGGGGGGGGGTCAGCTGGCATGTGTGAGAGCAGAGTCCTTGGTGAGGCCTCAGGTCCAGTAGCACTCCCAGCACAGCACCATCTGCGCCCAGGTCATGCTGCCTGCCCAAACTATCGGTACATCACCACAACCACACTCTTACTAAACCACACTCCAATACCAGTTAACATACATTATGTGCTAG
>NC_051409.1:36850827-36855774 GCF_015228065.2 Penaeus monodon | reverse complement strand
TATTACTCATCCACACAATATTGAGTACATCAACAGTCTTTCAGTCATTAGTACTATAGTAACCCATAAAACAATAAAATCACCAGTCATTAGTCAGAAAACACAGTATTACATCACAGACAAACTAAAATCATTATAATGACCCCAGTCATACTAACACAGTCAGCAACACTCTGAGTGTCTTGATGCTGATAGGTGTGGAAGTGTGACATGCAGTGTGGGTGGGTGGGTAGGTAACAGTGTGGGGACAGCACAGAGGACGGGTGAGGGTGGGGGCTGGGATGCCAGCGGGCCAACTACTGAGGCTTTGGTCCTCCATCAACAGTCCACAGATCACACGTAGCACCAAACACAGCTTGTGCACATATAATCAACCAAACAAGCCTTGCTTCCCTGCAGCTAGCAGTTACTTTGTCACAGGTTTTTTTTGTATACCAATAAAACAATCATGAAGACCAGTTATCACATGAGATGTGAAACAAGGCTTGTTTGGAGTTCTTGATACTGAAGACGCAGGCTAGGACGGTAGTTATAAGTCTGTAGTTGATCAGCAATATGTCACAACTACACTTCTTTTTCTCAAGAGGAATGAATAAGGCATTGCGCTTCTTCTATAGTCACCCTAAAGCATGAATCTATCATGCATCACTAACTGTCATTCTAAAGCATGAAATGTATGTCATGCAATCACTTTAACTGTCATCCATGTGCATGAATTTTACATCATGCATTACATACGATTGTCCAAAAGACATCCTTGAGTTTTACATGTGCATCAATTTTATGCATCAGATTATTTTTATGATCTTTGTATTTTGATAACATATTGCACTAATAATGAGAATAAATGCAGGAGACGGAGTTTCCAACAACAAAATCCTTATACCTATCATTCGTCGAATGCAATGAATGAGTTTGGCCCTATAGTCAGACTGGGAAACTCTAGATGTGAGTCCTGCATAGTTCATGAGAGAAATGCACAGCAGCAGCTGGACTACCAAGAGCTGAGTGGCAGGCTGTTCTCCAGAATCTACCAGTGCTGTTCTTTTCCTCTGTGGACCAAGACTGTTGATCAAAACTTGAGTGGGAACTGTTACATAACACAATATTGCTATAAATACCCCCATCTGGTGGCAGTAATTTCCTTTGGCTGAATAGCAGTGTTTCTTTTTATGTTTAGGCACAAGTTCCTCATGTCAAAGCTTATGAAAATGGGGCCATGGAAATGCTTTTCTCAGCCTTAAGTGTTTAAACTCCGCAATGTACAACAGTCTCACATCCACTGATAAAGAACAGCAACCTGTTCACCAGCACTGAGCAGATTTTCCGTCCCCTGCGTCACAAAGGCTTCCTGAGAAAACGCCACTAAGCTGACCTCATCACCCTAAAAATTCTATGCAACCTAATCTTAAACAAACTAAATAATTACCTATCAAATAAAACCTACCATTAACAATTAGTTCCTCCTTAAAGGCAGAATAACAATCACCCTAGCAAAAATCACAACTGCGAAGAGAGGTGTAGCCGCCAGCTACAACTTAGCAAATGCGAGATGACTATTAACCTCAGGTAAACCTTGGGACACAGAATACATAACCCTAGATCTAAAATAAAACACCCCAGAGATCCCTCTCAGCTAGAGAGTGTGCAGTGGTGGCATCTAACGCTTGTACAACTTGCAGCACGGTCAATATACACGGTGTTGTCTAGGTAAATCATTTATAATAACCACAAAAATTAAAAGTTTGGTTCTTGTACATAGTTAACACAGGGAAAGAAGGCGAGTATCTTAACTGGCTAAATAATCTTGGAAGAATTACTGTTAGGGTAGCTGAGCTTCAGAGGAGCACGGTGTTCACCTTTATTTTGGGGGCAACCATTACCACAGCTGCACTAACACCATATTTGAGATTGCTGCACATTAGACACAAGAAACTATTAGTTCCAGTGTTACCAGGTAGGTCCGAGCTCATTTAATTTTATTACAGGCTAGAACCAAATCGGTCTGCCACGCACAGGGCCTGGACCATGAGTCATTAGCTGGCATGTGCATAGGTCCTGACTTGTCATACTAAACTAAGCTGGTATTGGATTAACAGTGCCCGGCTCTCACAGTGCTCCCCTGATAACGCTACCCAGGCTTCAGGCCAAGCTAACAAGCAAAATCATGGAGCAAGCATCTTCACTGTTGCTCAACCAGACAGTGATAGTAGAAACATGTCTACTGCTATTAAGGGACTAATGCTAACCAAGGTGGAGAAAATTGACAAGTATTGACAAGTACCAGAAATGGTGTACCTGGCCTGGTACCTGACCTTGACAGTTTTACACTTTTTCCTAATACTATAATAACCCAACCCCTACTACACATACCACTAAAAACTAGAAAACATTTGGATAGTGCCAAAAAGTATGACACCACCAAAATGCAAGGAATCATCAGAGCTGACCCTCAGAACAGCTGGAAGTTGGACAGCTACCTATCATTGCTGTTATACATGGCAAAGTTAAGTCTTGATAATGATGATTCTCTGCCTCGCTTAGTCTAGATTTTTGGCAGACTGGCTTGATTATTCATTGTATTTAGATCATTAATCTGAAAGCTATAATATTGATATGGCTCCAAAGTATCACTACAGCTAGAGGTCAAGATAATATCCAGACATATAAGGGCTCTGTCACTTACAATATATCATCCTCAAAAAACAAACTTATGGTGGCACTTTGTTTATACTCCTTTTCAAAACTGTACAAAATACTGAATACGGAAAAATACTACACCATGACTTGAGTTCATAAAACAAATTACAACAATCTCCTTTTTTTGTGCTTTTTTTTTTTTCTTGTGGGGATAAAAATAGTAAGTAAAGCTGAGCGACAAAGAGAATTAATAGTAACATTATGAAAGAGTGGACTGGACCTATCACTAAATCTCACATTTAGCATGATTATTTGCAGCACCATTGTTTGTCAACCCGACACTTGGTACGCTGCTGACTCACTCGTGGCCACGGACCATACAGCATCACTGCAGATCGCCTTAATCTTGAGTATGCCTAAGTTATACATCTTAATTTGATTGGTTGTCTATTATTCCAAGAGTACACTGATTGGCTGGATGTTACCAAGGAGATCTCAAGTGATATTGTAAAATTCATACCACAGTGCAGCCTAGGCTGATAGCCACAACCACAATCCCTCACACTGCTCACCACATACCTGTGAGAGGTGGTGTTAGTCAAGTGAGCAGGTCCACTGGTGCTGCTTCACTAGTGATGTGTGCTGTGTGAGGCAGACAAGGTGGTTTCCAACCTTGAGGCTGCTGGAGCAAGAACCTGGGATCTAATACCCAATCATAACCTTTGGACCACTGGTGACTATTATATCACAACGTCAAACTTGCCAGAAACTACAAGAACACACACTGCAGAGTGTGCTTGCCTTATCACTTCTTGGATAACAGTGACAGCATTAATTTACACAAACAGCAAGAATGTGTGACTGTGTTCTCTGACAAGCAGCAGTAGAAGGGAGGTGCACCCTAGGGAGAGGGAGGGGGAGACCAACGAACCAAAGGTTGCGTGGGTTCACTGTGAAGTGATGATGTGGATGAACATCTTAATAATGATAATGCGCATGAGTATGACTGAGGGTGGCAAAATTGAGGGCTTGCATGACGACGTTATGGCAGAGGCCACAACATACAGTCTGCTTGATGACATTAAAGCAGATCTTTGAGGTCCGCTTGTTGACACTGCAGATACCATAGTATATTGTCTGCATGACTGTGCCATTGCAGGCTTGAGGCCTGAACAACAACATCACAGTAGACTTGGAGGCCTGCAATATGGTGACACAGCAAAGACTAAACAATATCAGAAGAGTAACAAAATAGCAGACTTGGCTGACTGCATGATGTCAACAATGCATGGCCATAAAATAAGCCAACATGATGACAGCAATACAGACTTGGATGGCTAGCATAACGACGACACAACAGAGACCTACAAGAGGCCTGGATGACAACGGCACAGCAGAGCCCACATGAGGCTTTCATGACAACGACACAGCAGAACTACTGGACGATCCGAGGAATGCTGCTTAGCTCCTCACTGCACCCCGTATCTACCTAATCACTAGACTGAGGAATATCTGCCGAGTCCTGGAGAGCTCCATTGTACATATGAGCAGATCTTGTGTGGAGGATGTAAATCTTACAAGCACTAGAGTCTGTGGTGGAACTTGAGATACATAAGTAAGCACATTTAAAGTATATATAATTATCCATATAGGAAATATCACACAGAGGAGTGCTATCACTGAACAATTCTGCAACTTTAACTATAAACTTAATTATATATTTAACCTAGAGCTTAGAATTTATTTCTCTTAAAACTAAATATAACTTAATTGCTTATCTTTTGGTACATTTACATCAAAACACTGCAAAACTGTGTGTAGGTATATTCTTTTGTTATCATATAATAAGACTTGATTCATGGTAAGAACAGACTTAGATAATATTGGCATTTAAAAGTAGGACCAGTTATCCAACTGAAGCAAATGACGAGCGCAGGCAGTTCATCTCTTACTTCAGTCGAGCTTGCACCTTTGTTTCTCCTAAAATAATGGTCAACATCAGCATGTCAATACAAGTAACTTTGTATTTAAGTCACAGCACATGAACTGTTTTAGCTCCATGGTCTATATGTTGGCCATAAAGAGCATCAAAATGATTGATTTTTCTTGTGTGTGCTTGGAGCTAAGTCTTTTAAGGCATTGTGTCTTAATAAAAGTGGGATTGATATACACAAGTATGGACCAGCATAATTATAAAGGTGTATGGGTAAGACTGGGGCTTACCCTATGTAGAGGCAGGGCTCTTGCGTGTGGATGTGGTATCACATTACCACTGTGGTTACTGTACACATTCTTTTGGAAAGTGCC
>NC_051409.1:36850124-36850786 GCF_015228065.2 Penaeus monodon | reverse complement strand
AAATGGGAGGGGGGCCATGGCACTTACCTCCTCTCCTCCCTTACATGGACTCAGAGGTGAGAAGGCCATCGGGCAAGTAGGGCTTAAGTGAGGAAGGTGTGGCACGGTGTGGGTCTCCCTCCCCTATGTTGGCTCCACTCCACAGAGAGGAGCTACCTCCTGGGCCACTACTCCAGAGGTTGGAGCTGTTTCCATTTCCCCAGGAGTCCACCTTCGAACCCCCAGAAGACTGGGAAGTTGGTGTGGAGCCACGTCCAGACCCTCCCCAACTGGAGGCGTTAGTTGGGCCTGGTGTGGGTGGGGCAGCCTGGCCTTGGTGGGTGGGCTGTCCCATCACTTGCTTCACTTCGCTGTCATTGGCAAATTCTGCCAAGATCGTCGTATTGCTCAGCAGGCAATTGTTGAGATTTCCTTGTGCCTGAGAAATGGGAGAAGAGTAAACAGATTGCATTATTCCTACAAATACCACACATTAAGCATATTCTATAAGGGAAAAAGCAGGACAAAACTATGTCATCTAGTAAAAGAAAAACAGCAAAATTTGGTGAAATTCCTATTCTATCAAAACCTTTACAAAAACACAGATTGGTACATGAATAATTCCACCTAGCACCCGATAGTTAACTGACACATTACACAGCATCACAAACCAAAAATAGCAC
>NC_051409.1:36849764-36850081 GCF_015228065.2 Penaeus monodon | reverse complement strand
GGAGGAAATGACTTACATATTTACCATTAAAAGCACCAGTAATAGGGGACAATACTATAACATCCAAAAGAATAAGAAGCCAATCTTCTAGTAGTAAATTCCGATACTAGAAGACTGGCTATACCATTTAAATAGTCATTAAAAAGCATTTATGAAGCATGATAATTCATCAATAGCTCAATTACAATAGATCTCTTCCTAGCTAAGCACTACGGAAGAAAGATCTACTGAGGTTTTCTCTTATGAATGAATCATCCTTCTAGCTTACAGTTCAACAAGCATGGGCTGCTTCAAGGTATTTCAGATCTATGTAAGTA
>NC_051409.1:36849429-36849709 GCF_015228065.2 Penaeus monodon | reverse complement strand
AAGACTTTGGCCATATATACAAGTATGATTTTTAGATCACAGCTTAAGGTTAGAGTTTTGTACCTTGGCAGCCTCCTCTCGTGAGCCGTAGTTGACGAGAGCAAAGCCGTGGTTGAGAGATAGGTAGAAGTTGACCAGCGGCCCGTGCTGCATGCACAGTGTCTTCAGGGTGGAACCATCAATCTGACAAAAAGATGTTGAAAAACTTAGGAATCTTGATAAGACTACCTTATCTAAGGGGGTATAAAAAAAAAAAAAATTGTTTCAGAGAAAAAAGTGA
>NC_051409.1:36849330-36849395 GCF_015228065.2 Penaeus monodon | reverse complement strand
CCTAAGAAACTACAATCTTCACTTGTCCTAAAGTGACCTAGGACTGCATTAATATCAACTTGGCA
>NC_051409.1:36848358-36849152 GCF_015228065.2 Penaeus monodon | reverse complement strand
GTCGTCTAACGGTTAAGATATAAAGAAAAAGAAGAAAAATGTGGTAGTCTTCTAATTCATCTTTCAATAAAATCCACCAAGAGTAAGTGAATGTGACGTTCTATTAAAATGTTCCATAGTATGTGTCCCATTCCGTTATCCTAAAGCTAGCCTTCCCAATTAATTATCATATACCTATCCTAGATTTTTCTGATATAAGTGCAACTGAAAACAATCACAGACTCATGAGTGAAAGGAAAAATGGAATGGCTTCTTTTTCAAACTATTTGTGTTAAGGTTATAAAATTATTTTCAACATTCTGTAGCACAATGTTGTATCTGCTCCATGGATTTTGGAACTGTAACCTTCTAATCCCACATACGGGACATTATCATATTATTCTAAACATTATTTTTCTATTTACTTTATCATCCTTTAAGATATTACACACTACATTTTGAATAATATTCTGAATTCTGAGAAGTGAGAAAATATCAATGAATCTTTTTCATTCAGAACTAGACTAAAAAAAACATCCAATAATAAAGTCATTTTCAGAAAACTCTCTCATCACACTCACTCTTTAAAAAGATTCTAATTTTTGGTGTTCATTATTTCCTGGATGTTATCTGATTATATACACGAGATTCAAACTGGTATCCAAATGGTGTATGAGACAGTGATGAAAGCTTAGAAATGAAGTTGGGATAAAGTCTCCTATAATTAATTTTACAAAAAAATAATAATAAAAAATTAAATAATCATACTAATTACTATTACATTAATCAAGGAAAAGGTAATTGTGATATTACAG
>NC_051409.1:36848274-36848339 GCF_015228065.2 Penaeus monodon | reverse complement strand
TTAATAACGTCATTAACGGTTAATGTAAAATGAAAATGACGAAAATACAATTTCAGTATTTTCCT
>NC_051409.1:36848050-36848179 GCF_015228065.2 Penaeus monodon | reverse complement strand
CTATGTTCTCAGAACAGTTGTGAGTAAGGTCAACAAGAGAATTTTGAAGCTAGTGGGAAAACAACTATTGACACAAATACATTTATATTGAGTCAATAAACTGGAAACTGGTTGGGATATATAAATCAG
>NC_051409.1:36847869-36848000 GCF_015228065.2 Penaeus monodon | reverse complement strand
TTAGGTTTACAACGAAACGGAGAATAAAAGAGGGGTAGGTGGATGGGGGAGGGGGGATAAGCATTCTATTGGGAAAATGCTGATACTTATGCAGGAATCACAGAGAACAACGTTGGAGACTTTCCACACTC
>NC_051409.1:36846876-36847809 GCF_015228065.2 Penaeus monodon | reverse complement strand
CACTGCAAAATTTAAGGGGCACAGCCCTGAAAGCTGCTTCACTATGGTTAGGCTAAACCAACCAGCATCTTATTGTGTAGTCCATCTAAAAACATCCTCTGCTAAGCACATTCATCAGTGTGATTCGTTCCTGGCAATAAAATGCCATTTACTAGATCAAGAAAAATTCTAAGTTCTAGAACAGAGCCAAGCCTACCTCCCACAAGCTGATGATAAGCCAAGCCTGAGCTGCAAATAGCTCCCAGAAAGATGACACTAATACGTGGCCAACAGAACTCTAACAAACTAGGAAACAAAACGCAAAGCAGATCAGCAAATTCACAATGACGTCAGTGATGAAAGTCACACAGGAGGACAATGTGGGAAGGGGGGTAGGGTGGTAATGAATACTCTTTTATTCTGCACTGCACAGGTCAAGAGAGATTATATATGCACTAGAGTATCCAAGTAAGGTAAACAATATTCAGATTCAAAAACTTCTTACCTGATTCATTTCCTTGCTCTTTTAGAAAGGAAACAACTGCCTACGACAGGTATAGCAGTAATAGCCTGCTTATGTAACATCTAAATCCTTTTAATCTACAAATAAACTATGGAGGTATGACACCTATCATGTCATCACTTGTTACTTCTTATTCACAGAAAAAATAAAAAAAAATGTCATATAATCTATACATACTATTCCTTCTGTTTCTGCTCATTAACATTCATATTGGAAGATAATGATTAAAAATTAACTGTTATTTGCATTCCATTTTCCCTTCTCAAACATGTAACATTTACTGGTAGGAAACTTCACTGAAAACCCCCTTTTCTCTTTCTTGATTCTTTCTTCCCCAAATGTTGCACTGAGTACTAAGGTTATTTATCATGAAGAACAATTAGTGTATCAACAAGTTTTCTTCTATCCTTCACTATTCCTACTAACTTGAA
>NC_051409.1:36846072-36846832 GCF_015228065.2 Penaeus monodon | reverse complement strand
CACCTTACAGCTAATCCTCTTGCCAATAAATAATGTACCACTTTAAATTGAAGAATTACAATTTAAAGAAGTCTTTGAACGATATCTTCAAGACTCGCTTAACGGTAAATGATTAATACAAAATGTAAAACTCCTCAGATATCTTACACCTATGCTAAGCGTTTCAGTCCTATCCCTTCTCATGAAATGGAATGCCAACTACTCAGAACTTTATCTAAACGAACTTTAGCATAACAGTGTAGTTCTCCCTACCATCCCTGCTCTTGAAATATTTCCATTTTTCCTACGCTTAATGAAAAATAATTTTAAGATACCTGAGGTGTAAGGTTCCTAAGGATTAGCCAGGTGGAGGGCAGCTGGGAGGGGAGCTGGGAGTTGGTCCAGGCTCCTGGGGCAGCTACAACTGCAGCAGAATGTAAGGCACTACTTGGGGGGTTCCTCTGCTGCTCCCCTGACCATGATGTGGATCTGCCAAGGGCACCCCATGACCCTCCACTGACCCCTACACCAATCTTGTTGTTACTGCTTCCTACACTCATTCCTGGTGGTGGTCCCCGCAGCTTGTTCCCTGGAGCTCCCCAGAGTTCTGAAGCCAGGTTATTACTTCCACCTTGGCTAGATTCATTCCAAGCTGACCCACTTTTGCCATTGGTCCCACTGCTCAACTTGTTGTCCCTGTATATTTAAGAAATAGGAGGAAATTTGCTTCATTAAATATGTACACCTAAAGAAAGCCACATGAAGATAAGAAAAGAAAAAG
>NC_051409.1:36845540-36845994 GCF_015228065.2 Penaeus monodon | reverse complement strand
CTGCAGACAGAAGAAAAAAATTATCTCTACAATGATCCTACTAAATATTTAACTGGCATCCTAATCCTTCATTATTCATTTTCCAGAGAAGTAAAAATGAACCGCAGGACTTACCCTGACAACGGAGAGTTTGCGGCGTGGTGGCCGGGTCCGGGATTGAAGCTCCAGGTGTTCGACGTGAGGGAGAAAGAGGTAAGAGGTCCAGCCATGTCTGAAGCAGTGTTAGTGGTGGAAGTCTTGCTGATTGAGGATAACAAGTCGACCGATTCCTTTATTCCCAAGGCCAGAGGAGACTGTGTCACAGAGCCAGGGGTAATGTTAGGGTCGTCTTCGATGTTTTTCATCTAAAAGAAAGGAAAACAACATACATACATTTATCACTCAGCAAAAAATTCAGGAAAAATATGTTCTAATTTACTGTATATAAAAGAGCCAAGGGTAAACTACAGTTCAT
>NC_051409.1:36844808-36845428 GCF_015228065.2 Penaeus monodon | reverse complement strand
ACTTTTCATTCCAAAGAATTTTGACTCTAAGGATATTTACTTCTTTATGCATGTCTCTATATATATGTATGTAGCTACATATCACATATTTAACAGTACAGATGTAGCTTCTCTATCTGTACTTTCTTATACAAGTCAGACTGGCTATCCTTGGATGAATATATGTTCTACTGCTCTTGACAGGAGCAATTATCTATTTTACTTTTCAGCTTTTTGCTAAAAAAAAATAGTTATACATTCAATGTGACTGGAAGTCAAGAATTCAGTGTGAAAAAATATTACTAACTGGGATCCATATCTTTGAGGATAATGCTTCTTGTATACTTTCCTGAAATTATTATAAGATGAGTGTATGGTAATTTAGAAAAAAGCCATGTACAAGTTTGTGGATATACACATACATACAACAAAATCACTTAGTGTTCAAATTTTCTTTTGCAAACTAGACCAGATTAATTTTTCATATCTACATATCTTCTACAAGTATACCATAAAAATATGATCATGTTTATTATGCTAATAATTTAAGAATATAGATACTTCATGTTCTTTAACTTAAGAATATGACTATTAAATATTTTTAGCTGATTATCAAAAGCTGAATGCAAACTCATTAAATC
>NC_051409.1:36843342-36844478 GCF_015228065.2 Penaeus monodon | reverse complement strand
TTTATTTTTATTATCCATCCATCCATCCTTTTCTTCCTGCTTTTACTTTCACTGATATGGATATGACTGATAAGGATATGCAAGATTTCTGTTTACTTAAAAGAACATATAAAATAACACACTCTTGTATAAAATTGACAAGACATACACTGTGAGGGTTGTGCCACACTAGCACAGTTTGTCAATTTCTTGCTCCAGATTTCTTTCACATTCTCCCAAAACAGGAGAAAAATGAAAATATTAAAAACTTAACTTCATCACTAAACTGGATGACCACACATGAAGGAATTCATATAGAGAGATAATCAAAACAAAATCAACTTCCATCCATAAATATTCCATATACTTATTAAAAATAAGTATATGAACCTAAAATAGAAAACTGTCAAACTGTGCTATGTACTGTGCTTGCTAAATTTTTAATAGAAATATTTCCATAACGTAACATGTGAGTTACTTGACTATACATAATAGTTTCCACATTTAAATTCTATTATTTCCTTATCATATCTTTACAATTTAAGTTCTCTATTTCTCATATATTTCACAACTTTATCAGTAACTGGAACCTCAAAGAAATGTTATAGACTGACACTGAAAACCTTCTGGCATTGGAAGAATAAATTATATATGTATACAACTTTTTTTCTTTTTTTTGATGCAAGCCCAACCCACACAGATCAATATAGTAAAATTACATCTAAATTTTAATTAAAATGACTATACAGAAGTAATACATAATTTGAAAATAATACCAAAAAAACATAAAATGCAAAGAATTACCATGCTTCAAGGCATATTAAAGATATTAATGAAAACACAATAAAAACAAAATATAATGAAGCAGCAGATAAATTCTCTAACTTAATTAAGAAAGAAGTATTAAGGTCAGTTTGCAGAATGAATGTTGTAATCTGTGAATGAATGATAACCTAAATAAAAGACTTTTATATCCTATTACTCCAATAATATACGACTGAAGTGTTTACTTCCTACTATGAGAGGAAAAAAATGAATCTTAATATAACTTTCAGAGTTACATTAGTCTTATTCCTCATGAAGACTTCACATACTGATCTCCAACGTTATGTAACATGTGCCATATTCATTTTCTTTTATTCAAATGCTCAGTGATT
>NC_051409.1:36841132-36841460 GCF_015228065.2 Penaeus monodon | reverse complement strand
GTTGGGGTGTGGGAGGGATGGGTGTTTGTGGGGTTTGTGTGTGGTGGGTGTTTTTTATTTGGTGTAAAATGTGTTTAGCATTTTTTGCAACATTAAATTTTAAAAGGGGCCATTAAAATGGGGATAATAAAATGTTGCAAATGTAACCATTAGATAAGTCATAAATAATAGCAACTCTCCATGCTTACAGGTAAATGTCAATATAAATATTATTTTTGTTAATTTGCTTATTACTGTAAATATAGTTCATGTTTGGATATTATATAAGGAGGGATACTTCTGAGAAATTTGTGTTTCCTCAAGTCCTTCTTAGTATGAGTTTCTCCAT
>NC_051409.1:36840122-36841032 GCF_015228065.2 Penaeus monodon | reverse complement strand
ACTATACCATCATCACTACTACTATCACTACTCCTATATCACTAATTCTCGTGGAATGATCATCCAAAATCGGAATAAAAAACAACAAAAGAAAAAAGGAAAAATTAAGTAATTTTACTATACCTACATAAAGTTCCATTATATATGGAGAAACGGTAAATTGAATGCAAAGAAATGAAACTACATTATATATGGAGAAACGGTAAATTGAATGCAAAGAAATGAAACAGTACATTATATGGAGAAACGGTAAATTGAATGCAAAGAAATGAAACAGTACATTATATATGGAGAAACAGTAAATTGAATGCAAAGAAATGAAACCGTAGAAAGAAAATGAAATCAAATGAATATCCTAATGAATAGACTACACTGGAAAATGAAATTAAAAAAAAACAAAAACAAAGGAAAGTGTTAAAAAAAATATGATGATTTCATTCGAAGATTTGAAGCAATAACAGGAACTACGTAATCATATGAAATCACAAAACAGCAGAAAACCAATAGAGATACAAACTCATTCACATAAATCCACGGCAAGAGTTCATGACAATCCTAAAAAAATGGAAATTGGGGACTTGTGTGTATCGTGTTTCCGATATGCAAGTCTCCTGTCTATTTTGGCAAGGTCTATATAGGTCTCGTCTGCTCATTCAGCTGAGGTTTTCTACAAGGTTTAGATAATAAGGCCTATGACGTCACATGGATTTTGGCTTGAGGAAGAGGCGAGGAAAAAGTAGAAAATGGTAGTCAACTTTACCGAAAACTGAAAATATTTATAACGAGCCATGAAATACGTATGGTCACCCGCCCAAGCATAGATGAATCCTGGCATCCATTGTATCTTGAAGTACTGTGTATATATCCCCGAAGAAACATGTAATTTGTAACCATTAAGTATTCTTAGTAT
>NC_051409.1:36838720-36839246 GCF_015228065.2 Penaeus monodon | reverse complement strand
TATTATTATTATGAGTCTCTCCTGTAAAACAATACCCTTTTCTTTGAGTATCCCTTATTCAGAACCTTGCTCTAGGTACGTATTACATTAATGATTAATCTAAATAAATACCATGATTCTTATTTGTGCGACATCATATCAACATAACACATAAAACCATAGACGGGAATGCTTATAGGAGTTCCGAATGACTTACGAACAAGAAATTAAGGGGGAATTAAATGACGCCTTTATCCCTTACACAACCCCGCCTTAGACGCCGCCGCTTGTTGGTGCCGGAGCGACTCGACGCCCGACTTGCAAGAGTTCTCGAAATTTTTCCCAGTTTTCACCAGACCACGTCGCCTGAGGGAGCCATGGCCACGTTAACAGAACTCGCAGACCTAGACAGCGGCGTGGCAAGCAGCGAGGCGACGCCAGAGAGTCAGACGACGGCGGAGGAGACTGCGAAGGCCGTCGGAAAAGCGGTGGAGGCTGCGGCGGCTCAGGTGTCGTCTGCTGAGGAGAAGGAGGTGTCCACGCTTCC
>NC_051409.1:36838223-36838643 GCF_015228065.2 Penaeus monodon | reverse complement strand
ATTGTGGTGGGGTGTGTTTCGGGTTTGTTATTATTATTATTTTTTAAGAGGAGGGAAGGGGTAAAGGTTGTTTGGGTAGTAGAAGCACGCCAGGGTCACGCAGCTCATGATGTAATATATGTCTCTTTATTTTTTTCTTTTATTTCTTATCCATTTCAAAACTGGTTATGATAATTACACATATTGTCGAAGATCGTTGTATATATTTTTTAAAATATATTTTGATTATGTGTGGAGATTTTGCATACACGTTTTTTCATGTCTTGGTCTCTGGCTCGCTGTGTAACTGGGATGCTGTGGAGGTGCCGGAAGTCATAGGCACACTGGAAACATAAATTTGTCATGTAGTTTATTGTTTGCAAAGTGATCACACTCCTATGACAATTTTGCTGCATCAAATAAGAACTCAGTGTTTCCTCG
>NC_051409.1:36835487-36837688 GCF_015228065.2 Penaeus monodon | reverse complement strand
GCATGTCCAAAACTTCCTAACGTGAGGGCAAACAAATTGACTTATTCCTTGGGCCTCTCCCTGTGACACCACCAGAGCCATCAACATAGTTCTATTAAATTGGAATATTTTTCATTTCTGATGGATTCTTGGACACTATGTTAGGGAGATGGGTATCGTTGTTTTTGGGTTTGTTTCCTTAATTTTGGTTGCTCGATAACTAACTGTTGCCAATAAATTCTAACCATGGTCAAATCAAAAATGCTCGATTTCACAGTGCCATCTTGGTAAACTAGGACTACTGTTCTCTTGTTACTGGAGAATTTTTATTATCGATTATTCTTGACAAAGTCTAGAGCAGGTACGTTGTAGTTTGGTGTTTTGTTTAATTTTGCCTTGTTCGTATTTATATCTGTGTTAAACCAGGTGCATGTGTGTTAACTGACAAGTGCATTAAAAATGAATTTTCAATGCATGTAGGAAACCAGTTTTATCTTGGTAATTAGGATCTATTTATTCTTTGTTCTGAAAATAATCGCCATTAAAATTATAACACAGTGTAACAAAATGAATTAGCACAAACTTCTACCATGTTTTTTACTTCTTTGTATACCCTCTAATATTGGAAGTGTGCTTGGTATTTGGTGAGTAAAAAGGAAGAGTGAAAATTGTTATTTAGTTACTTACAATGTTAGATTATATATCAAAAAGAGTGATTTTACAGCTCATTGTAAAGAGAATCAGTTTATTCTGTAACATTTTCAGGGAAAGCCTCATTAAAGTAAATGCACTTATGTTATTCTTGAAAAACACATCCACTGAAAAAGTCGTGATTGACGTGATTAGCAATAATCCCAGACCAGTATTTAATATTTTGATCTGATAAAGAAAAGAAGATAAACTGAATTGGGTAGTAAAAATGGTAATATTTTTTTCTTAGTTTGCTATTCTTATCCTAGTTTATTTTCTAGGTATCATTTTTCAAGCTTTATGTAATGATGTCAGTCTTCATTTCTTTTCAATCTTATTCGTTATTCCAAAGTCATTCCAAAATGGGGAAAGGCCAAAAAAATAATATTTATTTTTTTGAACAAGGATACACCACCGAGAAAAACGTGATGTCTGCTTCTGCTTTTGGCTTTCAGACAGCCCAACAAACCCCACTGTATATATTTGGCAGTGGATTTTTGTAGTCTGAACAAGGGGGAAAAAGGGCCATGGTAAATACTTTAAATCCCCGGGGGTTTCCCTTGAAAGAGACTGTAGGCAACCTTTAAATTTCACGGGTTGTTTTTTTTGTAAGGGGTTTTGTTTTCGGGGTCTATGGGGGAAATTTTCCTTGTTCTCCTATTTTTTCTTTATGGGTTATTTTAATTATTCGCAGTTTGTTTTTATAGGTAATTGTTTTTTGGCATTTTGAGGGATTCCCTTTAGTTTTTTCCCATATTCTCTTTGGGAGAAATGGGAATTTCTGTTTTACATCCTGACAGAAGTTTGGATATTCCATTTTTGATGAAAATCTCAAAAAAAAACAGGGTCGGGTTTTTTGGTTTTTATCAGCCCATGTTTTTTGGAAAACCCTTGATTAAATAACGGGGTTTAAGATTGTAAACTTGCCTTATATTTTTTTATTTTTACCATATCCATTTGCATTAGGTTTGTTTTTTTTTTCTCTTTGTGATAATTTAAGATTTTTTTTTTATCCTTTTTAAAAATTTGTTAAGAAGAAAAAAAGAAAAAGAATTCAACAAACATTCCTATTTAGTATAATTTGGCAAGACAGAGCAGGGCTAGTTTGTATGAAAAGCATATTGTGAATTTCCGCAAAAGAGTTTGATTAAAAAAAAATTCCTGATGACATTTTGATACAGTAGACCAACTTGTTTTAGCAGTACGAAATGATACCCCGCAAAGAATTAATCTTAAAGTAATGGAAGTGGAACAGTTGTTTTAAAAAGAGTACCCCCTTCCCATACATGCTATAGATGTACTGAGAAATTTCCCCCTTTGTCATCATACAAGAATGGCTGTAACCCTTTGAGAAAATCACAGACAGGGAACCCAGTCCATTTTTTGCCTTAAAGGGTTTACTAGGAGTTTGAAAACCACGTGGCGATGTGTCCAACCGGAGAAGCTTCTTTTTTTATTTCTTTGAAAAATTTGAACGATTAATAGGGGGCGGGGCCCATAGGGTGCCTTTGAGGTTCAGAAAAAAAATGAAA
>NC_051409.1:36834565-36835443 GCF_015228065.2 Penaeus monodon | reverse complement strand
AAATTTTAAAAATACTTGTGTAAACTGAACAATCAAACCCTCAGAAAATAAAAATTATACACTTTAAATTAAATTTGGGTTTTTAGGAATTTCTAGGGAAGGGGGTCCTAGCTTCTCATTTTAAGGGGTTTCCTGACTCTGAAAAGGGTTTAAAAATCCAAAATTTTATTTAATGTTTTTGGAATTTTCAATATGACCTTTTAAGTGACCAGACTTAGTGCTTACCTCCAGCAAAGCCAAAAAACTTGCCCATTTATAGTTGGGAAAGAGAGTTAAACCCAAATTTCTTGGAAAGTCAAAAAACTAACAATGTTTGCATGTTTGGGGGGGGATGCCATAGAAACAAGTTTGAGTTTTTCAGTGGGGGATTGTTGTACCTTTATTTTTTCAAATTTTCCCTTTGGGTCTTAGCTACTTTTCAGTTTTAATTTTTGCTTTTTTAAATATATTTAAAAAAGGTACAAATCCCACTTGAAAAGGGATGATTAGGGAAAATTTTTTGGAACAATAAGGTATCTAATTTTTGATTTTGAAAAACGTCACAAAAAACGCCTTCAGTAATATGTAAGTTTTTTTAAGACCCGAATACAATAAAAATTTTTTTTTTTTAAGGAATTTTTTATTTTTTCATTTGTTTGCCTAGGTTACTTCCCAAATGATATACCTCTTTGCATGAAACTATTTTAAAGAATGGCCACTGTGAATATAAAATCAAAAGGGTATGCCAAAAATTTGAAATTTAAGTGAGTAAGCCAGGAACCAGCAAAACAATGAGGGAAAACAAATTTTTAGGAGGCCCCCTCAAGACAATATGGCAATTAAAAAGCCAAAAATGTTAACCTTACCAAATTTTTTTCTGAATTTTTAATAGATTTAAA
>NC_051409.1:36833758-36834536 GCF_015228065.2 Penaeus monodon | reverse complement strand
GGGGGAAAGGAAAATGACGGGAAAACAAATATTTTACAGAAATTTAGGAATGATATCAAAGAAAATTCGAAACAGCAGGGGGGCCTGTTTTTACCACTGTTGTTTTTAAAAAGATCTATCTTAATTGGCTAAATTTTAAAGGGGATTTTATATTTACACTTTTTGACTTTTTAAAAGTTTTTAAACCATAGATAGCTTTATTTTGAGTGCCAAAAGAATTAAAAGATAAACAATTTTTTGGGTGCTGATGTCCCCAATACAGTTATACAAAAAAGGGAAAAACTTTTTTAAGGTTTTAAAGGACTTCCCATTGTGAAGGGAAAAAGTTTTCCCAGTCTGTTGTGGTATGGAAAAAAAGTTAAAGGCAAAAAAAATGGTACAGTGAGTATAGATTGAATTTGGGCTTTCTGCATATTATCTGTAAGTATTTTTTGAATAATTTTTCAGGAAACAAATCCAAAAACATTTTTTCATGTGAATCACTATCAATTGTTTTATAAAAGCGTAGATGTGATAATGAAATTTCCCGCCCCTAGATCTTTTGGAAAAGTAATCAGGGAACCCGGGAAGGGGGGAACTTAAGAGATCCAGATGGGTGGGGGTTTTTATGGAAAGGGTTAAGATAAAGTTTAAATTTTGCAATGTTTTTATTTTTCAGGATTTTTATGAAAGCTTTGCTGAGAGAGAGGGGGGCCTACAGAAATGTTTCCGAATGTCCGCACGGGTACGCCAAACCGTTTTTATCCCCTGTCAGTTGGAAAAGGTAGGGATCTACATC
>NC_051409.1:36831939-36833661 GCF_015228065.2 Penaeus monodon | reverse complement strand
TTAATTTTCGGAACATAAAAAAAAAAAAATATATAATTAAGGGGAAAAAATCAAATTAAAAGTTTGGGTGATTTTGTTTTTAAAGTATTTCTCCTTTTAAAAACCCTTATTGAAACCCCACTGTGATAAGCCAAATTTTTTCGTGGTTGCCAACAGCATATCTGTTTAAAAGAATGGAAAAGGAGTCGTAAGGGGTCTAAAGTGACTGGTGAGGGAGGGATTTTTCAGGGCTTCGTTTATTGAATCTTTTCTTTAGTGGGTTTTTTGTTGTTTTTAGATTTTGGCAACAGTTTTTAGTAAGAAAAACATCTCATGGTTTTTGGCTTCTTGAGTTATTTTTTTGTACATAAATTTTTTTCTAAAAAGAAAAAAACTTCAATATCATTTAATGAAAAGAAAATAATTTAAATAATATGCACAAAATAAAGGACCCCCTGGAAGCAAGAATTTTGGATACACAATGCCCGCCCTTCCATCTTTTTTTCCCCCGGGTTCCCCATGCTAGAGGGCCTTTTTAAAACCCCTTTTTTACGAATTTTTGGGAGGTTTAAGTAGCTAGGGAAACAAGAAAATTTTTGTGGTTCTTTATACCTACGGATATTTTATTTTTTTTTAAAAATTCAAGGTGTCTACCATTTTCAGCCCTTTTAAGTCCCATGGTCCTGTTTGGGAAAAAAGTTTTACAACTTTATGCTTCCCCTTGGGTGATAATATGAGTCAGAAAAACAAGCTTTTTGGTAATAGATGAAATCTACATTTACACTTTTGGACTTTTTAGTTTAAGTTTTTTTTGTGTTTTTTCCCAAGTTTTGACAAAATTTTTGGGGGGTATTTACAAAATTTTGGGGGATTAGGAAAGGAACCCCGGTGGAGGTACACTTAGGGAAAATTTTATTTTTTTAAAGTAAAAAATCAACATAGGCATTGATTGATGTACACATTGATCCTAGCTCCCAAGCAGATTTTTCAAAGGGGAAGGAGATCAAAAATTAAGAAGAAAGAAGACAAAGAAAATATGATGCAGCAGTTGGGGGGGTGAGAGTGCCTTTCGGAACATGAGTTATGATTGCGGAAAAAAAGAAATGAAAGATGGCAGCTTGTATGATTAGGAAAAAAAAAAAACGGTTGTGCCGTGGGGAAAATTTTTAAAAAGTGAAAGTCAAGACTTGTAAACGGGGATGGAGTAAATGTTTTACTTCAATCAAGTGGTACAAAAAAGATGAATACAGCTGCAACAGGCATAGACAAAATTTGATAAATTTCAAAAAAAAATAAGAAAAATTTTGGAATTTTTCAAGATAAGTGTATTTTGGACAAGTTTAACTGAGATCCAATTTTTTTTGGGTTAGACAGTGCGGCTAGAAGTTAAAAACGCACAAATAGTATTTCAGCAGTGGCCTTCAGTCATCCGATAAGATTTTTATTTTTTGCAGCAAAACCTAAGAATTTTTTGGAATCAAAAGACTCTATTGGGTATTCGGGAGTAGGGGGTAACACTAGGGTTTTAACATATGGGGGAATCATTATACGGGGAGAGGACATGGCAGATTTTGAGGGAGAGGGAAAAGAAATGTGACAATAAACGAGAAAAAAGGAGAAAGAAACTTTTTTACAATATTTAATGTTAGAAGGGTTTTTAGTGAATCATAGTACATCGTTCCCGTATGTAGGAAATGTGTAGTAAATGGCAAGTGATAAAAACAAAAGAGAAAATTGTAAAAT
>NC_051409.1:36831385-36831643 GCF_015228065.2 Penaeus monodon | reverse complement strand
CACACGGCTCCACAAATGCTTAGTCATGAAGACCCCTTTGTAACCTCACCTGGTTTGCCCAATACCTTTTTTTTTTTCTAATCTAATTGTGTAAGTGTCCATCCATTGTTGTTATCATTGACATTGTGATTATTGTAATAACATTAAATACTAATTGCAATAAGAAGTAGGATTAATATTAAGAAAAAAAAACAAAAAACAGGTGACAGGTGGTAATTGACTAAGCATTTGTGAAACAATATATGTATAATAATTAAT
>NC_051409.1:36829737-36829816 GCF_015228065.2 Penaeus monodon | reverse complement strand
CCACTGGGGTTTTTTTTGGGTTTATTAATTATTATAATATATTGTTTCACAAATGCTAGTCCCCCTTACCCCTGTCAAA
>NC_051409.1:36829330-36829678 GCF_015228065.2 Penaeus monodon | reverse complement strand
ACAATAAAAAATGTTAAAAAAGATAAAAAACAATGGGGGGGCATTACACAAAAGGGTTTAAAAAAAAAAAAAAAGGTATTGGCAAACAGGTGAGGTACAAAGGGGTCTTTATGCTAAGCATTTGTGGAGCCGTGTGTAAAAAAGTGTGCCGCGATGTGTGTGTGTGGAAACACTTTTTATGGTATCCCGTGATGTGTGATATTGTGAGGGTATTTGTGATGGTATCCAGGTAGTGTGTATATTTTTGAGTGTATTTGGTAGTATTTAGTGAGTGTTTTGTGTGTGTTTTAGCAAATTTTATTTATTGTAATATGGGAGTATATTTGCTTTGTGGTGGGGGTGTTTTGG
>NC_051409.1:36828759-36829262 GCF_015228065.2 Penaeus monodon | reverse complement strand
CGCCCCGTTTTTTCCATGAGGGGATACTTGTATACAAATCACAAGAAATTTAAACATGAGCACAATGCCCTTTGAAAAAAGATTTTTAGCAGTGGACAAATAAAAAACATTAATCCCCAAAAGTAATTGTTGAATAGGGATTTTAAATCCTTTTTCCAACAAAAATATTGGTTCATAAATCACTTCTCCCAAGACATGTAAAAATGACTTTCTTCATTAGAAAAGAAAAATAATATCTGAGTTTTCAAATCCATGGTGTAGAAGACAAGTCAAAGAAGTAGGCCATATATTTATTCTTAGCAAAGAAAATAATCAATTTGGATTGTAAATTCCATAAGCTTCCAATCCATATTTACAGGTAATAATATAACTGTAGAAAATTCATCTGCCAGGCCTTCTTGCTTATCACAGTCTTTTAAGCTATTAGTTATGAAATATTCATGAAATTTCAATCAACATTTCCATTCTCAAATTTAAAAATTATGGTAGAGAATAGACAAAAC
>NC_051409.1:36827744-36828740 GCF_015228065.2 Penaeus monodon | reverse complement strand
CTGTAAATGCATGTACTTGGGCACTTACAAACCAAAGCACGAAAAAGGCTGATTCCCATATATATAACTATATATATAACTACAGAATTAAGTATTAGCTATGAAATATAACTTTTGATTTGTATGCAAGCACATGCATGCACACATTCAATTTCTTTTTCTTTTTTCCAAATATGCACAAGAGGATTGCATCTCAGGTATGACACATCACTCTGCCTTTCTGTTGTGTATCACACTCCTTGCTACAATTCTAAGATGCAAGTTGACGACATTTATGGTGATTTTGTTTTTGAGAGTACAACACTTCTGCTCATGATCTGAAATTACAAAATGGCAAAGCTATACAGCTCATCCATTCAGCAAGTTCCATAATAAAACAGAGTGTTTAATACTCTGAAAACCAAGCACCTTCAGGAGTCGTCTGTACTAAAAGGGCTCACTATTCCTAAAATCATATGCACAGGATAAAAACTTTGAAATTAACAAAGTCAAGTGCCCACTTACTTTCCTTGGACACCAGCATAGTTCTCATTGCTATCCACTATCTAATTTTCCCCCCCAATTTTTTTTTGTCTTACTCCCCGAACCAAGCTGCATATGATATTATGTGAAGCATGACAATATCTGATGAAGGAAATCATGTGATACTCACAAAAACAGTAATTTTTCCAAATAAAAAAAAAAGAAAAAGAATTGTTTTCTGAACTGAATCAGAGATGCAAAGTTAACAAAACAGAAGTGAATACTTATATGATGGACTGCACTGAGGTTAAAACTGCACAGAAAACAGATACATAGGAATATAAAATAACAAGCATCAAATGGTTAAATAATCCCTCTCAAAAAAGAAGAGAAAAAAAGGAAGGCAGGCTTTTACATCACAAATTGATAATAACCTCATGCATCCTGTAGCATTGGAGGGGCATTATCAAAGAGATTTTTAAAAATGGATATAGAACTCTGGACCTTATACAACCTTCAACTTTGAGGGGGTTG
>NC_051409.1:36826943-36827726 GCF_015228065.2 Penaeus monodon | reverse complement strand
GGAATATGAAGGTGCCCAATTTTATCTAACCCCAAAAATTCACAAAAATGAAAGCTCTTTATATCACAGTTTTTTATGAGTCACAGGTTCCCCTCCCCATATCATACTCACAAGAAAAACTACTGTTTCGAAGGTTTCTATCTTTACAACTGTACATAAAAAAATCATTACTAATAAAATTCCAAAAACTTAACATTTTTACAATATTATTCCTTAATTCATACTGAGATCCCATAAATATATCTTTCCGCAATACTCTTTAGAATGACTGTGGTGGTAACGCCTAAAAAACCATCATCTATCAAACCCAAATCATTATAGAAAGTGGGACACCCCTGTAAAAAATTCTTAAAGGGGGCATAAAATGGGACAACCCCTAAATTAAAACCCCCTCTGGCTCAAATTTTTTTAATTAGAAAACGAACATTCCCAAAACAAATTGGGTTTATTGTTTCCTTAATCATTTCCACCTCGCTTAAGAAACCCCCCCCGTCTGCCCATTCAAAATCAAAAATTCTTTATGCTTTCCCCACCAGTATTTGTATGACGCCCTTTTAATTGGGGGGAAATTTATCTGAGAAACATTGATTTGACAGCACTAAGCAACTGTTGGAATAAACAAATAAGCAAATATTGCTGCAATTATTATCAAATGTCTGACATTTCAATAGTGGAAATCATCTGACATACTGTTTTTAAAAAAAATCAATATTGTCCCCTACTCTGAGTGGAAATAAATTTTTGTGTGGGGTTTCTGGGGTTTTTAAGAGTGGATAAAATATT
>NC_051409.1:36826690-36826890 GCF_015228065.2 Penaeus monodon | reverse complement strand
ACCTGTTTGTTTGCGGACACGGGGAGGGATGGAGGCAAAACACAAAAGGGCGGGGGGGTTTTTTCAACATGTGTTTTCACTGTGGGGTGTTTTTATGGGAAGGGCCCATGTTTTTTTATTGTGTATGGGGGGGGGGGGGGGTGATGTGGTTTTTCATTTTTGTTTTGGGGGGGGGGGTTATTTTTTTTCATTGGGGTAAA
>NC_051409.1:36825589-36826671 GCF_015228065.2 Penaeus monodon | reverse complement strand
AAAGTGGGTTTCATTGTGTATGAAAGGGGGGGGAGATTGTTTTCATTATGAATTTGGGGGGGAGGGTAAACTGTGGTGGTTTTTTGTGTATTTAGGGGCTGTGTGTTTTATTTGTACAGGGGGGTTTGGGGGGGATGTATTTTTACTGATGTTAATATTCACTGAGGGGCAAAGTGTGGGCACTTTGTCACTGGTGTGTTGATGTGTCTCACTATGTTTCACTGAGTGTTGATGTGTCTCACCTTTTTTTTCACTGATTTTTTGATTGTCTCCTTGTTTCAAAATGAGTGTTGATTTTTTCTCACTTTTGTTTCCTGGGGTGTTGATGTGTCCTCCTATGTTTCACTGATGTTTAAAGTGTCTCCCTATGTTTCACTGAAATGTTGATTGTCCCCACTATGTTCCCGGTTTTTGATTTTGTTTTCACTGTGTTTCACTGAGTGTTTGGGTTTGTCTCACATGTTTTTCTGATGGGGTTTTGGGTCTCCTAGTTTCCCTGAGTGGTTGAATTTTGTCTCCATTTTTTACCCGATTTTTTGATGTGTCTCACTATTTTTTAAATGAGTGTTTAAAGTCTAAATGGGCTCATTGTGTTCCCGTGTTATTGTGTTTCACTGTGTCAAAAGTGTGTCAACCCCCGGGGTTCATTGTGCGTCTCTCTGTTTCACTGTAACAGTGTGTGTGTGTGGATAGGGAAAGCACATGTGTTGGTTAAAGGGGGAAACAAGCGTGCAGGTAGGGGGTGAGTATGCATATGTGAGAAGGCAAAGTTACCACCATTAAAGCTAAGGATGGGGAAAAAGAATATTGGGGTCCCAAAACTGATTAAAATTCTATTTTTTTTAAAACAACTTTTCCAAATTTCCCAAAAAATTTTTTCATATTAATACTTACCCGCAATTTTTATAAAATTAATTTTTTCAAAAACCTGGAAAACCCAAAAGGGAAATTTTTTATTCATACTAATCAAGTAAACAAATTTCCCCTTTTTTCTATTTCCCCCTAATTTTCCCCCCATTGGGGGTAACCCCTGTCAATATGCAAGTGTGCAAAAATGGGGGGGTAGGCCCAGTGGTCCCAAA
>NC_051409.1:36825294-36825483 GCF_015228065.2 Penaeus monodon | reverse complement strand
TTTATAAATATCCTTAAAATATTAATTTTATATATAATGCAATTATATATATTATATATAATGCATAAAAATTTTTATTTTATTTTGGCCCAAAAATATATATATAATTATATATATATTCATTAAAATATATTTTTTATATGCATAATTTAAAATATATATTATCATAATTTATAAGATATATGCATA
>NC_051409.1:36824937-36825230 GCF_015228065.2 Penaeus monodon | reverse complement strand
TTTGGCATATATAATTTTTATATTATAATTTTTAAAAATTTCCCCAATATTTAAAATTTTTTATATATATATTATGCAAAAATATATATATATATATATATTTTATTTTAATTTTATATATTTATTAGATATATTTTTTAAAATTAGTTAAAAATAAAAAATTTGGGGATAATTTTTTTATAATATTTTATGATATATATTATTATATTTTAAAATATTTTAAAATGCTAAATATGAATATTTTGCCAAAATAATATATATTATATTTCATAAAAAATATTAAATACTTTTAT
>NC_051409.1:36824206-36824900 GCF_015228065.2 Penaeus monodon | reverse complement strand
TAAAATATTATATAAAAATTATATAGGGATAATTTTTATTATAATTTTATATAATATATATATATGCAAATA
The DNA here is from genome assembly GCF_015228065.2 of Penaeus monodon. Lineage (NCBI taxonomy): Eukaryota > Metazoa > Arthropoda > Malacostraca > Decapoda > Penaeidae > Penaeus > Penaeus monodon. The sequence continues at coordinate 36,824,828 of NC_051409.1, read as the reverse complement.
TAATATTTTATATAAAATATATATATATTAAAATATAATAAAATTATTTTATATATATTGCCTAATAATAATATATTAAAATATATATTTTATATATATTAAAATTTTATATTATATAATTTTAAAAAATATTTTATATATATATATTATAAATATTATATATTTATATATATATTTTATGCATAATATATTTATATTATAAAATTTTAATATAATTATATATATATTCAAAAATATAAAATATTATAATATATATATATATAGCATATATATATTTTTATAATTTTATATATATAAATATATTTAAAAATATATATTTTATCCATAATATATTTTATTTATAGTGGGATAATATTTTATATATATTTTATAGATATATTTTATAAAATATATAAAATTTTTAAAAATAATATAAAAAATAATTTAAAAATATAATTAAAATATATAAAATATATATACTATAAAAATATATATATATATATATGATGCATAAAAATTTTTATATATTATTAATATTTTATTAATAAATTTTTAAAATTATCTAATTATTTAAAATATATTTTGGGATTAAAAATATTATATATATATAAAGCAAAAAATATATATATCTTTTATATCTTAT
>NC_051409.1:36823074-36824123 GCF_015228065.2 Penaeus monodon | reverse complement strand
GTTTTTAATATGCAAAATTTTATATATATATTATTATAATATTTTATGCATAATTTTATAAAATAAATTTTAAAAATATTTTAACATATATATATATATATATATTTATCAAAATTTTCCCCCATAAAATTATATCATAATAATATAATATATATGTAAAATAATTTTATATATTTTCATATATAAAATTATATTATTATATTTTATATATATAATCTTTTTAAAATTTTAAAATTTTTTATATATATATATATATTATTTTCTAATAATATATATTTTATTAATAATATATATATATCTAATATAATATTTTTTATATTAAAATTTTATATAATATTTTTTATATGCTTTAATATATATATTTATATATTATATAATTTTATATATTTTTATTATATCTATTAAAATTTTATTTTATATATAAAGCATAATATATATATATATATGCAAAAAAAATATATATATATATATTTTAGTGCATAATAAAATTTTTATATATAATACTATTATATATATATATTTTATTATTGTAAATATATAAATTTTATTATATATATAAATATATTTTGTAAATGCATAAAAAATATATATATATTAATTTTTTATAAAATTATATATATCCTAAAAATTGATATATTATAAAAATATATATATTATTAGATTATATTATATTATATAAAATATAAATATATATATAGAATATTAAAAATATAGAATTCATATATAAAAATTATCTTTTAGGAAAAATTTTCATAAAATAATAAAAATTGGCATAAATATAATTTTATATGCATTAAAATATAAAATACTTATTTCATAAAATTTTAAATAGCTATCATATTTTTAATAAATAATTATCTAATATATAAATATATATTAAATATATATAATATATAAAGCATAAAAATTATAAATATATGCTAATATAATAAATATAATATAATAATAAATATATATATTTATATTAATATATATCAAAAATATATATGATAATTTTATATATAACCCATCTTTATAATATATTAATTTTAAAAAAAATTAATTATAAA
>NC_051409.1:36821832-36823003 GCF_015228065.2 Penaeus monodon | reverse complement strand
TTTCATAAATTTTATAGTTATTATATTCTTTAATTTTTATATATATTTTAAATGTATATTTTATATATTATTAAAATTAATATATTTATTAAATATATAAAAAATATAATTTTATAATAAAAATATAAATTATATATATGATTGATATAAAATATATAATTTTAATAAAGATATATATATAATGCATAGATTTTATTATAAAAATATATATTTTAAAATATTTGGGATATATATAATATATTTTTTATAAAAATAATAATTTTTATATTTTATATATATAAAAAAAATTTTCAAAAAAATTATTAAAATAGATAAAAATATTTTAGTATATATATTATATATATAAAAATTTTATATATTATATAAAATATATATTATAAAATATATTATAATAATATTATATATATATATATATTTATATATTTTATTTTAATTATTTTTATATAATTAAAAACTATTAAAATTCTATAATATTTTATATAAAATTTTTTTTTATTTCTAAATAATTTTAAAATCTAATTTTATATCTTTATATATCATTATAATATAAAAAATTTTATCCTTCTATATTTAATTAAAATATATTTCTCTATATATCTTTTTCTTTCTTCCCCCTTTTAATTTTTTTACTTATATTCTTCTATTTTCTTTATTTTGATATTATACTATCTAACTTAAAATTTTCTAATTTTATTATATTCTATCCTTTTTATATTGTTTTCTTATTTTATTATATTTATTTATTATATTTTATTATCGTTAATAAACTATTTATCAAAATTTTTATATTTTTATATTCTTTTAAACTTTGATATATATTATATCTAATTTTATTTTAAAATAATCTTCATAAAAATTATATGCCTTAAAAAATTTATATAATCGGGGATATATTAAAATTATTTATTACTATTCAAATATCATATCTTTTTAATCCTATATTCATATTAAAATATATTAAAATCAAATTTTATACATATATACAAAAATATTCTATCCAAAAATTAATCTATATCTTAAAACTTTATTTAAAATTCCTTATAGTTATTTTATTATTATAAAAATATATTATATATATATTATTAAACTTATTATTTATATCATATTATATATTTTATTATATATATATAAAATTTCTAATATCATTAATAATTACATTAAATTATATACC
>NC_051409.1:36821615-36821715 GCF_015228065.2 Penaeus monodon | reverse complement strand
TATTAATATTTTAAAAATTAATGATATATTACAAATAAAAAAATTATAAAATATTCATAATAATAGCATTATCATTTTTTATATATTAATAAAAAGGGGG